>NC_044303.2:42444484-42760525 GCF_007474595.2 Lynx canadensis
CCAATTCCCATATTACCTCTCTGTACACTGAAGGAGATCTTGTTACGATCACCCAGATGGGGGCAAAATCTATCACAGAAGTTAAAGGCAAGGCTAAAATGGATTCCATTTTAGCCTTGCCTTTAACTTCTGTGATAGATTTTGTATACTCTTGGGAAAATGGCTTCTTTCTTTATGTCTTAATCTCTTCAGATGTAAAATGAGGACAGTAAATCTTATATGGGGAGGATTAAATGATATACGTGGCATACAATAACTGTTTATTCTAATATTCAGTAACTGTTCCTTATCATTGTTTTGTCTACATTTGATTATGCCAACTCTTCATATTAAACACTTTTGATGTGTTTCCTCTATAATTTAATATCTACATTTTCTAACTTAGTTTATAATTGGACTTTTCATAACTCTAGCCTTGAATACTCTACCCTGAACTTTCAGTCTGAAATTGTTACTGTATGCAGTCGCCTTTTTTTCCAGCTCCTCTAAGTGCCAGTCTCATTCAGTCTGGGTCTCTTCACATGCTGTTGTATTTTTCTGAATCATCCGCCCCTCTGCCTTTGCCAGTTAAGTCCTACTAGAGTTAGATCTTTAAAATTTCATCTTAAACGTGTTAATAATAGGTAACATTTGCTGCATGCTTATTTTATGCTAGATACTAAAGATATATATAAATAATTTCATTTTTTAAATTCCTCAAAATAGTCCCATGATGGAGAAAGACTTTCCTGAGCTCCGAAAGAGTAAAAATCGATTACGCTGGCTATAAAACATTTTGGTACTCTATACTGACCACAAACAGCACAATGCAAAGTCTTACTTAATTTTCTTTCCAGTTCTACTATGAAGTCCATGAGAACAGAGACTTTAAATATAAGGTTGTACAGTTATGCCCATATCCCCAGTTAAACACAGTTGTGGTATACAGTAATGCACAATAAACATTGTTGAGCTCTGAAGACATAAGGGAATGCATTACTACATCCCAGGTATTGTATTGAGTTTGCGTTCTTTACTATGAGCGAGGTAGTAAAATCCCTATTCTACAGAAAAGAAAACAGAGGTTCAGAGAACACCTACTTATTATGCCCATAGTAACTGTCAAGGCCAGCACTCACCTAGATTGTCAGACACAAAAGTCCAGGTAGAATTTTTTTTTCTTTATTTAAAAATCTTCATTAGTAGTCCTTTTAAGGGGATCACTGGGGCTTAATGCAGTGTCTGTGATAGATTCATGGCAATCTATTCAGAGGCCGCCCAACAAAGCCTGTTCAGGACACAGCTGAACCATGAAGTGGGTTGTTAATGTAACTATAGGTCAAATCAAAACTACAGGGACTACATCCTAACAAACCAGGTTAAGCAAAAACAGATTTCTAGTGTTAAATGCTGTTTATTTAATTTATAATAATTATAATAATTACTGGTATTAAATCTAGTTTTTATGCTTGTCATACTCTATTAGAATTAAAGCTAAAAATACCAGAAGTCATGTTGAGGTCATCATTTATGAAGCAAATATTTCATAGATCTTCTTTAACCAAGAGTTGTTATTTTGGAGGAAAATGATAAAAATTAAGCTAAGCTACATTTCTTCCCAGTTTCTTAGATGTGCTCTCATTACTTCTCTTGGGAATCTGTTTCTATCATCTTTTTTAAAACCTATTTCAAAGTCAAGGTTAAGGGGAAGGGAAAAGAGAAATAGAACAGGAAAGCAAATATTGATTGCAATACAGACTTAAAACTATGGCTTGCTAAGAAATCCATGGTCTATATTTCAGTCACCCCAAGAAAACTCCAAACTAAAATATAGGTATCGGTGCATGTGTTTATGGTCAGTTAGACACCTAGAATAGAATTTCTTTTACATTTCCAAACTACCAGTTGCTACTATTTCTTTGAAATTCTTTCTACAAAACTTGACTGCTTGGAAGGTTAGATGAAATAGCCAATGAATATTTGATTTAAGTATGATATATTGAGATGCTTTTTAACAATCTATAATATTTCCTAGAAGATCAGTTTCATCTCTTACCTACAGATGCTTTCTGCTTTATTATTCATCATGGAAAATGGAAGAATGGACAGGCTGTGGAGTGTGAAGCTTCCAAATTTTAAGTCACATCTACAATCTGTATACTACTTTTCAGGAATTTTTTTTTACAGTTATGCCATTTTATAAGTATTATGATTCAAAGCTTTTATCACCTCCAAATCTGCCAGTGAAGCTCACTATGGAGCTCACTGTTGGATTCCGCATGGCTTCCTGCTATTATTACAGGATGCCTTCAACTCCAAGAGTAACTTGTATTAAATCAACCCATCACATTATTTATGTCTTCAAGTTTCCTAATTCACTTTTTGTTATTGATTTTTGGATTTTGCTTTTGACCTATAAGACTCTGAATGGCCTATGCACATTTAAAATAACTATTCAGAATTCCCTCGTTGGTCTTCAGGAGCAGGGCCGACTCAGTGAGCTGCTCCGAGGTCTTGTGTCATTATGATCACCCCCTAGGCTTTTCTATCTATTCCTCCTTCTACCTTCAGAATTAATAGATTGAGAAGATTAGGTCAATTGGCATTTCTAAGGCAAGTCTGAATTAATTTTCTTTGGCTTGTCTTGTTGAATTTCACACTCCCTGAACATTTCTCACTGATAAGCAGATTATGATGCTGGCTCATGTTCAGGGATAGCAACTCCAAATGTGTTTACAGAGTTGTATTGTTACCTTTTAGTACCATCAACTGCAATAAGCATTATCGTTTATAAAGTTAAAGCTCTTCATTTTAAATTTGTGTCAAGAGGCTAATATAACTGTGATTTTAATTACTAAAAATCAATTTCAAATTAATGTGAAATTTAACCGTGGGAGATGTGTAGGAACCCAGAGACAATCAGCTTGGCCTTTACCTTAGGTGTTGTCCTCTGTAAAAGACATTAGCATAATGCTTGTTTTCTAGATCAGTGGCTTTCAAACTAGGGTCTATGAAAAGCTTAAGTCAAAGAGGAGTTCCTGGGGATTTATTATTGAAATTTAAGTCATGGTAAATCAAACTTGCAAATAGTACAAATAATTTTTTTTCAACTTCCTACTTAAAGTAGCTGCATAGAGAGAATAATCATAAAAAGCCACTGGTTTCAGTGTTTAAGAAATCATTGGTGTCATTAAGCAGAGCAATTTCAGGAGAGTTGTAGAGGAAATTCATATTGCAAGAGGTTTGAGAGAGAATAGGAAATGGGAGAAAAAGGATACAGACCCTTTTCAAAGTAAGTTTATAAAATGAATGTGAAAACAATTGGAAAGCATTGGAGGTTAAGATAATTTTTTAATTTGTTAAGATGGGACAGCATTTGAATCTTCATAGGTAATAGTGTAACAGTGGCGGTATAAACATTCCATATGAAAATCCTAAAAATGGTGGGAATAACCATGTATGCCAGGTGTAAAATCAGAATAATGTGGGTTAATCTTGGAGACATGGAGGGACACTGTAGTTTAGCTATTGCTTTTAAAGTCATCAAAGGGAAGTGAATGAAAATACAGGACATGAGAAAACTACAACAAGACAGGTTCTAGAACCATTCGTCTCAAGGGCACCACCTCTCTTCCAATGGTCCATTCTGTCTTTTACTGCATTTATGCACCCTTAGCAGAATTTTACCAGTTAATCACCCCCCTTTCCCAGACACACTCTCTTTACTTGGTTCAAGGACAGTGCCCTGAGACATGCTCACATGCAGGAGGAGGGGAGCCACCAAAGTAAACAGAGAGTAAGATGAGGGGCAAATTGAGGACAGTGGTGTCCTAGAAACCATGTAAACACAGTGTGTCTTGAAAAGGGGTTGATTAAGTGGTAAAATTCTGCTAAGGGTGAATGAATGCATTAAAAGACAGAATGGACCGTTCTCCCACATGCTCCCTAGATTTCAGGGCATCAAACTATACAACAATGATTCTCAACATAAATCTCCAGATTCAACCTCCCTCCCTCTCAGGACTCGTTAATTAAACTACCTCCTTGATGATTCTGCTTAGATGTCAAATAGGCATCTTAAACTTCTTCTAACTAAAACAGGACTCTTAGTTTCCATCCTAAATCTACTACTCCAGCCCTAGGATCCTTCATTCAGGCCCAAAACCAAGGAATCAAGAGGTTAGACACAAATCGTCTTTTTCTTTCAACCTCTATATTTAATCTGTTACTATGTCATATTAGCAGAATGTTTGGTAGGTGCCATGGCAAGATATAAATTCTAAAATTACTCTCCTTTTAAATATCTTGAAAAAGGAAAATGAACAAAAATAATGCCTCTATTTCCTCAGTGCAGCTTTCTTAGCTAGATGTTGAGATGAGTTAATTGGATTTAATGAATTTATCTACAGATTAGAATGATCACTACAACTACTGTTACTACTACTATAGCTGATATCATTGATAATAAAAATAATAATTACTATGTATTTAGTGCTAACTCATTAAATCCATTTGAACCTTACCGCAATGCATTTCAGAAAGTATCAGAGGGGCTAAAATTTTGCTTAAAACCAGAAAGCAAGCAATTGCCAGGAATGAAATTCAGTTCAGTTCTATTGACTCTTAAGCCTGGATTCCTAATTACTAAGAAAAAAATACAAAGTTAGCATGTCAGGTGGAATTTGGGGCAGTGTAGGTAAATACATTTTTGAAAAAGCTTGCTATGAACTAGATTCCTTACAAGTTCCTGTATCCACAGCCTGTTTTCTCCTCCTCTTCCTCCTTCTTCTTTTTAGAATCCAAACATCACTCCAAATTATCTTAGTTTCTATTTTTATTATGTTTCTCTTAAGTCTTTGGGATATTGTTAAAACAAAGCGCTTCAGAGGATAAAGACAATCATTTTTAGTTACAAAATTTCCCATACCTTATGTATTTTATTTTCCAAAAGCCAGAAAGAAAAAAAGGAAAAAAATATCCTGACTGATGTTTGAGATAAAAGAAAAATGGTTTAAGCAGTTTGACTGGTTTTAACCTTTGTAACAAAAGGTTATTACATTTTGAAATAATAATTTGAGTACAGATATAAAATAACAACACTGTTTAAGTGATTAAAATTAAGATCTAATATACAGATTTGCAGCATCTTTTCATGTATATTTTCAAATCATTCTATGACGTATTGATAATTTTCTTACTTAAATACATGGTGTTAGTAAGTGCCCCAGTGGTGTATTTGTCTTCTCCTAAAATAGCTAGTAATTTGTATGTGTCACTAAATTTTCTATGTCTCATGATCAGGTAAAAATACAACAGTGTCTCTTTCTTTAGTTAGTACTTCACAACAACCTGATCAGTAGAAATGCATGATAAAGTTTCCTTCAGGTGCTTGGTGTCTGAACATGCTATTAATTTTTTTTTTCAACGTTTATTTATTTTTGGGACAGAGAGAGACAGAGCATGAACGCGGGAGGGGCAGAGAGAGAGGGAGACACAGAATCGGAAACAGGCTCCAGGCTCTGAGCCATCAGCCCAGAGCCCGACGCGGGGCTCCAACCCACAGACCGCGAGATCGTGACCTGGCTGAAGTCAGACGCTTAACCGACTGCGCCACCCAGGCGCCCCTGAACATGCTATTAAATGACACAGGGAACAAGCTAGAAATAAAAGTCACACAGCTTCTTTAAGAGCAAAAAATATGAAGATGAAAGTTATAATGAAAAAAGGTCCTTTTCATGCAATGGATTCTATGCTAATTCTAAACAAATTATGCCTTTTGTCCATGTGATAATCTAATTTGATCGCCATTATGTCTCTGAATTTCTGGAGGTACAGGATTTTAAAACTAAGGTATGGGGAGGGTGAGGGATGTTCATAAGTTTTAAATGACAACTCTTCCCTATATAATTCATGTATTGTGTTATCAGAGAAAGTAATTTTATTATCTTGGCAAATAAAACCACGAATTCTAGAAATAGAATAGTTTTTCACCATTTTCCATTCATTTAGAGTGACCTTTCCAGACCCCTCAAAAGGTGATTCACCTTTCAAACCTCATGCTAATGAATTTCTTTTTGGTCTTCTCAGTTGACTGCAATAAATCTTGCACAGAATGTCCATATGACATAATCAAGATTTCCCTCATGGCACTGTCATATACAACCTTCTACTATAATTACTTGCCCACTCATCTTCCCTCTTATACCTACCAATGTACTCAAAGGCAGTGAGTTAATGCTATACTAATTTCTTGATCCATTAGAAAGAATGTCAGTTAAAATTCATTTTTTACAAAGAATGCAACAAGTATCAGGCACTTAAAAATGCACAATAAGAAAATAGATCTCATGTTAAGTGTTCTTACCATAACTACACACACACACACACACACACACACACACGGAAAGGAAACATCACCACCACCAAGGACAATTTATGCAGCATTTTCTTTAACAATATTTCTACAATATTGGGGCGCCTAGGTAGCTCAGTCGATTGGGCGGCCGACTTCAGCTCGGGTCATGATTTCACCACTCCTGAGTTTGAGCCCCTCATCAGGCTCTGTGCTGACAGTTCAGAGCCTGGAGCTTGCTTCAGATTCTGTGTCTCCCTGTATCTCTGCCCCACTCCTGCTCGTGCTCTCTTTCTCTCAAAAATAAACATTAAAAAACATTTCTACAATATATATTTCTATTCTCATTGCCTAATTTTGGGTATTCTATTTATTTAGTGGTGAATAGTGAAAATCTATCTCCAACCCTATATGAGTAACATAAAATAACTTAAAAGTTAAATTGTCTACTTTGCACAGAATTAAATAAAATACATTAATATTTAGCTAGTGTTATAATTAGTAGCTACTTGTAATTAAGCTTCTTAAAATATAGAACTGTGTATTACTTTATGTAATATATATAATACATTTTTAAGAATTTCATGACATTCTGAAAATGTCTGTGCAATTGTATATTGTATTCTGAGAATCCAATGTATCTCTGATTTCTAGTTGAAGATATATGGCCCAGGAAGAAGTAAACTGGTTAAATTAAAAAGAAATGTTTATTAAATGCATTATACTTTATAATTAATGATAAGGCCTTTGATAAACAATTTAAAATGGTATTCTTTCCCAAATTGTTTTCAGAGATGAAAAGTAGTTGAATGTATAGATGACCAAACTAAAAAAAAAAAAATTAGATAAAATGGCAGAACAAAGTATTACTCAATTAAATTATATAAGATGGCTAATATTAGAACCAAGAGAAGAGGATAAATACAGGTTAAAAGTTCACATGTTTGGCATGAGGGGACAGATGTGATGATGAATCAGGATTATAGTTGTCTGTGTGAAATATACTAATATATAAATATGTAACATGTGTACAAGTAATTGCAATATATGAAATAAGTATACATTAAAACACTGTACTTCATCATAGAAATCTTTACATATGAGCTTAACAAGCTGCAGTTAATAAAGCAAAATCAGTTACTTGAAATATTTAATTTGCTCACATATTTAATCTACTATTAAGGCTTTCAAAGACCTGACACTGAGACCACAGATCTCAAACCTTCTGAAAAAAACTCCTTAGTATCATGGGGACACTCTACCACTGATACTCTTCAACTAGTTGGAAATGTTTTTAATAAGCACTTAAGAGTTTTCAAAAGCTAAAACTTGTTCTGGTGTATAAACACATAAGGTACCAATAAACATGAAATGATCTGTTGTTGGAATGAATTATACTTCACACTCTTGAATCCTAAGAGCATATACTCAACAATATGGATCCTGATGGCTAAGTATAATGTTAAAATAATTTATGTGGACTGAACCTTTGAGTATGTCGAGGAACAGTGAAGTTAAAAATTCATGTCTTGATGGTTTTATATAATAGATAAGTATAATTTCATTTCAGGCATCAAAAATTTACACAGGATTGGGAAATATCCACTGTAATATAATGTATACACTAAAATATTACTTTGCAAACTTTAATATTCATTCAGATCACTTGGAAATCCTGCTGAAATGCAGACTCTGGTTCAGTAGGAATGGGGATTCTGCATTTCAAACAAGCTCTAAGGTAATGCAGATGTTTCTCGTTCATGGGTGGACTGCATTTTTAGTAGCAAGACCTTAAATAGAATTAGTTAAGTTGTAATGATTTACCACAAAGAGAAGAGATTAGGAAGAAGAGAGGAAAGGGAAAGTGAAAGATCTGATCAAAGATCAAATGGAGAATAACTTTAATTAATGCATAACAATAGTTAGATATAGTAATGTTTATTTCTTACCATATGGGTTTAGTATAACCCCAAAATGAATAAAAACATCAAATTCGGACATGGTAAATTCTTGGGCTGATAAGCCTGCACATAAAATGGTATTGCAAAGCAAAAACTGAAATACTAAGGCCATTTTTTATGGCCTATGCTATGATTAAAAGAGAGGAACCACTGATAATTTGAGCAGCAATTTATAAGTATTTTCGTTTGTTCATTTGTTTGTTTGTTTGTTTCAACTGAGGTGAACCCAAATGCTTTTAACGTTTTCCTCTAAACTTTTCAATACAAATGCAGCAAGCATCTGTCTTCCTCTGTACTGTGTTTTATATCTAACCTATCTCTCCCACAGGCATCAAAGCTGAACATGATGGTCATGCTGTTCCATGCAGCCCTGAAAGACAAACAAAAGAACAAACACACCCCAACGACTTACAACCTGGAGCCAAGGGAGCTCTCCAGGTTGCACGATGCCTCTATGATCCTCCCCGTAAATATAAAAGCCGCTTTCTTCAGTAACTGAAAACAATCATAACTGTCTTTCCCTGAGTCTTGTTGAATCTCTGGGGATAGAGGAAAGGCAGTGTATAGAAATGTGCACCAAAGTGTCCACAGATGGATTTGATTTACACAGTATGGTCTGCTATAAACTGTGAAGATTAGATAATGGGTTTTCTTAGATATAGTTTCTATTTCCAGCAGAAGACCTTATAACACCTTTAAGTGGTATATCTATAAATTCTGTTTATATAATGGACAACTGATCAAAACATATTCTGAAGCTACATTATAGATTTTATATGATCTCATATATAAACAGGTATAATCATAAATGTTGTCACATGTCTATGCCTATAAATGGTAATAAAATTTAGAAATCACATCTATTTTTATTTTATTGATACAGGCTAAGAGAAAATGCAGCTGTATCCACAATACAGCAATTTCAAAGCCCATGTTCTTCAGATGAGCAAGTCCATTTCAAGAGTAAAATCTAACCATAAATATTTTATAAGAAATTTTCAGTATTAAAACAAACCAGTTTATATGTTATAATTTACTAATAAAGTTGAATTTTAAACAGAAATGGAAAAAATCTGCATTATTCTTACCCCACCAGTTTCTATGCATGTATGTGAGATTACTATTTTAGTGATAACAGTTTTGTTGATAATAATTTACTGGCTTTAGTCATTACTTTGTTACATAGCAACACTATACTGGTATTATTATAAAAGAGATTATTTGCTGTCATAAATACTCACCCTCCCATTCCTATCTTAATGTTGTCTAAATTTTTATTAAACCTACTAATGTGAAACAAGTGTAGTTTTTAAAGATAAATGTTTGGGGATTTTTATTTTTTACTTATTTGGGGATAATGCTGTTATAATTCACAAGGGAGGTATAATTCCTCATGTGATCATGTCCGGTAATACTAATTCTATTTTCCTAACAAATTAATTTTCTGCTAATCTCAGTAAGTTATTTATCTATAAAGAAATATATCTTCTCTTTAAATGAAATACTTGGAATTACACTTCAAAAGAAGAAAAAACTAGTGATTGGCCTTGGAAATCTTTGATTCTTCAGGTAAACAAGGGTCTGGGAGACAGGCTTCACCTTTTCATTTTTATAATATCTTTCATGGCCTGGGAATAATTCCATCTAAAGAAAGCAGAAAATGATAGGTTTTAACTCCAAACATTAGATTTTTGGATTTGCATTTTGACCACTCATTTATTTTGTATCTTTTGTATGTCAATCACTGTAGTGCTGACCACAATACTTCGTGGGATGATGGAAATATGTCTGCACTGTCCAATATAGTAGCCACTAGCCACATCTGACTATTGAGAGCAGATATGTGACTACCGTGACTAAGGAAATACTTTTCTTATGTTGTCACTTTTAACTAAATTGTCACCTATAGCTAGGGTCTACTTTACTGACTAGCAAAGCAAATCTAAGCAATAGGGATACAGCTTTGCTATGAAAAAGGCTCATAAAGCTTATTTCTCATTAGTCACAAAAATACATACAGATAAAAAATAAATGTGCAATATTACCAAAGATAATAATAACAGCACTGGAGGAGTATTGAACAGAGATGTGAATCAAGTGAGAGAGAAAGCCACATGAGAACCTTGGGGGGGGAAGTGTTCCAGGTGGAGATAAGGAACTTATCTTAGAGGTTACTAAGCTAATACTTCAAGGAAAAAGTAACTTAGCTTCAAAAGAAAATCATGATATTTTAACTTATCTCTATAAATGCAATTAGTGGATATAAACTAATCCACTGAAACAAATACTCCTAAAATAAAATGATCACAACTAATACAACTTTAAATACTGCCACAAAGGCACGTCAAACATTTATGCCATTTTTGATATTTACCTTTATCAATTAAAAGCTTATTTGTCAGTATTGTTTTGTAAGGCCTACACTCTTCAAAATGTTTTGGAGAGGTCCTCACTGAATCTTAATTTCCAAAGAATCTTGGAAATTCTACTCAAAATTTCTGATTGTACAGTAGATAAAGACCTTGAGGTATACAGATATTATATAATTCCTCTCACCAGGCCCTTTGACATCCAGTCCTCTGCTTTACTGCATGATGGTGCTAAGCCTGGTATTTTTAATACAGCAAACATTAGATAAGCAGAAAGTAAGACAGAAAGTAAGACACTACTTGTGAACAAAATATCAATGTTTGTTAAGTTAATGAGCTAATGATGAATGGTAGTAGAACTAATTTTTACTTTTCCCAAATTTGAAACTCCCAGATTTCTTCATGTTAAGGTCAGTAAGACTTTAATATCTTAAATTAGGAAGAAATGTTTTATTTTGTTGTGTCCATAATTAATTCAGTATCTAGAGGAAATTGAGTAATTAATGTATCCTTTGGAGAAAGATGAACTAGCAAATTGAATAATGTAGTTTCCATGATGGAACTTTGTATTTCTACTTTGAAAATGCTGAATCCAGCACACTGGGTGGTCAGAATCAAGTAAAAAGCTGTCCATGCAAAATTAGCAATTATAGATAGGAGAAGTGCTCAAATGCATTAAATAATATAGATTTGTCAACAATTTAAATTTTTTTTAATGTTTTATTCTTGAGAGAGAGAGAGAGAGAGAGACAGAGCATCAGTGGGGTAGGGGCAGAGAGGGAGACATAGAACCCGAAGCAGGCTCCAGGCTCCGAGCTGTTAGCACAGAGCCCAATGTGGAGCTTGAACCCACAGACCAAGAGAACATGACCTGAGCCGAAGTCGGATGCTTAACTGACTGAGCCACCCAGGCACCCCTCAACAAAAATTTTTAAATATGATTAGTCTTACTATTTATAATTTGAAAATTTCTGTAATTTTGAATGATATATTTTAAACATAGCAGAAAACTTAATTTTTCTCTTAGAATACACATTGCTTTTTTAGTGTTCCATGTCCCTTAAGTTCTTGATTCTTCTTGGTAATATTTAAAAATGTTAAATGAAAAAAGTAAAATAAATAAAAATAAAAATGTCAAATGAAAGCTAATTTTTCATTTGACCTTCTTATAGATAAGTAGAAAATGGGGGTAACAATGTCACACCGGTAATTTCTATTTTCTATCCTACTGAAAAATACTGCGAAATGATTGTACAAGAAGTTCTCAAGGCCTTGACCTCTATTCTACTCACGTATGATCTCTTAAGACTGAGTCTCTCAAAGCGATGAAATATATTTTTGATGTTTTAATAACCACTAATACTTGGTGGATGTTATGAAAATACTCCTTTTTTTGGAAAATAATTCACTCTTCGAGGTTTTAATCTTTATTGCTAAGTCCTAATTCCAGAAGCAAAACAAATATATACCTAAATATACCTAGTACATACATTATATAACCACTATTATTTCTCTGACTAGAATGTAAATTCCTCCGAAAATATATGTGCCTTGAAAAATGGAAATTCCTTGACAACAGGGAGAATGTCTTGCTTATTTTATTGTCTCAGATTCTAGCACATAGCAGGTTCTCAATAAATACTTGATAAGTATTTGAATGACTTTGAAGAGTTCATCTCCACAATCTACCACTTTGTTCATGTCCTCTCCTGCTCACAATCTTGGATTGTTCTGCTGGCCAGAACTGTTTCCAATATTGTAAAAGAAAACAACATATAATTTACATGTTAGGAACATTTCCCCACCCTTCAGGTTGAAAACACTGGAAACAATGGAAACACCTGGCGAATTATTGTTGCTCCCTGTAATTTAACCCCAGATGCTACTTCAGGCACACCTCTAACCACTTGTCTACACAAGGCTCTGCCTGGTCAAACCAGCAGCACCCCCACCTAGACTGTTAATATACTTCTGCACGCTATTATCTCTCCTCTACTGGCCCTGCCTCAGGCATCTCCCAGAGCATTCTCCTTTTTATTTTTTCCTCTACTAATTGTCCTTCAAGAAACTTTATGAAAGAAAGAAAATTGAATCAAATCAGAAACAAAGCCTTCTTACTAGAATTGAACTATCTGTTTCCATGTGACCCAAAGTCACTTCTTGGATTTTTAACTTGTAAAAATTGGGGCAAACCAAATTATAATTAGAAGTTGGAAGACTTAAAAGAAATTAATATAGTTCTTATTATCTATTAAGAATATAATATATATTTTTCTTCCACTATGCAGTCCATCATTCAATCTTAATTTTACCAATGGTAAGACGTGGGGAAAAAAAAATATCTGACTTTCCAAACCCATTTGTTGTGAGTAATGGAGAGAATAAATATTAAAGTGATATGAAAAGACTAAAAACCAAACAAATATGTGATTGCCAACCTAAACTTTGAGACATTTTCTTAAGTTTCAATCTCTTCTGTAAAGTTTTCCTGACCATCCCACTCATAGTTACAGAACCTGTTGGTTGCAGAACCTTTTGGCTGCATATATATTGTCTTATCTTATTATATAAAATCCATAGATTTATAAGTGCTTTTATAAAACGCTTTTAGGATCCTTGGGTTCCACACATACCCAGTGTGACTTAATGACAATAAATTCAAAGCTAGAGGGGTGGAGTTAGAAATGTATCAGAGGGGTCCAGGACTTTCTCACAAAATGGAAGGACAGCTGAATAAGCATTGGTGGCTAAACTCAGAAAAGTAGAATTAATTGTGAGTAAAGCAGATTCCCTGGGAGATGTCATTTAAAATAATATAGATATCCTATGTGAGGGATAGTCCTTTCCTTACTTTTGTGTACAAAGCTGCAACATTTGCAACCATTCAATTTAAACACTTTGGTCATTGAACTATTTATTGCCAGAAGCATATATGACTTCCAAGTGTTATAAGAAGTGTGTATGCAAAATTCTAGTATCTTTCATCAAGTAGCCAGAAGGGAAAACTGTTTAGTAGGAACCATCTTTCAACCCAATTCTTTTTTTTTTCTCCCCAGTTCTGTTGTGGGTTTTTTCCTCCCATTGCTCCTTTCTCAGTCCATTTACACTCAATTTAATTTTGTAAAAACTAGGGGAGATAAACTGAAAATTTGCACGTGAAACCTAATTATAGCACAATAAATTACTACTGTGCCCACATACACCCAATGAAATTCTCATTTAGTTATAATCAAACATACATCCAGTGTCATGCCAAATTCAAGCTATGTCTAGGATAAATTCTTCAGCCTGGTGAAATAAAGATATCTGATAAATTAATCCCACACCAGAATGGTTACTGTCATCAGATCTTCCTTTTCCTTGAAGCTTTAGTTCTTGGTCAGTTATATATAAGGAATCATGCTGTGTGCCACAGGATGTTGAACACACACACACACACACACACACACACACACACAGAAAAAGAAAAAAGAAAGCCTCTGTCACACTTCCCTGATAACTTTATCCCTTCCATTCACACAATTCCTTTTGTGTAGTCATTTATCTATTTTTTCTCTATTTAAGTTTCATTACATCTGATATAAGTAAATGCATAAAAGCACAATATCTCAAATCTGATCCGATGTTGAATGGACTTAAGAAGAGAATCTGAATCCCAACTATATTACTTATCTGTTAAAGTCCAAAACATGAGTGTTTTCAAAAGAAATCAGTCGTAAAAATAAGGAACCTCTCATGCAAATCTGTATTACTGTAGGTCACCTTGGATATATATTCTTAGTTCACTTCCTTATAAGTGAGAAAAGAAAAACTCTAATTACAAGTAATGATGAAAAAAAAAAAGCCTACAGTTATGTTTATAGGAGTTTCAAAAAAAAGGCTCTTTTAATTTTTCAAATTTGAAAGTCTCTTATAATCCCCATGGCAACATCCTTTTACTAGTTCTGTCCATATTTCTATAGAAGTGAAGTTAGTTTTAAATATTTCTGTTACATCAGATCTGATTCTACAAACAGGGCTATTATTAACAGTGTCAGTGATATTTAAGCTACACATACACATACAGGAATAAAAAACAATGTGACTTCCAAATTTTATACATTTAGATTATTTTGATTTTTTTCTTTCATACAAGTCAAGATGAATCTTTTTTAAAAAACTGACTGGACAGAATACTGTTAAAACAAAAAAAAAGTTGTTAAACTGAGAGGAAAACTTTGTTTTGTTTAGCAATATTATTTATCACTTTATGATGTTCACCATGTCCCATGTACTATTATAAGCCCTTTCAAATCATATTAATTTATTGATTATTGCACTCATATAAGCATGATACAAATGTTGATACATTTAATATTTCTCTGTTTCACAAACATTGAGACACTTGCAAACTCACTGGCTCCAAATGAAAAGAGGGGACAAAGACAAAAAATTCAATATTGACCACGGAAGATGAAAATAAGCTTTGTAACTTCATTTTCCTCTCCATTATTTTTATGTACTTCATTCTTCATAGGGATGATGCATCTTCAGTGAACTATTGGCCTGTTACGGACTGTGTCTGGTCATCTCCTCATATTACCACCTGCTTACTATTTGCCCAGAGAATAAAATCATTGAAATATTGGCTCAAAAATTACAATTGAGGAATTAAATTTACTACCAAAACCCAGGAATGATATCTTAAGATAAAAACAGATATAATTGGATAGTCTGCTGTTTTGTAATGTATATTATCATTGTTTCTCCAATATATTAATATTCCTATTTATTATTTTATTAGCTTGATTATCCTTTAAACTTGAAGTTTTTTGTTCTAATGACCTCTGTAAATAATTGCAAGGAAATTGTTGGTAGTTTGTTTCTGCTCATGTAACTTCCTGAGGGAGAACTGATAGTTTTTTATGGTTCTGTAACTTTTCTGACAAAAGCGCACTGTTGGAACCACTCTGCCGTTAGAATACACGTAGAAATAGAGTAAGAAAACTAACATGTCTCCAAAACATAATGAAGAGACACGATTGATATAAAGGAGGGAATATCTACCAAGAGCCAGTAGTAATTACAATGATGTGATATAGGTCAAGGAAGAGTTGCCAGTTTAAATGAAGGTGAATTCTGTGTGTGAATCTCCTAACAGGAGGTCATCAGAGCCACATCCAAATCACTGCCAAAAAAATGCTTATAAAAATGCAGTAAGTACAGCCCCACCCAGTAAATTAATAACAAGGATTATTGTGGGGGATGATTCATGGTCATGGGAATGTAGGAAGATGTTATTATATTTTCACAGTACTAAATCTATAAAGATAGGTAGTAAATTAGTGATTGCCTAGGGCCAAGGTTTGGGGGCTGAAGGTTGGGGGGAAGAGATCAACAGTAAATAGACACAGGGATCTCATTGAACTGATAAAGATGTTCTAAAAGTGAGTTATAGTGTGCACAACTTGCTAAATTCACTAAAAGTTGTGCAATTGTTCACTATAAATGGTGAACAATATGATATGTAAAATGTGCTTCAATAAAGTCATAAAAAATAAAGGGATTGCTAACTTTTAAAGGAAAAGTTGAAGTGATTTACTACTTAATCTTGTAATAGTTTGTTATGAAGTTGAAACAAACTTTTTGGATACATTACTTAGTGTCTTTGATGCTTAAGTTTCCTCATCAGTGAAATGAGGATAAGAGTAACATTTACTTCATAGGGCTGTTTTGTGGGTTAAAAAAATCCATGAATAAAAGAATGTGTGGAATGTATTTAATGCATAATAATTACTACATATAGCAGTTCTGGTAAGAATATCAGTTCACCCAAGCTGAAGAGGAATCGTAACTGGAGGGGAATAAAGACAGAAATGCATCCTCAAGAAACGGACTGGTAAAGAATCATACTCAGGACGTGGAAGTAAGTTTGTGTTGGTTAGAATTCTCATTCAGGACATCTTACCCCTGAAAGATGAGAGAAACTACATTTATCTTTCAATTCTGGCAGAAGACTCACACACTTGAAAAGAAGGAAGAAAGGGAGGGAGGGAGGGAGGAAGGACAAGGGACGGAGAAATAGACACACAGACAGAAAGACAGACAACTATTTCACCTACTTTGAAATGTCTCTGATCAGGAATTAGAGAAAACTATAGATAGTGAAAATGTACAGTGAAAAGTCTCTCTGCATATATATATATGACAAATACTATTAAAATATTATAATAAACACCTTAAAGTTTTGAACATACTTTCAAAGATGAATTCTTGGCAAATACATTTTTGACGTATGCTTATATAATGTTTCATATCATTGTCATTAACATACTTTTGTCTCTTTTTCAAATCAATCCTGACTCCTGGAATGAGTGTTGGAAGATTAAAAAAAAAAATCCTAGCTGAGTCACACAGGAGCTGTGTGGCCTTGAAAAAGGCTCAGACACTGAGCTTTAATTTTCTCAGAAACGAGGATAGAAACCAAATTCGTACACTTTTTGTGGGGTCCAAACACACTATTTGATGTGAAATTACTTTATAAATTTATGTGGCTACGGGCAATAAAGAAAAACATTGTTGTTATTATTTTCTTTGTAAGAAGAAAGAAAATGTCAGGCAAAATCTAGGTTGGAAATATGAGGGTGAACAGGAAATTACACCTATGTTATGTCACTCCATGGGGACTGTCTGTGCACCTTATAGCAGCAAAAGGATAATGGACAAAATATAAAAAAGAAATCAAATTTAACAAATAGTGAGGACTGCATACATCAAAGAGAGTTTAAATTTAAAGCTGCCTATTTCATTCGGCTGGCTGTCTAGCTGCTTATTTGCATTTCTGCTCACAGCATCAATTATATATGTGATGAAGAACATTTTATTAATGTGATCAAAGTATTCATTCCTATGGCAAAATGTATGTTTTTAATGTGCTATCTTATTTTTCCTATTGTATGTACAAGATAAGGAAGGACAAATATTTCTAGGTTCTCTCCATTATCATAAGAGAAATTATCCCCCAAAAAGTTCATTTTCTAAAAAACTGTGCTAAGAATATTAGATTTCTTTTATTTGAAATACTTTAACTATTTTCAAAGAATATTTAGTAGGAGTTGCATAGAGAGCCCAATAATTTATATGTATTTGGTTTATTACCCAAGGCCATAGGTCCCTGGCAGATTTCATAGATGGGCTTCACAGGATCTGTGGAAACTTTGAATGATTTGCAATTAAAAAAAAATATATGTGGGTATATGATTTTTTCTGGAGAGTGAGCCTACAGCTTTTAAATGATAATCAAAGGAGTCAGAACACAAAACATTTAAGCACTACTGGTTATAAAATGAAATACTTAAAGTAACAAATATATTTGTTATATTAATAACCATTTATATGCTTGAGGCTATTGTACATTTCCAAAATGACTAAAATAAGTAATTGCTAAAAGGCACAAAATAACATGCGTGCATTTAATCCATATATTTAGGAATAGTCCCCTTAACTGTGCCAATTAATAGTTACTATTCATAAATGGATTAATTTCAGCATTCTTACTCTTATATGTAAGACATGAAGTAACGATGCAAAGAAAATAACACATGCTTATCAAAACCAAAGTTTACCAGGATTTGCTTTCAATACTTTAAAAGTAGAATACCATTTTATTAAATATAGACTTATACTCAAACTGGCAAATAGGTGGATGATGACTTTTCTGGACTGTAAAAAAATATATATTTTAAATATCAAGTATGCTCTGTGTATAACAAAACAAAAAATAGTTATTTTCCCCATTGTATAGGAAACATACCTTTTTCTATCTTCCAAGTATAGTGAGGAAAAAGTAATGAAAATAAAGTCACCTTAGCATACATCTTGCTATCTAACAAGATTAACTGAAATTTTATTTGAAAAAATATATGTAAATTATAATTGCTAATATGCATTAATAAAAACAACAACTCTGTCATCAGGTGTCTTCCGTAATTCATTTTGCCATAAAGTATTTGAGTTCCTACTATAAACCAGGAATTCTGCCAGAATTCTTTTGAATTTGCAGCATATTATTAAATCCCATTTGGCATACAAAACTCTGCTTTATCCCCTTCACCCACCCCCCCACCCCCCCAAAAAAAACCTAGTCACCTTAGAAATGAAGGCTGTAAGTACAGCATGCAAAACACATCAAATTATGCGTAAAGAAGACGCTTGGCAAAAATACACACCATAATAAAGGCGATCAGTAGATATTTCAATAAACTATAGAATCACCCTTTTTCTTCTGACATGTATTTTAAAGTAACCAAAAAAAGAAAGTTAAAAGAACAATTCATTTACACTGGAGAATTCTGAATTTTTTAATATATTCATATGAATAAATGGTTACTTGTACACTTTCAAAGATTCAGTAGGTGCTTTACTAAAGCTTTACTAGAGGAAATATATTTAAATATCAAAAGCAACTATATAAAAATAATGACCTCAGCCTATGATGCTTAGGCTAATAAAAATATTAATAATAATTTCAAAGGCTCTATTCAAAAATTTAAAACTGAAAGCTGATATGTTATTTCAAAGAATATCAAAAGCAATTGCTGGCATTAAAATATTCATTAAAATTTGATTGTATAGTAGATAGGTAGCTCATTACATTTAATAAATAACAATAATTAGGTTTTACAATATAAAAGAATTAATGTCCCAATCATTCTCAATTTACCTAAATATACATATATTCTTTTATATATATATATATATATATATATATATATATTTGTATATATATACACAAATTATATAAAAATCTATGAACACATACCCATATACATCTCTAAGATTAAGCACTTTATTTCTAGTCATCAAATACTTAAAAATATAGACTACATTAGCTGGCGTTGTCTATCAGAACATATTGGTGTCAGGCATAATATTCATTCTTTTCCACTACTGATTCTTGTTTAAAAATCACTTGCACCTTATAAAATATGACTAATATTTTTTATTTAACCCTCCAGGTTAATATCAGAATGCATGTTTCAGGTGCAATTAAGTGGTGAAAGTGGTTTGGATAATGTGCTATATTCTTATGTTTTAATATGTTTCAGCCCAGGTCATGATCTCACGGTTCATGAGTTTGAGCTGCATAGGGCTCTGTGCTGACAGGGGAGAGCCTGTTTGGGATTCTCTCTCTCTCCCTCTATCTGTTCCTTATCTGCTCTCATGCACATGCTCTCTCTCTTTCTGTCTCAAAAAAAAAAAAAAAAAAAAAAAAAAACCATAAAAAACTAAAACAAAAACAAAAGCAAAAAACAGAACTAATCCAACGGGGGGAATGCATATTTGGGATCGCTCCACTTCTCCAATAGAAAAAGCACCCTGTTATCCCTGGCTGTTTAATATTTAAGATACCAACAAGCCACTTGCCCAGCTCCTATTTGTCCTCACATCTAACTACGTCAGTATTCAAAATATTTTTCGTCATATGAATGGAAGGTAAAAAAGTGTTCTGTTTTATGTGTAGCATCAGAATGTCAGCACAGGAGAGAATATTTTCATTCAACAACATTTGATGATTGGATTTGACCAATTTACTCTTTTTAAGGGGAAAAATCTGCAAAAACAAAATCAGCAAATAGGGAAGATGGGCTAAATCTCTCTGGGCTAACATATAAATTCAAGGGCAACAGCAATCTTATAATATGCATTCCATATTTATGATTAGTAAGTTTTCATCTCTGCTATTTCAAATGGAATCCTTTCACATGAAAAATGCCGGGAACTTTTAAAGGACATCCATGGTTGTTTTTGTTTCTCTTTAACAAGTATATGGATAAAATAATCAATATGCAGCTGGTAAAGTGGTTATGAAAATTTAACTCCCCGCTTCTTATTGTAGGAAATCTAAACATGAAACACACACTTATCCCCATCCAGCATGTAGGGGTACATGTGTTTCATGTGGAAATGGCCAACTGGTTGTGCCCCAGCAGGCTTCAAGTGTGATTTGAACTACCGTGGCGAACTCACATAAGAAACCTGAATTTTCTTAGCAAAATAAGTGAGTCTATACCTCAGTGAACTAACCCAAACCAAATATGGACATTTACATTTACTGTATTTGGGAGTCTAGCCTTATCTTTTTAGTGGGATGTCAAAGGTAACTCGCCAAACTTTCACTCTCAAATCTCCACTTAACTTCTGTCACTAGAGCATTAACAAGTTTGATTAACGGATCTGCATAGATTTTCTCCACATTACCTCCATGTAACTGCTTCTCCTCATTCTAGAGCACTCAGTTAAAGTCCAAACTCTTTGACATCCCAATGCTGCAAACTGGACATAATGAGTTACTAGAAATTTGAGGGGGAAGCACATTTGGTGTCTTTTAGCCAAGGTTCCACAAGTGTTAGCAATTCACCACTTAGGAGAACAGCCTCCCGATTAAACAGGGGCTAACTATTCACCACACCAATGTTGTAACTCATCGTTTGATCAATAAGGTTAAGTTCAGGGAACCCTTATTAGAAAACCAGAGAACAATTTCAAAAAATGTTCACAAACAAATTCAACACAAAATCTCAACATTGTACAAAACAATTTCTGAAACTTTATTGTGAATTTTAAGATACATTTAGTAAAGTATGTTTTCCTTAATATAATTAATTAAAATAAATTGGAAAGAAATGCACATACTACTTTTTTAAAGCAAGGATAAGTACAGACTTTTGAAGTCACAATATATACAATTATATGAGTGCAATAAGCTTCCAAATACATTAGGTATATATCTGTTTAAATAAATAGTAAAATACTTGATTTGACATATGTGAGAGTCATACTGATTACACCAAAAATGTTTTACAAAATATAGCCAAAAATGGAATGTTACACATTTGATATACAACTTTTTAAAATACGTTATATATTCATTACTTAATTCAAATTATAGTGTACAAAAGTCCATTTTAATGAGGACAGTTTTGTGTTTTTAACACTGTTCAGCAAATATAGATATTAAGATGCATCCCTATACATGTTACTAAAGCCCCATCAACTGAAATCACTAGCACAGGGAGGAAAAAAAAATTCTACCAATTATTAATAGTAATAATTTTTATTGATAAATTACTAATGTAACACACTGCGACATTATTTTGGTTATTTTAAGTCTTCTAAAATATATTACCTAATACTTGAGGCAAATTGTTTTTGTGTATATAGAAACTTAATTTGAAACCAAAATAGAAAGATATTGCTACATTGAACTTATCTACTCTGTAATATATTTCTTTTAAATAATACCTTCAGTTACCAGTTTTCAGTTGGGAAAATTTTCCCTATAATTCTTTAATAATAATGCTTTGTGTAGTGCCTTACTATGAATCTCAAGAACTCATTTCACAAAGTAGCAATAGAATATACTGTATTGTGAATGGTACCTATAGAATATTGGTATTATAGGAAAATGTCATGTTAAGTGTTTACATCTATAATTATTCATACATTGTAGTACAATAAGGGAAATTATTTTCAGCCATATTTCATCATTTGTAGCATATAGTTACACGTGACAATTTATTTGGAGTATATAAAAATGTGGTTATTTTGCAGAAGTAAAACAATATAATTACCAGGGTTTTTTTTTTTAATTGAAAACAAATGTTTTATTTTCCCTAAGGTTCTTTTAATAATAAAAGAATGGAAAAGGAATCAAACATATCCACCTGCCTTAGAGTGGTGAAGTGGGAAGATGGACAACTCAATGGTCATTCTCTAAAAATTACTTAGGCAATAATGATTGAAAAGATGCATTTTGCATTTACATAATGAACAATGTGCTTATCTGACTATGTCTACAAAAACTGCCTGGTAATATCAGAACACAATTATAGAATGACTAGGAGCACATTATCAGTTTTTTTTCTTTTTTTACACTTGAACTACAAAAGCAAAATAAGGAAACCTATTGTATGTGAACTAAACTTGCATTATTAATATTTTTAGAATATTAGGATATCAACATATCTGAAAACAAGCAAGACAAGTTAAATTCTCCTAAACCTCCCCAGTACCAATTGCCTACTGTTTTATTGGAGCAGCACCACATGTCAAGCACCCAGTCAATCTCTATAACTCACCAAGTTGCCTTTTATTGGTCAGAATGAAAAGCATATACATTTTCTGCAAGAAGTCAGTTGATATTAGGGAGCCGGGTAGAGGAAACACACAAATGCAGATTTATCTACTTTTAGGCCATAAACCTCTAAAACATGAGTTCTGCCTTACTAACTATGGCACCTTATTTTTTTCCATCAGAGCTATTAACATTGTTTGTATGTTAGAAAGAAATATACTGGTTTATGATGGGGGATTCCTTCTGTCCATATTTGCATTAGGGGTTGTGTGTGTGAGTGTGCTGGTATGCTTTCAGGTTAACACAAGATTAAATATAATTCAAGTAACATGTGATTGCCAAAGAGTAATTTTATTTCTTGCCCTGTAAAAAGAACAGGGGTTAATTAAGCAAATTGCTATGTCTTCTCAACACTTTGCACTTTAAGAGCTGGACGGTAGCATAGCAATGATTTGTTTAACTACATTCACACTAAGAGAAGACATTTCCAGTCTCTTGGCCACTCTCTCAGAATGTTAGAAACTAAATAATTCCTTAATTATTTCTTAATTTTTTGAAGTTAAATAAACATAAATAAGGGCTCATAGGCTCCAAATATCCCTAAGTTAGGTAACAAATTTATTGAAAGTTTAAAGACAGTCATCTCATTTATCGATATCTGGAACTCCATTACTATGGTCCATAGACTATATTTCTACTTTAATGCCACCCTGTATATCAAAAACTCACCCATAATCACCTCAAATGTCATATGATTATCAAATTTGGGACTTATTTTTTATAAATGATCTTATATTCGGCATATTTCTGATCCTTCTGGCTTTAATAATTATCATTATAAGACTTAATTTTTAAAAGCTTTAAAAAAAATACTGTGAATTGCTAGAGTCCATTGCCTGATCTATAAGTGGTACCAAATAAGCTATTTTCATGTTGCTATAGTTCACTTCTGTCAATCCACGCACAGCATTCATATACATTTTGTGGTTTAAAAAAATCAAATGAATGCAATAGAGATATCTGCTGAGAAGATATCTCAAATTAGGAATTGGTGTCCATTTGCTTTTTCTACCACATCACTGAAGAAAAACCACTACAGAACTTTTACTCTACTACTGTAATGTTGTCCAGTTCCATTAATCCTCTCCAAAGAGTCACACTCAAAAATCTAAAGATTAGCACTCCCATCAGAAATCTATGTAAAAATATATTCAAGAGCTTGCCAAATCAAAACAGTAATTTTATTAAGACACACAATCGATTTGCCATAAAAACAACTGAAAAGTTCTCAGATAACTTGAAAAAACACACAGCCTTAGCAGAAGGCATTTAATGCTTGAACAACACGGTGGTTAGGGACACAGTCAAAAATCTGTGCACAACTTTTGAGTCCCCCAAATCTTAATAGCCTACTGTTTCCTGGAAGCCCTACTGAAAATGTAAACAGTTGATTAACACATATGTTGTCTATGTATTATATACCATATTATTACAATACGGGCTACAGAAAAGAAACTGTTAAGAAAATAATAAGAGGAAAGTTTACTGTACTGTATCTGGTAAAAAAAAATCCACATGTAAGTGGATCTGAGCCAGTTCAAACCCATGTTGTTAAAGGGTCAACAGTATATTGCCATAATTCTACCACTATCATAGATAAGTTTGTAGCTGAAAAAAGAGCTGAAGGAAGCCTTCAATAGATTATAGTTAAAATATTTTTATTAAAACTTTTGGTAAGGTATGGAAAAATCTTTTCACTTCAGACAATTCATACAGCAATATGTATATGGTTATATAGATGCATACAATCATTGTATCTAGTTTTCTTATTACGGTCAGGCTAAGCATACCTTTCCAGTGAATATTTTTAAGAGATAAAAGTGGTTGTAATTAAAAGGACAAAAGCATACAATACATAGACTATCAGTCCTCTTTGTTGAATCAATTCTTGATACTTGTGAAAAATTATTTGATGAGCAAAAACGCATCAGCTTAAGTTACATAACTGTTTTCCACTTTTCTTTTTACTCGTTTTCTTGAAATTCTGAATGTGCAAAGGCTAGGAATTGGTGTCCATGTGCCTTTTCTACTACCTCCCTGCAGAAAAACCACTACAGAACTTTGACTCCACTACTAATGTTGTCCAGTTCCATTATTCCTCTCATGTCCTTCCTCAACTTCCAAGAGTTGATGTATATTAATACATAATTATGGAGGCAGAAAACAAAGTACATGCTGGAGAGCCTCTGCTCTCCTTAAGGCAGAAATTTCCGATAGTAAGACTATTAAATTTGGCTCTTGTAATGTCCATTTGGATGGAGCTTCTGATTCACAATCATAACCAATAGGCATAATGTTACTACAAATTATCACCAACACCCAGAATGTCAATGCAAAATTAATTTAGTTTCTCACAAGGCCTTGTCTGTTTAGTTTCTAAATACAGAAGAACTCCAGCCATATTTTAAGTCTTCTAGAAAGCTAAAGCAACACATTATGTTAAACCACTATATTCATGTCTGCACGCCAGGATTATAGTTTCCAAACCCCATCTTGGAACTTTATCATAAGACTGTAACCTATTGTAAAACCAAAACAGTCTGGCAGTCTTCTACCTAAACCTGATAAATAGAGATGACTAAAAGTGTTTGCTTTTATGTTTGGTCTCATTGAACATGAGTTACATCAAAAAACTGTAATTTAAAAAAAAAGATTACTTCTCTAAAAATGACTCTTTAAACAGACATACAAAAATCATTCCTCACAGCCCTACCACAAATTGATTTCTATCCTTACATGTTATTGAGTTCAAAGTAACCTGCCTGTATGCCTTTGAGTTCACATCTGAGAATTATGTTTTTCCAATATCTCACCTTAATAATTTAAAGTAATCTTGCCACTCTAGTTCACTGACAAATTAGCAGATAAACTTAAGTTTCTTACACCAATGGTTGATCTAAAAGTATGCCCTTACCAGCTTCTTGTTTTCTAATTAGCAACATGGAATCTTTGGTCAACATGTTCAATTCTGCTCTTTAATTAGAGTAATTGAAAATTTTCTGCCAATTAAAGCTTATTAGTAAGGGTCATCAAGAAAAACCTGCTGCCCCCAAATCATACTAAACCTTAAGTAATAACTGAGGCCACAAAATCATAATGTAAGCGATGCAAGTTTCAAAACTATAGGGTTTTAAAAGGATAAGTCAATCTGCTTGTCTCATACCAAACTTTTTCAAAGAGCTAATTTTTGTATTCTTTGGGAATGTGACAGTATTTATGTTCTAAATAAAAATAGCATTCATGAAAGCTACTCAATGATCCACATGCACTGGACACAACGGACAGAAAGTTTAGCATGTTGCACCCAGAATCGATTTCCTTTGCCAAATGGAATAAGGGAAGCTGTGTATGCCTAACACCTCAGTATTTCATTTTAACCTTCAAATGTACCTCAGAACTGCAACTTCCTTAGAAGTTTTATCATAATGCATCCTTTATAAGAATCAATGATAAAGAAATTCTCTTTGACTATAGGGCTGAAATCATTCTCCCCAGTTCTCAGACTTCAGAGGGATCTTAAAAGTCCAATAGGAGGTTGACAAGGGTTTACCATCTATTGTTAGAGTTGTAAGCAAGGAGGTATTAAGCCAGTAATGAAATATGGTATATTTATCAAACTATATAAAATTAATGGATAATTTTGGGGGTTGTGGGTGATAAATCTGAAAAACCTAAGCAAGAAAATGGTTAAAATTGAATAAACAATAACTTATATGCATGTTTCTAAATAGACTCGAGGATGTGTTCCCTCAGTACATTAGAAATAGGTTGGGAGAAGGCCCGTGCTGATGTTAGCTGGCTCCTTTGTGCAGAGGTGGACGGTGGTTGATATTTCTGACCCATGCAGAAACAGGGGCTGGAATAAAATTTTTTGTTTAAGTCAGAAAGCATCATTCTAGTCTACGGGGAGAAGAAAGATCTTTTTGTTATCATTATGGTTTGACCTCCCCCTCTTCTCCATGCCTTCTTATCAGATATGAGTAGTTTAAAAAGAGGATAATCAAAAAACTCTTGTTCTATTTTGAGCTTAGCAGAATGTTTTAAATTCATTGCTAAAATCCACTGTTTGTGAAAAGCATTCAGAATCCTACTGCCTAAAAGATACAAATGCTCTTTCTGCTCTTCCTACCTACTGCCTGTGAAGGTTCACTGCAACCTGGAAAGAAGTGCACAAGCCCCAGGTACAGTTGCATCACCGTGCCATGTGCTCAACGGCAAAATGCGTATGTGAAAGGAATTAAAAACAAAACACAGTAGACTTTATCCTTTTTTGCCTTCATACAAAGAATTTATTTTTGGCACAACTGACTCTTGGTGATGCACCACAATTTCATCTTTTTAACTTAAAGTGCAATCAAGAGGCAGTATTGCCTAGCAACTACGAGCAAAGCCTCTGGTAGAACACTGGGAGGGTTCAAGTCCTGGACTACTCTTCACTTACAGGAACTGTGACCTTAAGCAAATCATTTAACTTCGTCTCAGCTATAAAAGAGATATTAATAATAGTACCTGACTCACAAGGTCACTGTTCCTATTTAAGTAGTTAATACCTGTAAAGTGTTGAGAAGAATGCCAGGCACACAGTGAATTCTCAAGTAAATGTTGGCTATTATCATTGTCTGGTGTTGGAAATCTAGTTTCAAAGCACTGTAAACTACGTTTTAGAAACAAAGGGATAATGGTGCCAAAGTGAATATTGTGATCTCTTTCAGAGCCCAAAATGCCCCCCATTTCTCCTGTGAAACTGTTTGCTATTTCACTGAAATTACTGTGGTTTATTTTGACCAGTTACTTTAATATACGCTTAAAGCATGTTTATATTTTTTTAGTAATAAAGCAATAACTAGTCATGTTAAAGTACTCAATAATTAGTTTCAACCTCAATAACATACTATTAGGATTAAGGAGTTTATTCTTCTTCTTAATGTTAGCTTTTCCTCGATACAGGTTACTCCAGCTCTATTATGGTTATCTCATGTTGCTTTTGTCCAAATTCCTAATGAATTTCTTTTCCAGGCAAAACATTGGAGGGCACAGTCTACACAAATTCATTAATATACAAGCATTCAATTCCGAATCAGATGCCAACACATCATTCTCTTTGTACTTTAGAATAGAGGACTGATCTGATTAATCATATAGCTGTGATTCACTGTATTGTCCACAGAATGGCTCACACTGACAACGCTCCCTAAACTCACAGGAATTTAAGATTTAGCTTGTCCAGCTTCTCACGTTGCCAGTGACTGTTTACATCTCATTCCATCAATTACTGCTCAAAATAGCTAAGACGCCTCTTAGGCAAAAATCATAGAGTACTCATTTGACACTAATCTATGCAGTTTTTTGTTTTGTTTTATATTACTTTTAGATTCTTTATAATTTGTTGCTGCCTGCATTAGTAACATTAAATAGTTTGGGGGTTTTATTTTAAATAACTTCCAAACGACCTTATATCCATGGAAGGAATATTTTTAAAATATCAGGTCCATATAGCCATATGGTTAAGAAAGGCATCTCTCTTGCTGCACATTCAAGATGTGAGCAGTGGGATAAGGTTGCTTAATACGAAAAACAAAAACAAACGTGTCTGTGGCCAATATGTGGCATTCCTAGAACTGTACTTCCTCCGTCTTTGTCAACTCCTAAACCCATCCACCTATGGTGTAAAATTGTTTGTTTGTTTGTTTTTGGTAGTACCTCCACCAAAATCCTCATAGAATTGCTCTTTCCTGAAGTTTTCATAATTTGACAGAGCACAGGGCAGTAAGTCATGATAAATGTAAGCAAATGGTTCAGAAATCACTGAGGTAGTAGATATATAAAAATAAGCACTCCTGGGCTACTGTCCAGGTTTCAGAACCATCCTGAAAGGCCCTGTTTCTGCATTGTTCTGGAGAGAATATGGTAGGCTGCTCTGTTGTGGCAAAACATAGCTCCAATTTATGTACCTGTAAGCAAATAGCACTTGCTGTTTGACATTCAGGTGGCATATTTGGGGGCTATTTCAGCTAATTTGCAATTCAGTCCTTTTAATCCCAAACTTGATTTTCCTTCAGCAGATTGACAGTTCTGATTATTTACATTATTTCTTCAGTTTAACTCTATTTTGTCTTTGAATGAACAGGCTGCCAATGAAAACAACAAGCATTAATTAGCTTTTCTAAGACACATCCTGGTAATAAACACCAGCAATCCAAATGACCAGTTTGACTTTTCAAAAATTATATTTACGCATTATCCCAAAACTATGTGTCTCCAATATTCACAAAAGTTAAAGTACTAAATTCATCTTCATGCTTTACTACAGCAAAAAAAAAAAAAAAAAAAAAAAAAAAAAAAAAAACAATCAGAGTAATATTACTGACAAAAATAGGGTAGCTACGTACTATTTCAAGTGGATAATTTTCTAATCAAATTATAAACACCAATAATCTGCTTCAGATTTTAGAGTCCTTCTGTTTTGTGATTTTTTTATTTAGGAGGAAAAAGTTAGTTTTCTAGTTCAGAAGGGAAAAATTAATCAGGCAGAGACAAAGAAGATAAAGGCAGTGCTCTGTTATCAACACTAAGGCAAGAGAGTGACAACAGATCATACAATGGGGATATTGCAAATTGTTCATTGTCAGGAGAGACTGAACCACAGGGTTTATTTTGTAATTGTTTTTCATGAGTCAATGTCAACATTGATTTGCACTGTTTGAACATGTATCAAATGATAAAAAGAAATAGGCCAGACAGATGTTGGGTAGTATGAGTAAGTCTGCCAAAAAGGATGACTAAGTTATTAATTAAAGACATAGTTCAATTTTTAATAAAAATGAAAAAAAAAAAGGCTGAATCCAATGATCTAATTTTCAGATGAGAAAATCTAATTCTTAAGATGCTAAGTGAAACTTCAGCCAAGTATAAGTGGTTTTGGATAGATAGGACTATTGCCAAAAATTAGTAAGAAATACCTAAGTTTTGAAAATTGGAAAATCTATTTATTTTAATAACCCCTACTGGTTCATTTTCTTTGGTAAAGCAATGCATAGTCACTTCCAAAAATCATAATAAGAAATTAAAACTGGGTAAAAACACCAAGTCAACAATCACTGTAATGATGAGATTGACACATTTCTAATTGTGTATGGAAATTATTTACTGCCAACAGAGTAACACTCATGTGATTTCCACACCAACCTTTGTTTAAATGTATCTGTTATCCTAAGCTTAATCTATCCTGTTTCTTGGTTTGAAATTAGCTTACCTAACTGTCCATATTTTCACACTGAAAATGGATTACATTAGTTATATGGTGGGTCATAGCAATACATTTATTATTTCCCCCCAAATTGCTTATATTTTAATCAGTATATTTAAGTGCCATTACACATTTATTTCTAAGGTATATCATATTTTACCAGGTTTCAATTTTGTAGCTCATTTACATTATCATAATTACTTAGAGATAGTTGCCTAAGTATCCACAGAACAGTTGGAAAGATCTTTCTGGAGTTAGGCACCAGCTTGATGGTTATCACTGAAGCCTAACTGCAATTAAAATAGTACATTTGCTGGAAGTAAAAATTTATCTTAAAAAATGTCTGCACAAAAAAGTGCAGGTGAGGCATTAAGTGCATTATTTTTCAAAAAACCACCATAGCATTTAAATGCTATGTTAAAATTTCAAAATGACCTGCTCATATAAACATCATCCATATGCAAATTAGTTTGAGAAATGATTACAGTTAAAAATAACATAGTCTGTCTTGCCTGAAATGTAAAGCTCAATTATGACATTTTCCTCTGTGATTAAAGGAAACCAAATTTTTAGGATATGAATGTTTCTCAATTTAAGAAATAATATATATATACACATATATATACATATATATGTGTGTATATATATATACATATATATGTGTACATATATACATATATATGTGTATATATATGTATATATGTATATATATATATAATAAAGGCCTCTAGTTTTTAGTATTTTATTGCATCGATTCCTTGAAATATTGTGATAAATATTCATAAAGAAAATGGACTTGCCCAAATCATAACCATCTGGAGGTAAAAACCAATTAAACCAAACATTTATTCTGGCCAGAGTTTAACATCTCTGTTCCACTTATGCTTATGTCTTTTCAAAGGGTGAAGGTTGAAACACTGCTTTGCAGAATATCATGATTCAAAATACCCTTTTCTAAATGGATCCCTGTGTAAGTGGATCTCCATCTGTAGAGAACACTGTCTTCTTCAACTTAGGTTATTACTCAACATTATCAATGTATGCCATGTTTTTAAAGTGATTTTTAATATGGCAAATATGCTAATCTCAGAGTTACAGAAATGAAGTTTTCTTGCAACTATATTTTATTAACACCTTTGCCTGTGGAAGAAGTGTGATTTTAAGGATGAAAAAGTGTATTTCCCTCTAAATTAACCAAAGGATAAATTTAAATGTGGCATTCTTATAATTGAAGTAATAGATCTTAGAATTTTATTACCCTACTGAAAGATCAAGTCTCCAGCACTAGTTTAAAAAAAAAAGGCTTTAAAAAATATATTTCAGGGAAATGATGACATCAATTTAAAACAGAGAGAACTCATATTTTAAGTAAGGGAATTCCAAGAAAAAAAGTATTGTGTTTAAAACCCACTGGAATCTTTTAAGACAAATATCTTATTTTCTTTAAACTTCCCACTGTCAAACACTGTTTCAGGACCACTGAAGTTACACAATAGATGTCTGTTGAATAAAAGAATTAACAAAAAAATATAGATTAATTTTTGTATATATCAGTAGAGGTCTTTGGCAAGAAAAATCATAGTTATGTATTTTTAAGATAAAAAATATTCTTAAAAAAGCATACATTTAAAACTATAGGATATTAATTCTGGAACACATTTTAGTATCCCTTAAGGAAAATATAATATGGTTTAATAGTCCAGTGATAAGTCTGGATATTGTCTGGTTGTCAGGCTTATACCCAAGTAGGGGTTCCAGGCAGAAAAAATCCTTCACATTGCTAGATGAGAAAATCAAGTGGACCCTGTTTACATAAGGAGAGATGTGAGAATTGCAGTACAAGAAATATAATTTTCTTCATAGAATAAGTGTTTGGTCATTATCTGAACTGAAACTCATATATACTTCCAGGGGTGTACAATCACCTCTCTATTCTAAGAGTTAATAAAGGTTTATCACTGAGATGAACAACACATAATGGTGGCCATCTTAACTTACATTAAGCCATGTTTAGTATACATTTATATGTGCTTGATGTCATGAGAAAACTAAATTTTTTTTTTAACAAAAGCAATGAATCTAAATCCTTGAAGCCTGATTCTTGCCATTTACCTTCATTTTACCTGATTATCTCCATGTTTGTCCTTATGGTGACATTAAGTAAAATTTACTGAACATCTATAATGCCATGCTATAATCCTTACAACTCCATGACGTTTGATACTCGAGGTAATATTCATACTATGTCCCCCCTCTGTTCACTATCTTAGTATATTACATCTTAGTATAAAACAAGAAGTAGTCTAAAGGAAATCACACTAGTGTGTCATGTTATATCTGTTTGATTCAATTTTTCCAAGCACAAGGAATAAGTTTTCATATTGTTCTTGTTCTAAAGTCCTTTTTTCTTACTTAGCCACTGTCTATATATAAAATTAGAACTAAACTAAAAGGCCAATACAAAAATAATTTTATCACACTGAGAAAGTAGTAAAGGTCAGTAAGAAGTTAAAAATTTAATTTCTACAATCCTAGTTACACTGAGGCCAACTAAAAATTGGCTATATCTACTTATTTAGTTGATCAAGTTAATTGAATTAGTAACAAATCCCCACTACATTCTGCTCCAAATCCAAATCAATAACTTTGTCTTGATGATTTCAGCTAAGCTACCATAAGGCAATGATTTTGACCTCTGGTATATTAAGAAAAGGTATTTTTTCAGATACTATCATATTGTGTTATATTTTTATTTGTTGGGTCTCATTTATGTTATTATGTCACCCATATACTCAAATGTTATAAACTTGCATATTCAAACATTAAAAACTCATTTATAAGTGAATATGGTATTTTAAAATAAGAAAGAAAAAAAAAACTATTGGTTATTATGCTTCTGGCTTACATTTGATGAATCCCAGAAATATGATCCATATACTCCAAGGCATTTTAACTAGTTTGATTACACCATGGATGTCACTACTTCAACGGAGATGCTTTCTAGTCTATGGAATAATTGGAAGCAAAACCCAGCAGGTTTCAAATGGTTCCAGCTGTGTTAAGTACTGACTGTGAAACAGATTCTCTCTCTTATATGTTGTTTTGTAATAGGAGTGATGTATAAGGTGAAAATCCCCAGACGGGTGGAGTTCCTATGGGTAATCAACAGGGAAGTGAATTAATAACAAACGCTAAAAGCAGAATAATTTTAAATACAACATGTGAATGAAAATGGCGAAATACTCAAAATGAAATATAAAGCAATTATATAAATGTGGCACAATAGGGACTAAGTTCAAAAGAAAACATAGGATCCTGTCTGTACTATTCAGATGCTGTTACAAGACCAACTTTCCAGAAATCCTAAATATCCAAAAAAAAAAAAAAATTAACCAAAAGCAGATTAACAGCTGACATGCTTATTAAAAAGACATAAAACTCATATTCCAAAAAACCACCAAGAACAAAACTAAGAGGACACACATTAAGTGCAATCTTCACCTCTGTCAGTGGCAAACTGGTATCCTTGAAGACAAAAGAGAGAAAAGCAGGTAGGTTTTGTTTTTTGGGGGTTTTTTGAAGTATCTGCCTACCATGGAACAGACGTTGACAGGGATCCATGTACCCGTTCACTTAATCTCATGATAACCTTATGGATTAGGCATGATTACACTCATTTTACAGACAAGGAAAGAAAGAACTGGTACATTTAAATGATGTGCCCAATGTCACAGTTTCTAAGTAGCAGTTCATGGAGTCATTTTTCCTACGCCAAATATCAAATTACTTCTTGGGTCTCAGTTTTTTTCATCTAGAAAAAGAATTAAATAGGCCAAATAGTCTCAAAGGCCCATTTGAGTCTTGAGAAACTATCCTGTGAGTTCTTTTAGACACCAAATTTATCTTTCCAAAATTAATATAGTAGCTAGACACTGCTCTAGTCACTATTCAATTATTATTTTGCTTCTTTTTATAGAATTCATACGTGATTCTAGGGTGATGTCTAGATGACTCAAAAGTCTATTAAGGGAATGTTCACGTGACAACTTTTTTCCCTCTAAAACACCTGTCCCTAACAAGCAGATAACAAAGTAAATCTCTTGATCATTATGTTTAGAGGTAATGACTCAATCTAAGTATTGAAAGGTATAAGTACAAATTTTTGATAAGGAGGCAAAGGAATCTGACCCTGTTTATTTAGTTTACCCTTTCTTTTCCCATTATATCCCAATTTAAGAAAAAAAAATGTTATGATGGGCAAACATAGTGGTGTGGAATAAGGGAGAAAATGGAAACCAGAGATATCTGTTTATGTGACAGAAGAGTATTTATGTACCTCAGAATCAGCAGCTTTCTAATTTTCTGCTTCTCTCTGTCCTACATGCTGAAATCATTGAGTCAAGACACTGATAAATGATATAAAGGTGTTAATTGTACTTCACTGTTAAAAAATCAAAATGGTAAAATGCAGAGTCTAACAAGGCCTTATACTTCCTCATCTGTAAGTTAGACCTCCAGAAATATGAATGGAGGGTGTCAGGGAGATCATAATTTCTTAGATTGGAGAGCACGAGGACTCCTCAGCCACAAAAAATTCTTCAAACTAATTAGAGCTTTCGTCATCAGGCCGAAGATGTTACAGAGGAAAATATGGACAGCAGCTGAAACCAAACATTCACTCTCCACACATACTTTATTCCTTTGCCCTCTGTCACAGCCGCAATGGATACAGATGTGCTTTGGGTGTCATATGCTTACCACATTTCAATATAATCTAGAGTTGGTTTACTCAGAGGTAACCTGTAAAGAACAATTTTGGGTACACTGAGTTGCCCTGTAATATATTTGTTTATTTTTTTAATATATAAATGGGTTGCAATCCTTTCCAGTGAAATTATATCCCTAATGAAGAAAATGTTTCAAACTAATATATAGCCTAAAAATAGTGTTTTACAAGTAAAAGTAGGCCACACATAAGGAAGAAATACCAGTGTAAAGGCAGGGCTCTGGATTGGAAATAAAAGCCATTGGCTTTAGCCATGTTACTTGGGAAAAAAAAAACAAACAAACAAGCAACATTTTCTGAATCTCAGTTTCTACATAAAGAATGGATTGTCTTCTTCATATGGTTATAGGAATGAAATCAATGGAACTGTTATACATACATAAAGTATGAGTCCATTATCAGCTTATCTCTCAGGCTAAGTCACTATTTGCTGAATGCCTACTAAGTTCACTCTTAGGCATTGTAGATTTGGTCTTGGAAATACAAAGGTAAGAAAGGTTCAGTCTCTTACTCTAAAGAACTTTCTTACAGTTTCCTTAATTATTAAGTTTTAAATTATGATATACCAGTATTTGATTTAACTGAATTACCACTTGAGACTGAAGGATCATGAGGAACCAGGGCCGTGTTTTGAACAATCCTGAATATACGACTGGGGTTGATACTGCTTTGGCTGGAGAGGATGCACAGCCTTGCCAATAACAGATGGTCCTACAGGAATAGTTTAAACCCTGAGGAGTGTTGCTTTCAGTACCATCCAGAAGTCAATAACCTTAGCTAAAGCAGAATTTAATTGTCTAAAACAGAGACTTTAGGTGTCAAAATGATTTTGCTTAATTATTACCATGTTTAAAAATCAATCAATGAATTCAACATATTTTGCCATCACTGCTTGGCAGAAGATTTTGCTGTCAAGACCAAGAATGAGCTCATGTCAAACTAAAATATCCTAACGACTGTCTGTTTTTACTACAACTTAATGTAATTTTGATACTCATTTCAATTCTGCAGCAAAAAGAATTTATTTTTATAAAATTTTGACATCTTTTTTTATGTTGGAAATTTGAAGATTAGGAATGGCAACATTAATCCATACAGTTAAATTTAGCATTATATCTTCACCTTGAAAATGGTATCAGTGAGAAAAACTCAATTTTAAAAATTGCAAAGGAAAAAATATAGATATTTTCTATTTCTAGGAAGAAAGGACACACTGTGGGTATTGTGATACCTTAGGGATGTTCTTGAGCAATATATATATATATGTGTGTATATATGTATGTATATATATGTATATATATGTATATACATACATATATATGGATGTATGTGTATATATATATACACATATATATATGGATGGATGTATATATATACATATATATGGATGGATGGATATATATATACATATACATATATACATATATATATGTATATATATATCCATCCATCCATATATATGTATATATATCAAGAAACTTATCTGTGTATTTTAAAATCTATCAAGAAATTTAAGAAAGCAGACGTATATTAAGTAACATAAATGAATATAATCCACCTAGTGAATGATAAGAAATGGAGGAAAGAAAAGTTGCCAGTGCAGGTGTGTTTACAGCTGACAAACAGAGGTAAGGCTATTGTGATTCTAGGTTTCCAATGTGAAAATTGGTTCAATGACATGAATATATGACACAGGAGGGCATCAACTCACAACTCAGAACTCACTCCATTTTGTCTCCATTTGTCACTTGCACCTTCTACAAAAAGTTTCCTGCAGAATCCTGTGTAGCTGTGTATTTGAAAGTCCTCAGCGTGCAGCTGCTATCACACAGAGGCACAGATTGGTTGTATCCTCCGAATCCAAAAAAGCACTGTTTTTTTTTTTTCCTCAAAGAAAAGATCTACTATGGAACTACTGTCAGCAGAAGACATTTTCTTCCTATAAAAGAAAGGGTTTCATTTTATATATCCTTCTGTGTCTCCATTCTTCTCCATATTGAGGTTTGTTTAAAGAGGAAAAAAATTTAAAAAACCTCATTCACTGAATTGCGGTTGCTATTGTCTTGCACAAAAACAGTTTTGTTTTAAAAATCAATCATCTATGAAGATTCTCAGCAAGTCCACCATACCTACTGAGTACTGCACGTGGATTATATGCTCTTTCTAGTAGGCAAAAATATAGTATTTGTAAAATCATTTAAAAATATACATGGCTCTTTCCACTGATTTATATCTAACAGGGCCAAACATGTGAAGTATTGAAGAACTGCGAGGCATTTTACTGAACACTGTCATGAGGTAAATATATTGAAATACACGTATGTCTGGAATGAGATGCCGTGCTACACACACACACACACACACACTATTTACAAATGGAGCAAGGATGAATTCTAAAAATACAGCTTGAGAAATGATTCAATATCAATTCCTATGAGGATCAAAGCACTCACTTAGTAGCCAGCCCTCTTCATTATGGTAATGCTATGGTTTTATGGATACCTAGGGTTTTCATCTGATTTACTTTTGGAGGAGAGTCGACACACACAACTGAGAGTTTCTTCTCAGGAAGAGTTGAAAGCCAGATCACCGGCATCGGAGGTACCAAAGGTAAGTGTGAGCAGGCCTGCACTGTCCACTTGGAATAACTAGATTCATCAAAAAGTAAATCTGTCTATTCCAAGGCGTGTGTTTGAGATTTTTATTCTTTCAGACACATCCAATGTTTCTGCTTTTGGAAAAAATAGGCAAGACTAATTCTCTAGGCTATAAATCACTCTAATGTGGAGGGAAATGTGTTAGCTGGTTGTATTACAAAGCCTTTACTTCATATTTAATAGGCACCTGCAATACCAGCATTATACAAAGCTCTCTACTTTGCAAATCTTTAAAACCCCACTTAATTTTCAGTACCGATTTCCTGCAATCTAAGAGCTTATGAAGGGTTCACTGTGTTCATACAGATCTATGCAAAATGTGCCAGAATTTCCCTGTCTGTGATGGCATTCATTTGGAGGTGAATCCCAAATTTTTATCACTGGCGTGCTTATTTCCGACCAAAATAAATATCCTTAGAATGAAAGCTGAAGATTACGAGGACAAAAAGGAGGCAAAGTAACTAGCACTGGGAGAGATATATGCAAATATCAGCTCAATGACAATTCTTCATACCATTTACAATTGAAGCTTAAAGACCCAAATACTCTGCAATCCATTAGTTTCTCAATATCCTGGAAGGGATTAGAGTATTTCTTAATCAACTGCTAACAGACTGAAAAAGGCCAGAGAGTGGATATTAACAAAGCAGGGTAATACTAAAATGCAGAGATGGCCAGATAGAAAGACAAATTGTGGAAGAATGTTAAAATATATTATACAAACATGGTAAAATCAACCCAATTTCCACCTCCTTGCAGCCCACATAATTAAAAATCTATATAAATGAATGAATGCTGAGGCTGTAATAGAATCCTTTTAAGAAAAGATAAGTTCACTTGTTAACAAATTCTGGAATAATGAGTATAACATGACTAGAAAGAATTAATCAAATATGCCCCTCAAATTGTGCTTATATCTTCACCACCCCCAACTGTACAGATGGTCCCAAGTCCATCATTTTAAATGTGATATGTGCTGATGGACCAGTAATCGATTGGACTGTTAAAATTGGGGAAATATTTAAGTAATGTAAATAACAGAGAAGTATGGAAAAACCTATCCCTAATCAATGACTTCAAGTTCTGAATGCCTTAAAATCATATTATGGCTCAGAAATTTCTACTAATTCCAGTACTATTCTTATCTATAGGATACAAACTGTCTAGAGGACAAAATGTGAGTGAGATAGTAAATATGGGTTGTTTTCCCACTTTATTCCTGCCATCACCCTTTACCATTAAGGAAGGGTAGTTGTTTAACTTACTTAATGAACTTCCATTTTAATGAATCTTGGCTTAGGGAAAAAAAGAATATAAATCAAAACCAAAATGTCAATCATAGTAATATGTCTTTCTTGTTCTATGTTTCTGATGACTGACAACCCAATAGGTTTGTATCAAACAAAGGTAAAAAGCATGTGTTCCTTTCCAAATGAAATGTTTGACAGATTTAACAGCTATCTGAAATAACTGATGAAATCCTAAACAGCACAGCCTATCTCCTAATGTACATGAGAAATCTTATTTCTACATTTGGATTTTTTTTCCCTGATCTGATGCAGATTCAGGGGGTCCTAACTAATACAAAGGATGTACCACATTAGCATTATTAGTTATTGAACTCCTATGCTTCCAGATATTGAAAACTTTAGAGCAAGCCCCCTGCTGCCTTGCATTCCCAAATTCTCACTAATATCTGACCTGTGATTAGAGTCATATTTTTTTTAAATGACAAATTTTAGGGCCCTGGTATATAGAATTCTGGAAAATCTATTAAACATAAAATCAGCTGTCAAGAAAGCCAAAATTTAAAAACCCGTGTATTTCTAAATAATTCTTAGTTTCCAACTACCTTGACTATATAAGATATTAACTAACTTGTTAATATTAGCAAGAGACTAGTTTGAATAAAGGGTCTCCTTCAAGAAAACATCACACTAAATTCAGAGAATGCTTACTGCAGGGATTTTAAGTGAAAGTGGTAAACAATTCACTAAACTCACTTTCTTTTTTGTCTGAAATAATATGCAAGCTAAGAGTTCAACTCTGACAAAGTCAAACTGAGAAAGTGCTAAAAAAAGGAGCAGTAAAGTTGACATGGCCCTCGATCCCATAAACACTCAGTCTGGTACCGCTAGACCAGCATGGCGTCTGTGGGGGTTAGTTAGCATCTGGACCATTTCTGCATTCCCACCTACCCCCCCCAAAAAAAATTAGAAACCAAAACAATCTGAACAATAAAATAAAATTGTGGAAACAATGCTTCTGAGAAAATAATTTACAGGTCTCACTTTCATACCTCAGTACTGTCACAGAAAATAATGTGATATGAAAAATAATTCATTAAGAGACCATTTCTAATATTTTGGGTATAGTTTATGCACATCTCACATATGTCAGTCAACATAAAAAGTGAAAGTTCAAGAGTCAGACTAATTCACAACTGGTTATGAGGAAATGGGGTTTTAGATTTGAGGTTTTTCATTAAATCTAAATTCTATTTTACTATTTCATGTATATTTTAATTTGAGCTATTATGAGAAGATACATTATAGCTTGAAATATTTAATAAGACTATACATATACCCAAAGAATATCACGTATTCTTAGCAGTACAATACTTGCAAGGTAATTTTAGTGATGTTAAAGCCTCTTCTGTAACACCGTAAGGATGACTCACTTGAAACTAAGGGAACATCAGTTTAGAGTGTTTCTATATATAGAAATAATTGTAAAATTTAGGAGATAGTCTTTTAACTACTGAAATTGTTTTCTCTACGTTAACACGTATTCAGTAATCAGAAGACACATCTATGCTTAATACAGTGGCAACTTTTATTTTTACTCTCCTCAAGGTTATTAGCAATGAATACTATAATGTACCTTGAATTTTATAGCTTAGCTGTATCAAGTTGAAAAAAAAAATCAAGTATTTGTATCACAAATCCAAGAGGAAAGGTAGCCAGTTTGTATAGATGGCCCATCCTTATTTCAAATTCCTAAATAAATCCAAGGGGTCTGGGTTTCCTTTACCTCACAACTGACTTCTTGATCATAGGGCACTTGGCCAAAGGGAAGGAGTGGAAATAAAAATCGCAACTGATAACATTTTAAATATACTTTGCATCTTGGGGAGAAATTTTTCTCCACATACCACCTGTGTTCAACTGTCACGATATACTGCAACATTTAGTAGTTTCAAGTATCGTCACATTTTTTTTAGTAGCCTCACATTAGTTCAGATTTGCTGCCTTCACTTCTTTCAATTGCATTTTCCCACTGTTCTAAATAGCAATTCTATGACTGTCCTCTGCATTTTACGTGACACAGCACTTCAGTGGTTGTAGTGGGATTCTTCAAAAATGAAAAATAATCATAAATGTAGTATGGTATCTCTAAATGACTGGGAATAGAAGCAATTCCCTTTCTGTAGTAAAAATACATGTATACACTTGTGTATAGCATGCACACACATTTTCAATGTTTAATTTCTTCGATACATACACAGATATACATATGAGCAAATACTCTCGATTGTGAACAGTTGAAGTCAGGATACTTAAACTCTAAAATAAGCATTTCATTTAGAAAATTAAACATAACTGTTTACCCACAACCAGACTGTAATGCAACTCTCACAGATTGTTTTATTACTGGAAGAAGTTGTCAAATGTAAATAGGTCACTTTTTTTTTTTTTTTTTTACATTTTCATTTATACCCCCACAAAAAGCACACTGGGGCCAAGAAAATTAATTCCCCAAGTGCTGTCAACCAGGTTGGGAAATAGCAATAAACAGCTTACTGTAAAGCCCCTCCAGCCACAATAAAAAGGCTGTCAATAAGTGAGCTGAGTGAGAGCTGGGCTGTGTACAAACAGGTACTCTGGAAATGATAATCTGAAAGGGAAAAGACCTGACATTTCTTATTCCAATATGCTGAGGCAGTGGTTCTCAAAGTATGGTCTCTGGACTAACAGCATCAACATGCCTAGGATCTTGTCAGCAATGGAAACTTTCAGGCTTGACCCCAATGGTACTGAATCAGAACATCTGGGAGTGGGGTCCATATTTTAAGAAACCCTCCGGTTCATTCCGAGACACCTTAAAGTTTGAGAACTTAATATCACATTTTAAAAATCACATCCACTAAGAATATATTTTCCTTTTAGAAAAATACACCAATGAGCTTTGTCACTTAAAGCCCTACTGGAATTATCTTGCCATCCTCTTAAACCCATAACAGTGAACTTTGCTTATTTATAAATAAATATCAAGACATGCTCTTGCTTTTCTTAAAAATGGGAAATTCCACCCAATCTGTGAATGATAAGGGTACTTCTGAAAATTCATGCAAAATAATTTGTGGAAAATCCAGTGACAGATTTGTTATGTTCAAGGAAAATGAAAGCTCAGTGAAATCGAGTGGATGAGGAATATGGTTTCCAACATTCTTTGCAGGGTCACACGAGGCAAAACAGCAGGGGAATGAAAGACAAAATAGGAACTAATGCCCTGATGGCAGAAGAGTCAGACATTATGTTTTCATTGTATCCACAACACAGATGAATGATATTTAAATTTGGTAGCCCTTTACTCAAGAATCTTGCATTTTACTCACACATCAACTAGCACCATTAAGTGAAAAAGGTATTCCTGTTCACAGCACTCTGTGCCCACTCAACTAAAAATCTTCACACATTATATGTTTATAAATTCCTTTGAAAGCTTTTGTTGTGATAAACCCTACTTTTTTCAAAATTGTGTAGCTTCAGGAGCATATTCTGTATAAAAGCAACTAGTTGAAGAGAAGGAGCTAAAAATAGAATTTTTATTTTAGCTTAACTAGAACATCTTCAGATAACACTCATGTAGTTCAGTTAAAAAAAAAAAAACCTAAAAGGATCGTATATAATTTATGTTCTTCATTCATAGAAAATATGCCTCTTACACTAAAATTGTACATATTGCTATCACCAACACTTCTCCTTACTTCCAATATTCCTTTTCTCCAACACTGCAATTTTTCTTTCTCGGTGTGAAAATTTCTAAAAGGTATAAGCAAAGCCATTTCAATAGCTCTTCAGCATAATAGTGAATTACAGCTATGTCTGAACATCCAAATGACTACAATGAGAACTGCACAGTAACACATGGTCTCAAGGAATGTCTAAAATGCACTTTAGTTCCAGTTAGAGAATTAGTCAGCATCCTATTTTAAAGATTACATCATACAAATGTTCTTATGACTAAGCCTAAACAAAATATCTTTTCCATAATTTGCTGAAATGCACTTAACATTTATGTCACTGTACTACATAGAGTTTCAAGTTTTGTGGAGAAGTCAGAAAAAGTGGGCCCGTGCGTCAATGCTAATCCACACCACATTTACATGAAAAGAAAGATGATGTTGGAAGAATATCAGAATGTTTCTTTGGAAAACAAATTTCAGATTTTGTATGAAAAGTTCAAATCATGTTTGCTTTTTTCAAGAGGGTATGCAAATCATAAAATATCAGCATATCGTGAGTGACCTTCACCTAAAAAGTAAATAAAAAAGCCGTTTTCTTTCTTTTCATTAATAGTACCTTCATATTTAAGTCCATTAAATCCATTAAGTCCATTAGTTTCAAAAATTACTTAGCATGATTAACTATCTTATTTACCAACTTTCTTTCGCAAACCTTTACTAAGCTCAGAAATCTTCTACATTTTAAAACAACCTCTCTTAAAAAGCTGATGAAGTTAACATAAAAATAAGTCTTTCCAACTTCAACTTCTATCAGATAACTTCATATGCTCCTCTAGAATTCTGACACGGACTTATTTTAATTCCTCTCATTCTGTGCCTTCAAGCTTTAAGTATATGTACTTTTAAAATGCTCTAGATATCTAATCTTTTACATTAAGAAGTAGAGATTTTAGTTGAATAATCACAGATAGACATTATGCTTACTGTTCTGGGAATATCTATGCGATTCACTGTCAAAATTACTTTTATGAATATCTTATTACCACAAAACCTTAAGGTCATTCCAGAGCAATAAACACTAGATGGTAAGAGGGAAATAGAGTTTCAATAAAACATTCTATCTCACCCCACGTCCCACATAAAAAAAGGAAAAACTCTTGAGTTTTCAAACACTGATCAACAATTGTCAATACTGTCCTGCAAATTTATTTTTGCTTTCCTTGATTTTCTGAAATCTATATGTTCCTTATTTTGAACAAATTCAGATGGGCCATCACCATAGGGGGACTCAGTACCAACAAGGGTGGAACTCAGATTACGAAATCCTAGAAAGTTGGTGTGGTGAGAGCTAATCACAAAAGAGCAACCAAATGAATTGAAATGCTAGTTGCTCCAGAGCAACTATCATTAAATAAAAGGTATCTTTGGCTGTAGTACCAGCTTGATCCTTCCCTCCCCCCTTTCCTTGCTACTGCGGGATGGGCGCCTGGCCAGCACAAGCGACATGATACCCTAGTGCCATCTACAGGCTATTACTGACACTCAAATTTCATGGCAATAGACAAGCACCGGTGAAATAAATTAGACAGCACTGCATTTAAATCTTTATTAACAAGGAATTATTAGACCTAAGAAAAACTAATTCTGGATTTGGTTGAAATATGAGTTTCTCAGCCTCTTAATCCCTCTTCATATGGCATATTTCACAGTTTAAAATGAGTTATGACAGATCACTTATGCATTACTAAGATGGGAGAATATTTACAATGGATTCATTCTTTTCTGTATAAATTGGTTATATCAGGGAGAAAGCATTCCTTCTATTTTTTTTTTTTCTTGAAAGAGTACTTTGGCCATTACGGACAATTTGCCAACCTTCTATTCAATACCCAATGTACTATATTACAATGAAATCATCTGAAATCAAAGAGAAGGCTTCCTATATGGCTTCGTTGCAATCTATCAACAATCATGTGCTTCACGGCTGATGTACATTTAATAAACTACTATCTTGTTTAGAGACTAAAAAAAAATTAACCCCTTTAGCAACCACAGCTCCAAAATAATTATAGCGACACCTTCAAACGTCATTTAAAACTTGGGATTTGAAGGTGACTTTTTAGATCAAAAGGTAACGTGAAAATCTTGAAGCAGTCAATTTGGAAACCCCAGGAGCAGAATTTGGCATAACAGGACAGGTTTTCTTCTTCAGCAAACATTATCTTGGGACATTTTGGAATTATTTCCTCTTTTCATCTTTTGTCATTTGAAGGAAACTGTGAAGTTAAATAATTCTCAGAACTCAGAAATTTCAAAGCTGTTCTAAAAATTCTTGACTGAGCCCCAGAGGAATAAAAAAAGGGGTCAAGTTTTTTTTTTCCCTCTTTATAACTAAGCTAAAGTTAGACCAAAACAAGAGACACACTGGCACGTTAATACTGGTTGACTGGGCACTTGTATGCAGTACTTATAGACCAGTAAAAGTGCTCGTTTACCTGTCTGGTGTGTAAGGGGCCCTTTGTCTTGAAGCCTCCTTGGGAACTGCACTCTGAGGCACTGAAGTGATCTGAACTAGTGGAAGAGCGTTTGGAGAGGGTGTCACAACCCCCGACAAAGGTGTTGTCCAAAGGGAGTTCCTGAATCACATGATGCTTTTTCACGGAAACCGGAGTGTCTGGTTTAAGATGAAAAGCAGGCTGTGGAGAAGCAGATTTGTAGTGCTTGGCCAGGTCAGGGCTGTTAGGCTTGAAGGTTGTTGGAGGGGCTGGGCCCCAGTCAAATCTTCCTATACTTTGCTCCTCCAGCTCAGCGGGCAGGCTTATTGTCCCATTGATAGGTTCGTGAACTGCATCGTCAGGTTTGGACTCTTCAATTGTAACAAAGTTCAAAAGAGAGCTCTTGGGAGACTTTCTTTTCTTCCTTTTCTTTTTCTTGTTTTGTTTGTTCTCCTGGTTTGGGGACATCCACTCAGCACCTTGCTTGCTCCTCTGAGCTGCTTTGAACCTCGATGCATGGCGACATCGCACCAGGACGGTGACGAAGATCACCACTATGACCACCATGGCCCCTGCGACGATGGCAATCATGATGGTGAGATAGTCCTCATTTTGATAGGGTTGGCTACTGTCCCCTATGTTCCTATCCAGTGGGGTCTCCATAGTCCTGCGAATCAAGTCATAGATATAGGAGGCATTCCCAGCGGTGTCATTAACGTAAAGAAAAACAAGCACGAGTGTGTGCAAAGACTTAGGGTATCCCAGGTCACTTATATTGACCACCAAACGGTGCAAGCCCACATCAGTAGGTGCTGGCTTCTCTTCCAGAGTGATGTTACCTGTTACTGGATCGATCCGAAACAAGCCTTTGTTGTTCCCACTCACAATTGTATACTTCAGTTCGGCGTTCATCCCAGTGTCGATATCCACTGCAAAAACTTCTGCTACCACAGAGCCAGGAATGGCTGAGAGGGGTACCAACTTAAAAGAAGTGTTGGAAGGTGGAGAAATGACAACTGGGCTATTGTCATTGACATCCATGACATTGATAGTTACTTTTGCGGTGGAGGAACGAGGTGGTTGTCCTCCATCAGTGGCTTTGACATCAAAAGTGTAGGAACTCTGCTGCTCTCTATCAAATGAGACATTTGACTTTATGACTCCAGAATAGGGATCCAGCACAAAATTATCATTGTCATTTAGAATGGAGAGAGTCACAGCTTTATTCTCTCCAGCATCTGCATCTGTCACTGTGATTACCCCCACAGTACTATACTTTGGCAGATTCTCAGACACAAAAAATTGAAAATGATTATGAGTAAACTTGGGGCTATTGTCATTCTCATCCAGAACAGTAACTATCACGGCCGCTTGGCTTTGGAGGGGAGGGGTTCCATTGTCCCTGGCAGTTACTGTAAAAATGAACCGCTCCTGTTCTTCTCTGTCAAAGACTCTGGAGGCTGTCAAAACTCCTGTCTTTCGGTCCAAATCAAAGAAGGAGGCATTCGGTCCAAGCTGATAAACAATGTCCGCATTTTTCCCACTGTCTTCATCTGTGGCACTAATAGTTGTTAAGTATAACCCACGTCGGTTGTTTTCAGAAACTGACAGCTCAATTACAGGCTGGTTGAAAATTGGTGGGTTGTCATTTTCGTCCTCAAGCTTAACCCTTACCAGGGCAGTCTGATTTAAACTGGGTTTCCCAGAATCAGAGGCAACAATTTTAAAGCTGAATTCTTTGGTGCCCTCATAGTCCAACAAAGAGGAGGTCTCTAACAAATATTGGTTATCGTATACTGCCTTCAAATGAAATGGGACCTCTCTTTCAATAAAACAGATCACTTTGCCATTCACATCTGTGTCCTTATCTGAAACTGTAATTAGGGCAATCTTTGTATTGACAGGATCTTTCTCAGATAAATACACTGTGCCATTGATGGGACTTATAATGTACCTGAGGTCTATGTTAGGAGGGTTATCATTTACATCAGTGACATTGATGGTAACCGTTGCTCGAGCAGGAGTGGAGCTGCCATCACTAGCCAGCACTGTCACTTTGTGAATGGCTGTCTCCTCTCGATCTAGGGACCTCTGAACTGTAATCAGCCCAGTAGTATTATTTAAAGCAAAGAGCCTTTTGGTTGCAGGGGCGACCTGGGCACCAAAAATGTACCGGATTTCAGCATTACTGCCTATATCTGCATCAGTGGCATGGAGCTGAATTACAGAGGTGCCCACAGGAGCATTCTCTGGAATATGCACCTCCACTTGACCCTCTTTAAACACTGGCCTGTTGTCATTTACATCACTTACTGTGACCTGCAGTATGGCCGTGCTGGATTTCTGTGGAGTGCCTCCATCCTCTACTTTGATTTTCATCACATAGGTATCTTTCTGTTCTCTGTCCAAGTTTTGCTGAACAATCAATTGCGGCCACTTCTCTCCCTCCGGAGTTTCCACGATATCCAGTCCAAAAACACTCTGCCCATTTAACAATTCATAATGCTGTACACCATTGAAGCCTGTGTCAGGATCTGTTGCTGATGGAATTGGAAAGCGGCTGTTGATCAAAGTGTTTTCTGGAATGGAAATATTGATGACAGGGGATGGAAACATGGGGGCATTATCATTGGTATCCTTGACAATTATTTTTATTTTGATCAGCCTGAAAAAATCATTGGGGAGGATCACTACCTCAAGTTCAAAGAAACACTCATTCTCCTCAGCATAAGAGGCTCCAGCACAGAGTTTTTCTCTGTCTATTCTATTGGAGGTTGTGAAAATTTCCCCAGTGCTACTGGATACTTTCACCAAAGGGGCATCCCCAGCTTTAGAAACCAGTCTGTAGACAAGGCTGGCACTGGTCCCTGTGGCAGCATTGATGTGAGAAATGTTCAGATCCTTTGGTATGTTTCCTATGGGCACATTTTCAGGCAATTCCTCTCTAATAGTGTAAATAAGTTCTTGAGCTATTGCAGAATCCAGCCTTAAACAGGCAATCAGAGCAGCCAACAGGTAAAAATCCCTCAGGTCCATGATAATGTATTTATTTTCTTTTCCTGGATTTTAGGGTTTAAAGGTTTCCACTGAGGGATGATGCACGAATTGCAAGAGGAAGCGTGCATGGACTGGAGGATGCATTACATCTCATCGCTTATTTGGAGACAGCCACTGTCAACACAATCGTATAGACAATATTATTCTTCAGTAAACAAAAACACACAGTCATGAAATATCACAACACATTTTCCACTGCACATTAGTAAACATGGCAGTTTGCTCTGCCACTGTTTGCAAGTTAACTCTGTGGATGAAAACACTAAATATCCACTGCTTGTTGCATTTGCCAGGAGAAAATGAAATTAATCTACTTTTGAATTAAGGACAGCTGCTATTTTTACCTGAATTCACCCACACTGTTTTTCAGGACACTGTTTAATTCAAAACATGCATTCTTGTTCTCCTCTTCCCCTCCCCCTGTCTTACCCGCCTCCTGGCTTCTAACCCACCTCCCTTAGTTTTTTTAGGTGCAAGTGAAAAACACCAAGTATTTAGCTATGGTTCCTGCTAATTGCTTTGTCACATGTCAAATGTGATGTTTTCTTCTCTGCTACACTGAGTCACCTCTTTCCTCTAAAAAGACTGTCTCTTCTTTCCTCCCAGTTCCTCAACTGCCTTCTAACACAATCTTACTGGGAAACAAGCACCCGGACATGCTGCTGCAGCATCAGAAGCAATAGTCACCGGCCACTACATAGCCTCATTGCTTAAAAGCACGATACCAACACTTCAAATTTCCTACCCAGACCTTGCTCTCATTTCTCCATATTGCCAAATTATCCCCATTTGGATTAAGAAACACACTAAAACTTTTAAAAATGTATAATACAAGATTCCTCATCCTAGATGTGGAAGAGAGTGTGGAGATGGAAGTAAAACGCAGCTAACATTTCCATGTAACAGCACAATATTTTCTACTGAACATAAAAGAGGAAAAAATGCAGTTTCTTAACCCTGATCCCTGGTTATAATATGAGTAACATCTGCCACACATAAATACTGCAACCCAGTAACGCAGGTAAAAAGGCTTCTGTTTAGATGCTCCCCTAACTGCAATTTAAATGGGTGCAAGGCTCCAGGCAGCCACCTACCTACTTGAGTAGAACTGGTCAGTTCCCAGGCTCTAATCTTATCTGCATTAGGCTGTACGGTAGCTGATGCCCGCGATTAGTTCCAGCAGAGTGATGCAGGTAGGGATGCAGATACAGCCTAGTAGGTGAGCTCTGCCCCAACCGTCTACCCAATTACAAACATCCCTCGTCCACACTGAGGACATATCTAAACACAGAATTTACAATTGTGCATGCGAAACTTTACACTTACGTTAGTTGCCTCAACCTTTCCCCTTTCCCGGTATGCTGCAGTTAGGAATGATTTGTTCCAACACATAGAAAGCCATGCATCTGGTAGCACCAGTTTGGGGAGAAATCAGAAGCAGCAAAACGTTTCCTCCTTGTGAATTGTGTTGCTTCGGGCTGGCAAATTAGCAACTCCAGAGAACAAATTCACAGATTTGTCGTTAGTCATTCTCTTCACATTTTCGTCTCTATTACCACGGGGTCTGGGCTCTTCTGGTATTTAACACACACACAACATCCAGTTGCACTTCTTCAGCTCAGGGGTATTTTCCACAGCATCAGGCATACCATTTCCCTCCGATGTCAATACTGCTTAAGTCTAACTTCTGGTAGGAAACGTCAGAGTTGGGGTGATGGTGATTCTCTGGCTGCTCTCCGGGATGACAGTTGCCCGAAAAAATTCCTAATCGGTTATCTCTTTCGGGCTTCAGAGACTCTAAGGCGCTCCTTCCTGTCTTGCATGCTCTCCCTCTTCCCTTCTCCTCTGCCCCTCTCTCCTTCTCCCTCTCCTCTCTCCTCTCTGAACTGAATTTCTTGATATAACTCTCAATAAGCCCAGAGGGAGGGCGTGACTGCCAGAGCCCCGCCTCCGGCCCCTGATTGGCCCGCATCTTGCGGTGCGGGCGGCTGCAGCCAGGCACGAGGGAGGGGGCGAGGAACAAGGCGCTGACTGTCTCCCAGCCTCCCCTCCTCAGCGCCCCCTCGGCAGCCGCGAAAACCCGGAGAACTGATCCTGGCCCCGGGAGAGCCGGGCTCCAGGAGGCGCACATGAGCATGCCCGCAGGGTTCGGCCCGGAGGGAAGTGCAGCTGCTCCCCAGGCCGGCGCGGAGGCAGCTCTCGCAGCGTGAGCCGCCCTTTGGTTTGCTCTGTGCGGCGAGGGGCAGAGAACCGCGGAGCACCGGTGGTGGGACGAGCCGGGGCGGCGCGGGAGGCAGGCGGGCAGTGCAGGCAAGGATCCGGGGAGCCTCCCGCACCGCGATGGGCGGATGGTGGGGGGGGGGGGGTGCAGAGACGGCTCATCTCCGAGAGCACATTTCGTACTTGTCTTTACTAAATGGAGGGGCCAGAATGCGAAGGGAGGGAATAGTCAAACCAGGGTATGAGACACGATATGCGCTGTCACCCCTCAGGAGGAAGCACGGGCCAACGGATCTCCGGAGAGCCGTGAAAAGACAACATGCCCTGTGCTGCAACTAGAGGCTTTTGCTGGCAGGAACACTGGCAAGAAGGGCAGAGAGGGCGGATAGCGAAAGGTCGGGACAGGATATTTGAATCTCAACCAGGACCGGAAAGAAAATTAATTTGCGCACTTTCTAGAAGCAGGGTGATGGAAGATGCCTGGGGAAAGGGAAAGTGGCAGCTTCTGGGACGCCTTGATCAGCCCCAGGCCTGTCTGGCGTGCGGTGCAAGTCTCGTCTCGGAGAACAGCGTGGGCCACGGCGACCTATCTTAGCTGTCCTTGCACTTCGACTCCCGCGGTGTCCAGAAAACCTAGGAACCCGAGCTCGTCAGGTCGCGCGGCTGCAGGCAAAACCTGCATCCAGCTCACCTAACTGCAAACTTTGCTTGTGAGAGGCTGGAAGGAGTCCCGTCCAGCTGTTCCCCAAGCTGTAGAGCATTTCCTTTCCTTTTGCACTTCTGATTGCAACTTTACATGTAGTACTTGTCTCTCCCTGTGCATTTCTTACTCCAGTCTGTACCAAATCCTCACGGGTTTCCTCCTTTTCATACAAGAGCTAAACGGAATGACTCCGAAAAGGATCAGCCTTATTCCTAAATATTAGCCCCCGAAGCACTGTTTTCGATTGATCTTTTAAAATTAGCAAACCACGAAGATTTCTGTAAGGGACTCTACCCACAACGCCAGATACCTAAGTTTGAGGGCATTAATAACAGTTCACTTGGAACAACCACACACAAAAAATGTTTTGAATGACCTGTAAAAGTTGTCTGAGAAAGTCTTAATGAGTGATTGAATAACTTGTTCTAACTTAGAGGATAAAGAGTATTTGTCTTAAACCTCCGTGTTCCTCATTCTGTACTGGGCTGTAGAAGCACTAAAGACTCTACAGTTAAGCACTATGATGGCATGTTCCTTTTGTTTCAGTACAATGTTTTGGTTGTTGTTGTTTTTTTCCAATAAGAACAACTTCTTTTTAGATATTTAAAAGTAAAAAAGGAAATCATTAAGCCTACCAATCTTAGATATTGTATAAATAATTCCATTATTTAACCAACTCATTTGGCATTACAATTTCCCCTCATCTGTGAAAATATAAGCTCCTTTTTATTCAAACTTTTCCTCTGGCGAATATTCACAATAAAAGTGCAGTACCTAAAAGCCCACTGTAAAATACATTGATCCCTTATACATAAAATAGAAAAACAGTTTCTTGCAAGCAATAGGTGGATATTGTTTTTAAATAGCCTAATGACTCTTACAATAGTATTTTGTAGGATTAGAATATGCGGAATGAAAAGGTCTGCTTAAGTATACAAAAGTCAAAAAAAAATTACCTGATACAATGTGAATTACAGGAATTCTTTTATTTTACTACTGATGATTATTTTGCCATTCACAAAATCTACAGTTAAAGCTAGTGCATTGTTCCAACTGTCACCTATTTTATGCTCTGAACTAGTTTAAAATAAATGAACCATCATCCTGATACATTTACAATAAACACAGCAGCACAGGCACTTTCCAGTTCATTCATAAGCATCGTGCTATCTCACCTTCTTATTTCTAATCATACTGTAGTCATTTCAAAGTTCTGTTGTAATCGCAACACATAGCTTAGCAATAATTATTTAACCTTATTACCAAGCGTAATTGTTTCTGTTTGCTAAAGAATAGCTTGACTTGTAGTCAGAACCCATTATTATCTTATACTCAATAGACGAAATCTTAGAACACAGATGAAGGTTAGGAAGAGAAAAAAAATTATCACATGATTAATTTACAACCATGAGACTTCAATTAATGGAAACCACAGGTCAAAGCCCCCAAAAAGAAATACAATTTAGATTCTTTGCAAAGGAAATTGAACACAGAAATAGAGCTGACTTCAGTGCATTCTATTTTGTGTTTATTTAGCATATCTAAATCACTGAGATTCTTTAACCATACCAGTTTTAAGCTCTTAAAGCCAGAACAGTTTGAAGCTTATTGTACCCTATTATATTCCAACTTATAAACTATAGAATGAGAACTACGGTTAGAGATCTCATGAATATTCCTGGGAAAAAATAACTTGAGGCTTCTGACCAAAACACTATGTAAAACATGTGCATAATGAGAGCTGCTCACAATTCACCTCTACTTTCTGAAAGTTGTGTCAACAGAATTATGAACTTGGGAAATAGTATCGTAGGGGAATCTATTGTGGGTTTTTTTTTTACTGCATTTTAATTGTTTTTCCTTAGTGAATTGAATAAAATATTTAGATTTCCAATTATGACTTCCAATACAGATCTTCCAGATGTATTCTAGACTTCCAATTAGATCTCTTTTAACCATTATTCATCTTTGTTAGTGCATGTGTTGTAGAGCCGGGAATCACGATATTCTCACCTGTGTTGTACCTGATTAGTACTTTAGGAGTTATGTCATCTGGGCTATATTAAAATTGCCTTAGTGTTCTCTCTGCATTATGTAAGTCATGGGACACTTACAAAGCTAAGTCACCTTCAGCCAGCTAACTGAAAACTAAAATGCTATTACAGACTTATGTTGAAACAGATGTCAGGTTGAAATTATTATATTCTGAAATTTTAATGTTGCTCTGTTTATATATATTAAACAATAGTTTCCATGTAATGGCACTTAATAACTTAAATTATGAAGTTTAATTGGATTTTCATCTGATTTTCTAGTTATCACTCAGCATTTTAAAATTACATTTCATATCAATTGTAAAGGCTTCTTTAAGAAACAATTTATACAAGAAACAGACTGTGGTACTTGGAATGATCAAATGAACTCAAGGATTTCAGAAGTAAAATTTTCGACTCTAATATACTAGTTCTATATTGCAATCAAAGTTAAAAATTAAAAAATATTTCCATGCCCTATATTTCTAAAGTTCCTTTAATCTAGATGTCTTATTGTGTCTGACACACATTAATCAATCAATCACAGGGGCTCTTACCTCACAGCAGGTATTATTGTCCCCATTTCACAAAAGATGCTAGACTATTGTACCCTACTTCTGGGGGAGAATTGTGTGAAGAATACTAAGGGTTATTTGTATTATCACTGTTTAGAAAATGACAATGCAGAATTCTAACACCACAAAAAGAAAATTAACACCTTTTAAGCCTGTGCAAACTGGTTAAGTGTAGTAAGCTTCTTGAATAATTCTTTTGCTTCACTATTAGCTTTTTCTTTGAATACTTTTTTTTTCTTTAACGAAAACCTAGTTCAAGGTAATCAAATCACAAAGGAAAGCAGGTGACAAGAAGCTTCATTCTGTTTGAATGACTGAACTAAATTTATCCCAATTTGCTATATTTTTATGACTGACAACGATTATAGATGTCAGGTTTGTAGCTCTAACAGTTATTACAATATTAACTGACATTTTCCAGTGCCTCTATGTTATCATGACTACTATTAAAGAAAAATATTGAATTTTTCAAGTTTCGTTATTGGTTTTTTAGTACGTAAGGTCATATCAAGACATAGCTTTCATAACAAAGCCTTTCCCCTCTCATAGGTGGGGCTCAGGTAATCACTCAGGAAAACATGAAAAGTGGTTTTAAGCTAGTAAAGAGAATACATGTTTTTTTATTTGATCACTTTAAGTCATGGAATTTCAAGTACAGTATAACATACAAACTTTATTTCCTGTGTATATTTCTATTTTCCAGTTTTATGGGCAAAAACTGTTAGATTAGAATATCAGGTATGATGTATTCACAATTCATATTTATATAAATGTCCAAAGATTGCAAAAATAGCATTGCACGTTTGGAAAGCACCTGTATTTTACACTGAAATATAGAGATAGGAAAATGTTCGAGACAAAAACCTGGTTCAAACACAACAGTATTTGCCCACAGGATAATTGGGAAAATGATTTTCTTAGATATTAGAACTTTCTCAAGTTAAAATATAGAACAAGTTTTTTATTTTTTCAGTACTTTATCAATACGAGTATGTTGTTGAAAACAAAACTTCATGTTACTTGAAACACATTCTGGTAACTCATTCATATATCCTCCCCGCCCCCAACACACACACAACTTCCTGCTATAAATCTTTCCTGTGGTGTGGTGTGTGTGTGTGTGTGTGTGTGGTGTTTTAAGACAAAACTCACATTGATATTCTTCTAGGAGCCCAATTTGTTACAATAATGTGCACATAAATAGACTTAATATAGGGCAGGATGGATAAGCCTCATTTTTCTCTTATAATCTCCTCTCAGGAACCAAATTCAACCCACAGTCCCCTCTAATTCAATTAGGATGAGTCAGGGAGACGATGCATATTCCATTGACTCCTGTAGCTCTGGCTTAACTCCATATCACTGATAAGACCCAAGTGATGGATATAAGGATTGCTCAGCCTTTAAAAGATACTGGTATGCTTTGACTGGGACTTAAGTCAATACCACTCTGCTGACAAAAGTTGTGTGTATACATACAATTCTTTAATTTTTTCTTAAATGACAAACTGATTCTGCAGTGTATACTAATACACTCCTTAAAAGGTTCTAAAATGCACATCATCTTTTCAATCCTATGCCTATGAATTTACTGTGCTCCAGCTATAAGATTGGTGAATTTTCAGAAAGGATTAAAAGAGCATCAAAGAAACTTCTTGACTTTATAGAATGGGGTTGATCTGCTTTAAAGCAAACCAGGACACATAAGTGATTTATTTTTAAAAATAGTATGTTACGAGACACATTACATGGAGCTTATAAGAAAGCCTAAGTATGAAAATTTTCCTGGGAAAAATATCACTTGTAAAATATAAGAAAAAGCAGTAAATGCCTCTTACAATAATTTCAAAAAGATCATAAATATTTATGTCACAAAAATATTCATGCAATGTATTGATTTTGGAGAGTAAATAGCACCATGTTTGAGAGCAACATCAGTGTATCTATGACCTAATTGCAAATTTATTTGTTAATTTCTGGGAATAACAACTATACCAACAGACGTGTCTTTAACAGCTATAATGGAGCGTAATGGGATTATTTTTCAGTAATACTTGTCTCTCACCATGGAATTAGGCTGACTTTTTGGTATATTGCAACAGATAAGATCCTAATGACCAAGTGACACTTCATGTAAATATCGCAATTAAGAGTATAAAGTGAGGATTACATGAAATTATTAAACTCCTATGGGACAAATTTAGTGTCATTAATCTATTCATGAGTTCATTCAAAAATCTATTTAAAACTCACACTGTATAAAAAAAAAACCTACTCTACTTTTAAAAACCTCCTATATGCTCAACATAGAAATATTCAAATGTCTCAAACATAATTCAGCTGAGGCCTCTTACTATTTTTTTTACAGTGAGCATACTAGCCTGTGAGTCCTTTCTACTTTGCTAATACCCATGACAATATCTCTTCTTCATATTTTAGATTTAAAAAATTTTGCTTGTGACATTATTCTTAATAGTTTAAATGCTCAGTAGCAAGTTTTTGATAATATTCATAAATATGCCAGCAATCTAGTTGTTTTTAATCTTCATATTAGTCCAGAAGGTCTACTGAGTTTATTATTTTAAGGTTATTATAGTAAAATTAAATTTGTGATTTAAATAAGAATTAACCTGATTCTGTGTTTCTCAAACCTTAATATGAATACTAACTCTCCATATATCTTGTTAAATTAAAATGCAGGTTCTGATACATTAGTTTCGTAGTGGGAGCTGAAGTTGTACATTTCTACCAAGTTCCCAGGGGATCCTGATGTAGGTGTGGACCACACCTTAAGTAGCAAAGACCTAAGAGGAATTTTAAAAAGTATCCTGACACACAGGAAAAAAATAATAATAAAGACAAAAAAACATCTGGAGGAAAGGATTCTACCTTTCTGGAGAAAGGATTATACCTATACTGGAGATAGGTATAATCCTTTCTCCAGTGTTTTTTTTTGTCTTTATTATTATTTGAGATGATAAAATACTTGTGTGGACACCCTTGTGTGGGACATCTCCACAGCTCACCACGACTTCCTGTTTTGGAAATGTTGTTTCTCCATGTTCCATCCACAGGGCAGCAAAACATCCATTTTCACATGGTGGGACTCCCTCCCATCTGCCAGAAGTTGATGGATCCATCCCACTCTGTCCAACACTTGATTACATTTAGGAAGATATTAATTCAAGATTGACCAGCAAAACCCCACACTAAAGAACCTAGGTCTGTTACGAAGATATACCAAAGATATAATTACTCTGAACTATGTACTCAGGAGTAATTAGAATCCGTTTTTCATTACATAGGCCAGGAAAACCAAAGGAAGTTTGAGAGAGAGCAGAAGAGATGATGCATGGAAAGAAACCAGAGATGAGGAACCCCTATGGTAGTGAATTACCTGGCTCCAGTTTATTGTCAGTATCCAATCATATCCCTGCCACTATGTCAGAGCTACACTTTATAGTAGCCTTTAGGGGCGCCTGGGTGGCGCAGTTCGGTTAAGCGTTCCGACTTCAGCCAGGTCACGATCTCGCGGTCCGGGAGTTCGAGCCCCGCGTTCAGGCTCTGGGATGATGGCTCAGAGCCTGGAGCCTGTTCTGATTCTGTGTCTCCCTCTCTCTCTGCCCCTCCCCCATTCATGCTTGTCTCTCTCTGTCTTAAAAATAAAATAAACGTTGGAAGAAAAAAAAAATTTATAGTAGCCTTTATAACAGCTATTACTTGCCAACAGTGAGCCCTAATGTAAGAGCTCAGCACAGCAACTTGGTAATTTTACTTGACCCCATTCCTAACTTACCCACTGAAGGACTAATGAACTACACACTGACTGGCATTTTATAATTGCAAGAGAGAATACATGAAAATAAAAATCAAACATATCAGTGGTTTTTAACTCGGGGTGTTCCTGGAGACCTTTTGATTACCACAACTGGAGCATGAAGAGGGGTTTGTGGGAGAGGAAAGAGTTCATGGGAGGGGCTGCTACTGTTTGCTACTGGTATCTAGTAGGTGGAGGCCAAGGGGTGAGGCTAAATATTCTATAATGTACAGAACACCTTCCCTAACCTCTGCCCTCCCCCCCCACACCCCAAAGAATTAAATGGCCCAAAGTGGCAGTGGTGTCAAAGTTGAGGAACACTACCTTAGATGAATAGCAGTTTTTTTATATTATGATGTCACTTCTATTTATAATTTCTAAGTCACCAGAGCAAATGTTAAAATACCACTGGAGTTCATTTGATACCCAATAGGACAATGGACAAAATAGGTTACAAATTACATCTCTGAAATACTAGTTGAAATAGAAAGAAATCTCTTCCAACTCAGTTGGGCCTAAACTTGGCCATTTCTGTCCATTCTTGTTTTCAGAAAATTAAAGGTTCATGTATATGTGAGGCATTTTTACTAGTTTTATGCTCGTGTGTCAGTTAATTTTATCTAGTGTAAGTTAAGTTTATATGCCCTTATCATTTCTATTATTTCACAGTTTTAAAAAATTTACCCCACCCACAAGTACTCTCACAAAACACGACTGCCCTAGATTTTGTTACATATCTGACACATTTGGGTTGTTCATCAGGGCAAAAATTTAAACTACAATCATTCCAAACAGAAGATGAAAACCTCCCTTGGTTATAAGATTATAATTCCCAGTAAGGCATCTATAGCTGTGTTCAAAGCATCTATAACTCTATATACAAGCCAAAAAACGAAATCCAATTAGTTGCTAAAATTTCTTTAATCCTGGTTATCATAGTCTCAAGAACTTATTTTCATTCTTCCAAAGGATATAAATCACATACATGTTTATTCTAAAGTTTTGAGGTCAATTTAACAGTTCCTTGGAATTTACAAATTAAATTGCAATCGTGACTTAATAAATGAGAAAAATCTTGCTGCATTAGGTTAAACATTCACTCAGGGCAAAATAAAAATTCTGGAGAAACAGTACTAGAAGACTGAAGTTTTTACTATATACAATTTGGCTCATTAGAGAATAATTTTAAAAGTTAAAATATTTCCTAACTGTGGTAAACACTGCCATCTAGAGGACTTTTTTGGTAATACATATCAAAACTAAAATACCCACATGGATTAAATGTATGGATTCATGCCATAATTTTTAGAAGTTTCACAAATCTAACAAAATTCCTAGCTTATGAAGTTAACTCAATGGCAACATTAAACTATTAAATATTTTTTCTATGATTTCAAGTATCAAGGAAGTTCTTTGAAATTTTAACCGTGATATTTTGTTACTCACATTTGTCACATAGTAAATTTGATATTTAATTATAAGCTAATTGTAACAGAATTATAGTCAGATTCTTGCGAAAGAAACAGAATCAAGAGCTAGAAAAAGGAACAATACAATGATTTTAACAACCGAATGTATATACTTTAAAACAAATGTTTCTTTTGAAAAAACAACAAAATTACGTGTGCTATTCTTGTTAGTTCTTTCTTTACTCTTTTGTGTTAGTTTTAACTTGAACATTTTTCACTGCTGTTTCAGTAACTGACAATGTGCTGATTTCTAAGGTCTGCTTTTTGAGGCCTTACCCGTTAATCAATGGTGGCTGAGTCTCTGCAGGATACTGAGGACCTAAAAAGGTGTAAAAAGAGGTACCTTGCTGTGTTGCCTATTTAAATAGAAATACCAACACCTCGGGGCGCCTGGGTGGCGCAGTTGGTTAAGCGTCCGACTTCAGCCAGGTCACGATCTCGCGGTCCGTGAGTTCGAGCCCCGCGTCAGGCTCTGGGCTGATGGCTCAGAGCCTGGAGCCTGTTTCCGATTCTGTGTCTCCCTCTCTCTCTGCCCCTCCCCCGTTCATGCTCTGTCTCTCTCTCTGTCCCAAAAATAAATAAACGTTGAAAAAAAAAATTAAAAAATAAAAAAAAAAGAAATACCAACACCTCAACACTTGTGAAGTTTCCATCATCAAAAATCAGTGAACAGTAAAAACAAAACAACATGTATTTTCTATGACAATTTTTCCAAATAGCAATGGCATCTATTTTAAATTTAAATGGCTATTACATGTAAGCATTTTGTGAAAAATTATACAAGTGTTACTGAAATTTTTTATATGCTCCTTGAATTCCAGATTATTAATGAGATTCGTTAAGTCTACTTTATCACTTATAACTAACTTCATGTGGGGGCGCCTATGTGGCTCAGAGGGTTGAGCGTATGACTTCAGCTCAGGTCATGACCTCATGGTTGGTAGGTTCAAGCCCCACATCAGGCTCTGTGCTGACAGCTCAGAGCTGGGAGCTTGGAGCCTGCTTCGGATTCTGTATCTTCCTCTCTCTCTGCCCCTCCCCCACGTGTGTGTGTGTGTGTGTGTGTGTGTGTGTGTGTGTGTGTGTATGCGCGCGCACGCACTCTCTCAAAAGTAAATGTTAAAAAAAGATAACTAATGTTATGTGTATTTGCAATTTTTTAGATGGCTGGGCTCTATTACAGTATCTTCTTCATGTTAGATCCACACTTAAACTGCTAGAGATTATTCTGTTAGTAGGAAGACAATGGAAGAGTGTAAATTTCAAATTAAGTCAAACAAGACAGATACATAGCATTAAAATGCGGTTCTGCAAAGTTGCTATAAAGCTGTTCAGATGCCTCGCTGAAGGAGAAATCTATGACAAGTTATTATACAAGTAATTTTTCTTTTCATAATTTGATGGTTTAATCACAATGAATATCCATGGTAGAGACCAATTTTATTCAATTATTATTTTACATTTACGTGAGTAAAAATTACAGGGTTAATGATATGGTGGAATTCTGACTGGTATAATCATCACCATTTTGCATCTGGTGTTTCAATTGTAAATGATCACTGATGAGAAAGGAAGGAACTAAATCAATATCAATGTACATAGAAAATTATTTTTATAGTAGAGAGTGCTAATATTTTCATATTATTTGATATTACACAGTTATGTATTGTATTTTTTTATCAATGTAAGAAATACACATGGAAGGAAACAGCATGCCACAGAGAAATAGAAACATAAAATTTGGGGCCATTCTTTCCCACTTTAAACTGTGGACCCTTGCCTCTTAATAAGAAAACTTACATGCACAAAAAATATAATTTTTCACTAGATTCAGCAGTTTTTAACATTTTATCCAATATCCTCCATCTCTTCATCACATATTTGCTCAGTTATTCCATAGATATAGACCTGTCACTACAAAATCATTCAGAATGCAGCTCAGAACAATCTTCCACATAACCACAATATCATCATGCTTTAGTAGTAATAATTCCAAAATATCTAATATTTACTTTATATTCAAAATTTTCTTCTCATTCCCAGGAAGTTTATAGCCAATCCAATCCAATCCAATCCAAGCTACGTTCTGAATCCAATCCAATCCAAGCTACGTTCACAATGCCTTTGTTATAGTTCTTTAGTCTTAAAGCGCTCTCAATTTTTTTTTTTTTTTTTTGGCCAGTTTAAGACAGTTGTAGGATAGACTATTCCATAATCTGGATTTACTTAATTGCTTCCTATTGGGTTACTAACCTGATTCTCTGTGATCTGAATTTTTTGTAAACTGGGAGTGAGATCTAAAGCAGTGCTGTCCAATAAAAATATAATTTGGGCTGCATACATAATTTTAAATATTCTAATAGCCACTCTTAAGAAAAAAAGAGGTACAATTATTTTTTTAATATTTTTTGAAATTTATTTATTTTGAGAGAGAGTGTGAGTGGAGGAGAAACAGAGAGAGGGAAACACAGAATCCAAAGTAGGCTCCAGGCTCTGAGCTATCAGCACAGAGCCCAACACGCAGCTTGAACCCACGAACTGTGAGATCATGACCTGAGCCAAAGTCAGGTGCTTGACTGACTGAGGCACCCAGGCGCACCATAAAATTATTTTTAATAATATGCTTTATTCAACCCAATATATCAAAAATACATTTCAGCATTAATCAATATAATTTTTAAATATATTAATTATTGGAGTACCAGATCTACAAAATCTGGCATATACTCTAAGAGCACAATTCATGTCTTCAGTAGCCACATAGGTCTAGGGGCTACCATACTGGGTAGTACAGGACAAGAACCAGAGTCTTAGGTGAGGCTGTGTTCTTCACATTCACTTACACCAGGAAACTCAGTTTCAAACTGTTTCACTATTCATGATGCCAAGTACAGTCATTTTATATAGGAAAGGACTGTAATCCGTTCTACTGTAGAGGGATTTTTCCACTTTTCAATTAGTAAATGATCTATAGGATGACACACTGTCAAATAACGAAATATTCAAAGAGAGCCAAACTGGCAACAAATGCTCCTGACATGCCCTGATGATTTTTGACCTGAATCAGTAATTACACATTACAAAACAGATTTTCTTTTTTTTTTTTTTTTTTATGAAATTTATTGACAAATTGGTTTCCATACAACACCCAGTGCTCATCCCAAAAGGTGCCCTCCTCAATACCCATCACCCACCCTCCCCTCCCTCCCACCCCCCATCAACCCTCAGTTTGTTCTCAGTTTTTAACAGTCTCTTATGCTTTGGCTCTCTCCCACTCTAACCTCTTTTTTTTTTTTCCTTCCCCTCCCCCATGGGTTCCTGTTAAGTTTCTCAGGATCCACATAAGAGTGAAACCATATAGTATCTGTCTTTCCTGTATGGCTTATTTCACTTAGCATTACACTCTCCAGTTCCATCCACGTTGCTACAAAGGGCCATATTTCATTTTTTCTCATTGCCACATAGTATTCCATTGTGTATATAAACCACAATTTCTTTATCCATTCATCAGTTGATGCACATTTAGGCTCTTTCCATAACTTGGCTATTGTTGAGAGTGCTGCTATGAACATTGGGGTACAAGTGCCCCTATGCATCAGTACTCCTGTATCCCTTGGATAAATTCCTAGCAGTGCTATTGCTGGGTCATAGGGTAGGTCTATTTTAATTTTCTGAGGAACCTCCACACTGCTTTCCAGAGCGGCTGCACCAATTTGCATTCCCACCAACAGTGCAAGAGGGTTCCCGTTTCTCCATCCTCGCCAGCATCTATAGTCTCCTGATTTGTTCATTTTGGCCACTCTGACTGGCGTGAGGTGATACCTGAGTGTGGTTTTGATTTGTATTTCCCTGATAAGGAGCGACGCTGAACATCTTTTCATGTGCCTGTTGGCCATCTGGATGTCTTCTTTAGAGAAGTGTCTATTCATGTTTTCTGCCCATTTCTTCACTGGGTTATTTGTTTTTCGGGTGTGGAGTTTGGTGAGCTCTTTATAGATTTTAGATACTAGCCCTTTGTCTGATATGTCATTTGCAAATATCTTTTCCCATTCCGTTGGTTGCCTTTTAGTTTTGTTGGTTTTTCCTTTGCTGTGCAGAAGCTTTTTATCTTCATAAGGTCCCAGTAATTCACTTTTGCTTTTAATTCCCTTGCCTTTGGGGATGTGTCGAGTAAGAGATTGCTACGGCTGAGGTCAGAGAGGTCTTTTCCTGCTTTCTCCTCTAAGGTTCTGATGGTTTCCTGTCTCACATTTAGGTCCTTTATCCATTTTGAGTTTTTTGTAAATGGTGTGAGAAAGTGGTCTAGTTTCAACCTTCTGCATGTTGCTGTCCAGTTCTCCCAGCACCATTTGTTAAAGAGGCTGTCTTTTTTCCATTGGATGTTCTTTCCTGCTTTGTCAAAGATGAGTTGGCCATACGTTTGTGGGTCTAGTTCTGGGGTTTCTATTCTATTCCATTGGTCTGTGTGTCTGTTTTTGTGCCAATACCATGCTGTCTTGATGATGACAGCTTTGTAGTAGAGGCTAAAGTCTGGGATTGTGATGCCTCCTGCTTTGGTCTTCTTCTTCAAAATTCCTTTGGCTATTCGGGGCCTTTTGTGGTTCCATATGAATTTTAGGATTGCTTGTTCTAATTTCGAGAAGAATGCTGGTGCAATTTTGATTGGGATTGCATTCAATGTGTAGATAGCTTTGGGTAGTATTGACATTTTGACAATATTTATTTTTCCAATCCATGAGCAGGGAATGTCTTTCCATTTCTTTAAGTCTTCTTCAATTACCTTCATAAGCTTTCTATAGTTTTCAGCATACAGATCCTTTACATCTTTGGTTAGATTTATTCCTAGGTATTTTATGCTTCTTGGTGCAATTGTGAATGGGATCATTTTCTTTATTTGTCTTTCTGTTGCTTCATTGTTAGTGTATAAGAATGCAACTGATTTCTGGACATTGATTTTGTATCCTGCAACTTTGCTGAATTCATGTATCAGTTCTAGCAGACTTTTGGTGGAGTCTATCGGATTTTCCATGTATAATATCATGTCATCTGCAAAAAGCGAAAGCTTGACTTCATCTTTGCCAATTTTGATGCCTTTGATTTCCTTTTGTTGTCTGATTGCTGATGCTAGCACTTCCAGCACTATGTTAAACAACAGCGGTGAGAGTGGGCATCCCTGTCGTGTTCCTGATCTCAGGGAAAAAGCTCTCAGTTTTTCCCCGTTGAGGATGATGTTAGCTGTGGGCTTTTCATAAATGGCTTTTATGATCTTTAGGTATGTTCCTTCTATCCCGACTTTCTCAAGGGTTTTTATTAAGAAAGGGTGCTGGATTTTGTCAAAGGCCTTTTCTGCATCGATTGACAGGATCATATGGTTCTTCTCTTTTTTTTTTGTTAATGTGATGGATCACGTTGATTGATTTGCGAATGTTGAACCAGCCCTGCATCCCAGGAATGAATCCCACTTGATCATGGTGAATAATTCTTTTTAGATGCTGTTGAATTCGATTTGCTAGTATCTTATTGAGAATTTTGGCATCCATATTCATCAGGGATATTGGCCTGTAGTTCTCTTTTTTTACTGGGTCTCTGTCTGGTTTAGGAATCAAAGTAATACTGGCTTCATAGAATGAGTCTGGAAGTTTTCCTTCCCTTTCTATTTCTTGGAATAGCTTGAGAAGGATAGGTATTATCTCTGCTTTAAATGTCTGGTAGAACTCCCCTGGGAAGCCATCTGGTCCTGGACTCTTATTTGTTGGGAGATTTTTGATAACCGATTCAATTTCTTCGCTGGTTATGGGTCTGTTCAAGCTTTCTATTTCCTCCTGATTGAGTTTTGGAAGAGTGTGGGTGTTCAGGAATGTGTCCATTTCTTCCAGGTTGTCCAATTTGTTGGCATATAATTTTTCATAGTATTCCCTGATAATTGTTTGTATCTCTGAGGGATTGGTTGTAATCATTCCATTTTCATTCATGATTTTATCTATTTGGGTCATCTCCCTTTTCTTTTTGAGAAGCCTGGCTAGAGGTTTGTCAATTTTGTTTATTTTTTCAAAAAACCAACTCTTGGTTTCGTTGATCTGCTCTACAGTTTTTTTAGATTCTATATTGTTTATTTCTGCTCTGATCTTTATTATTCTCTTCTTCTGCTGGGTTTAGGCTGCCTTTGCTGTTCTGCTTCTAGTTCCTTTAGGTGTGCTGTTAGATTTTGTATTGGGATTTTTCTTGTTTCTTGAGATAGGCCTGGATTGCAATGTATTTTCCTCTCAGGACTGCCTTCGCTGCGTCCCAAAGCGTTTGGATTGTTGTATTTTCATTTTCGTTTGTTTCCATATATTTTTTGATTTCTTCTAATTGCCTGGTTGACCCACTCATTCGTTAGTAGGGTGTTCTTTAACCTCCACGCTTTTGGAGGTTTTCCAGACTTTTTCCTGTGGTTGATTTCAAGCTTCATAGCATTGTGGTCTGAAAGTATGCATGGTATAATTTCAATTCTTGTAAACTTATGAAGGGCTGTTTTGTGACCCAGTATATGATCTATCTTGGAGAATGTTCCATGTGCACTCGAGAAGAAAGTATATTCTGTTGCTTTGGGATGCAGAGTTCTAAATATATCTGTCAAGTCCATCTGATCCAATGTCTCATTCAGGGCCCTTGTTTCTTTATTGACTGTGTGTCTAGATGATCTATCCATTTCTGTAAGTGGGGTGTTAAAGTCCCCTGCAATTACCACATTCTTATCAATAAGGTTGCTTCTGTTTATGAGTAATTGTTTTATATACTTGGGGGCTCCGGTATTCGGCGCATAGACATTTATAATTGTTAGCTCTTTCTGATGGATAGACCCTGTAACTATTATATGTCCTTCTTCATCTCTTGTTACAGCCTTTAATTGAAAGTCTAGTTTGTCTGATATAAGTATGGCTACTCCAGCTTTCTTTTGGCTTCCAGTAGCATGATAAATAGTTCTCCATCCCCTCACTCTGAATCTAAAGGTGTCCTCAGGTCTAAAATGAGTCTCTTGTAGACAGCAAATAGATGGGTCTTGTTTTTTTATCCATTCTGATACCCTATGTCTTTTGGTTGGCGCATTTAATCCGTTTACATTCAGTGTTATTATAGAAAGATACGGGTTTAGAGTCATTGTGATGTCTGTATGTTTTATGCTTGTAGTGATGTCTCTGGTACTTTGTCTCACAGGGTCCCCCTTAGGATCTCTTGTAGGGCTGGTTTAGTGGTGACAAATTCCTTCAGTTTTTGTTTGTTTGGGAAGACCTTTATCTCTCCTTCTATTCTAAATGACAGACTTGCTGGATAAAGGATTCTCGGCTGCATATTTTTGCTGTCTAGCACCCTGAAAATCTCGTGCCAATTCTTTCTGGCCTGCCAAGTTTCAAAAGAGAGATCAGTCACGAGTCTTATAGGTCTCCCTTTATATGTGAGGGCACGTTTACCCCTTGCTGCTTTCAGAATTTTCTCTTTATCCTTGTATTTTGCCAGTTTCACTATGATATGTCGTGCAGAAGATCAAGTTCAAGTTACGAAGGGAGTTCTCTGTGCCTCTTGGATTTCAATGCCTTTTTCCTTCCCCGTTCAGGGAAGTTCTCAGCTATTATTTCTTCAAGTACCCCTTCAGCACCTTTCCCTCTCTCTTCCTCCTCTGGAATACCAATTATGCGTATATTATTTCTTTTTAGTGTATCACTTAGTTCTCTAATTTTCCCCTCATACTCCTGGATTTTTTTATCTCTCTTTTTCAGCTTCCTCTTTTTCCATAACTTTATCTTCTAGTTCACCTATTCTCTCCTCTGCCTCTTCCATCCGAGCTGTGGTGGTTTGCATTTTGTTTTGCATTTCCTTTAAAGCGTTTTTCAGCTCCTCGTGACTGTTCCTTAGTCCCTTGATCTCTGTAGCAAGAGATTCTCTGCTGTCCTGTATACTGTTTTCCAGCCCAGCGATTAATTTTATGACTATTACTCTAAATTCACTTTCTGTTATATTATTTAAATCCTTTTTGATCAGCTCATTAGCTGTTGTTATTTCCTGGAGATTCTTCTGAGGGGAATTCTTCCGCTTGGTCATTTTGGATAGTCCCTGGTGCGGTGAGGACCTGCAGGGCACTTCCCCTGTGCTGTGGTGTATAACTGGAGTTGGTGGGCGGGGCCGCAGTCAGTCCTGATGTCTGCCCCCAGCCCACCGCTGGGGCCACAGTCAGACTGGTGTGTGCCTTCTCTTCCCCTCTCCTAGGGGCGGGATTCACTGTGGGGTGGCGTGGCCCGTCTGGGCTACTTGCACACTGCCAGGCTTGTGATGCTGGGGATCTGGCGTATTAGCTGGGGTGGGAAGGCAAGGTGCATGGCGGGAGGGGGGGCAGGCTTAGCTCGCTTCTCCTTAGGTGATCCACTTCAGGAGGGGCCCTGTGGCAGCTGGAGGGAGTCAGATCCGCTGCCGGAGGTTTGGCTCCGCAGAAGCACAGAGTTGGGTGTTTGCGCGGAGCAATTTCCCTGGCCGGAACCGGTTCCCTTTGGGATTTTGGCTGGGGGATGGGCGGGGGAGATGGCGCTGGCGAGCGCCTTTGTTCCCGCCAAACTGAGCTCTGTCGTCCGGGGGCTCAGCAGCTCTCCCTCCCTTTGTCCTCCAGCCTTCCCGCTTTCCGAGCAGAGCTGTTAACTTATGACCTCCCAGACGCTAAGTCGCGCTTGCTGTCGGAACACGGTCCGTCAGGCCCCTCCGCTTTTGCAAGCCGGACTCGGGGGCTCTGCTTGGCCGGCGAGCCGCCCCTCCGCCCCAGCTCCCTCCCGCCAGTCCGTGGAGCGCGCACCGCCTCGCCGCCCTTCCTACCCTCTTCCGTGGGCCTCTCGTCGGCACTTGGGTCCGGTGACTCCGTTCTGCTAATCCTCTGGCGGTTTTCTGGGTTATTTAGGCCACAAAACAGATTTTCTAATGCTATTATCTTTTCTTTTTTTATTAGATGTCTTTTTTAAAAAAATGTTTTTAATGTTCATTTATTTGAGAGAGAGAGAGAGAGAGAGGGAGAGAGACAGAATGCCAGGAGAGAGAGGAGGGGCAGAGAGGAGGATACACAGAATCTGAAGCAGGCTCCAGGTTCTGAGCTGTCAGCACAGCTGACACCTAGATGTCATTTTTCACAAAGCTGTCCTTCCTCATTTTCTTTTACTATCGTTTAAAAAAAAAATTCCCAATCAGATTTTCAAATTCCAATGCTTCTTCACATTCTATAGAAGATCCTTTTTCATAGTATCCTGTTCTTACCTCTTGAATGCAAGTTTTTCCTCAAATTGTTTTGTGTAGTCGATAGTCCTGGGTTTGGCTTAATTTTGAATGCACATTGTGAAGGTGTCTGAGGCCCCAAATGAACATTGTGAAGACCCAGGCCTCAGATCTTGGAGACCCAAACCCTGATCAGTAGTATCCATGGAGGAATGAACATGAAATAGAAGACTAAGATTTCAGGGTTCTCTCACAGTTCACCTAGGATAACCTAAAATCACGTAGGCAGTCTTTCTTAACCCTAAACTTCTTGTAAGCCTGGGATCTTTCTAAGTTCAGCTCTAAACTTCCTGTGTCCTAAACTATAAGTTTCTTTGCTTTGAACATGTGCTTTCCTTGTTTTCTGATCTTTCATAAATGTATTGAAACTTCAACATCTGCTTACAGCTTTGTGTTCCTCAACCTTGTGGCATTTGCCTCATCTTATTTCTTCACTGGCATTGTGAAGGTTTTTTTTTTTTTTTTTTTTTTGGAAGAGTTAAACATGCAATCATTCCCTTATCAAGAAAAAAACCCTATGTATATTTATATACTAATTATGTATTATATTTACGTTAGAGATATATTTTTATATAAATAATATATGCCATATCAGATTCAGAAATCTATCTCAGAAATGAGTCAATTCACATTAATGTGAGTACAACTTCACCTATGCCGGTTGCACTTAGAAAAGCCAGCCTCCAGTCATCTGATGATTTCTGCCTTTAGAAGATAAATTCAACATCTAATTTTTTGTCATTTTGCACATAGAATGTAATTCTGAGAAAACACTTAAAAATGTCACTTCTCATGGCTTTGTCATGGCTCCTTACTCATGCTTCCTACAAATCACTGATGCCATTTTCCTAGTATGAAGGATATCCAGCTTGCTGCTTGGTAGAAAAAATAGTCCTCAGTCACAGTATCCAAGTATAAGGCGGTTTTCCTTGCCTTACCATTCAGCAGATATTAAAAGAACATCACTGGCAATTGAATAAAATGAATTTGTGGCTAAGTACGTTTCTACATTTGCAAAACCATTTGAGGAAGAAACTTAAAGAATCTCTGTTCTTTTAGTTGCTGGGGCTTTCGTACCATCTTGAAAAAGCTATAAACACTGCTCAGAATGGCATTACCTGAAGTAGAATGGGAGACCAATCCACTGTCCTCCTGGAGAATTCACCAGGAATCCTCAATGACAGCGTCAGGACAAAGCATGAATTCTCTGGAGCCCCAGCCTTCCCTAAGATTTCTAACTTCTACCTGCTCTGTCTTCCTGGCTCTCCCCTCAGTTCCCTATGGGGTCTGAGGCCTGTGCAGAGTCCTGGCCTGCAGGCATCCTGAACTCCTTCCTCCTGACAGGTGTTGCTACACCTCCTTGTTTGCAGGAGGCCTTAATTCATAGAGCAACAGAGGAGCCAAATACTGTCATTGGCCAGACTCTGAACCTCATCGTGGTACAGACTACAGTCACCAAATATGGACCTGCTAGAATAGGTGTCCTGTGTTTTAGACTCACTGATCAATTTGTCTTGGATGTTAACGTTTGTAATGCTTACCTTCTCCACCCTCATCCCCCATCTGCACTTCCGGGGAGCATTCCAGCAACCAAATTAAACCTCAAGAACTGAAAGGATCAGCTTCTTCCCTGCTGACTTCTGGCCCAGCTGCTTGCCTAAACACCCTCCATTCTTCCTCCGTTCCTCTTCTCTCCCTTACAAATACTGAAAAGTCTTCCAATGGGGTGGTAGTGGTTTTCAAATGGATTTGAGGGCATTCCCACCTGGCTTCTAAACTTATTGCATGAATACTTCCTTAAAGTGTTTACTCTAAGTCAAGGGTTTTGTTTTTGTTTTTTCTGTAACTTCTTTACTTACAAAAAAAAAAAAAAGATAATCATCTGTACTCTAAACAAATATAAAAGACCACGGTGCATTGTAGAGTGCTTACTCACAATTTCAAGAACTGGTATCCACCTACTGTGATGTCTGTTGATTATTTTTCTGAGGTTTCAGGGTTGAACTCCAAGTTAAGACATATATGCTATTGCCATATAGTAGCCAGGTCTATATACCACCTGCATATCTCTTTCAACAGAATTACATGCTTAATAAAACTCAGTGACCAACAGTGAAACAAATATATGCACTAATCAGGTTTCCAGCATTCTGTTAACTTTTTAGGAGGTCTAAATCATGCAACGTGGAAATGGCTTATTTTTCTCCGAATATCTTTCTCTTTACATTTTTTTGCTTAATGTTTTTAAATGTTTATTTTTGAGAGAAAGTGCAAGTAGGGGAGGGGAAGAGTATCTGAAGTGGGCTCTCCACTGACAGCAGCAAGCCTGACGTGGGGCTTGAACTCATGAACTGCGAGATCATGACTGAAGCCAAAGCCAGACACTTAACCAACTGAGACACCCGGGTGCCCCATAAGTTTATTTTTGAGGGTGGGGGAAGCTGAGAAAGAGAGGGAGAAGGGGAGAAGAGAATCCCAAGCAGGCTCTGTGCTGTCAGTTCAGAGTCCGTTCTGGGACTCGCTCTCATGACACAAGATCAGGACCGGAGCTGAAATCGAGAGTTGCATACTTAACCCACTGAGCCACCTAGGCGCCCCGATATCTTTTTAAAGACTTGAAAAAGAATCCAGAAAATTACATATAATTGAAAAAATACATAATTTTTAAATGGCTTTATTACTGAGACTTTGAGATTTGTAGACATATTGTCAAGTCTCTCATTTATTTTTTAAAAAAGACACATACATACAGCAATTGCATGGATTTTGCTGTTTTCCAATTTAACTACTTTATTGATTTTATTTCAGCAGTATTTTATATTTTAAATGTCAGTATGAATCATTTTATTTTATTTTTATTTTATTTATTTTAACGTTTTATTTATTTTTGAGACAGGGAGAGACAGAGCATGAACGGGGGAGGGTCAGAGAGAGGGACACAGAATTTGAAACAGGCTCCAGGCTCTGAGCCGTCAGCCCAGAGCCCGATGCGGGGCTCGAACTCACGGACCGCGAGATCATGACCTGAGCTGAAGTTGGCCGCCTAAGTGACTGAGCCACCCAGGCGCCCCTGAATCATTATTTTTAAATGTTTTTGAGAGAGACACACAAACAGAGCATGAGCAGGGGAGGGGCAGAGAGAGAGGGAGACATGGAATCCGAAGCAGGCTCTAGGCTCTGAGCTGTCAGCCCAGACTCAGGGCTCGAACCCACGAACCATGAGATCATGACCTGAGCTGAAGTCTGACGCTTAAACGACAGAGCCACCCAGACACCCCTAAATGTCAGTATGAATTATACTTGCTGTTTGTAATTCTGATAGTGTTAACTGCACTGTCTTTATCACTTAGTATCTTAAATTTATACAATTAATCTTCAAATCTCTCACACAATGCTTTCACAACAGCTGAGAAATGGTGTATATACATATAACTGAAGCAAGTGTTATAAACATTTTAACAAGTTCAGGTTAGTAACAGGATTACTTAATTTAGTATGATACAGAAAGAATGGTTACCTATTCACATTAGTGATTAAATTCCATGTTTAATTTAATCTTACTTTTAATATTCTCCTTCCACCAAAATGTGGCATTTATATATAAAAATGTTTCAGTTGAAATAGCTCCTTGAATTACAAAGCTATACAAACTCGTTAGAGAAAGGGAAATTTTTTAAGAGTAGTGTAATATGGAGTGTGAATGTCTCCTCTCACATTGTCTGTTCTGCATTACCAACAGATTAGTGTGCAATAACTCTAGACTGCCTGGCTCTTCCCTCACCCCCACACCATACTCATGCACACAAATATGAACTCGTTATTTAGTTTTTGTATGGAAACACAGAGATCAACTTTATCAGTACTGGGGAGAACATTCTTGATATTTAACCATTTCCATATACTTTTTCTCTAAAACTCATTTCTATGTTGGTCATCACAACACATATATCCTTGTTTCTTTTGTCCTCCTATAAATATCTAGAACTGAGATTGCTGGGTAGGAGGAAATGCATATGTTAAATATTTCCAAATTGCCTTCCAGATAGAAATCAACTTAAAGATGTACCAATAGTATATTTTCAATCCTTTCTAACATTGATAAAAATGAACAAAATTGATCATTATCCAACGGGCAAAAATGATTTAACTTTTCATTTATTTGATCATTAATTTGATATTTTAAAATTATTTGATCATTAATTTGATATATATATATATATACTTTTTATTTGTTTTAGTAGTTGCCTGTTCATGCCATTTTGTTTTCTAACAAATTATCTATTTCTTATTGAAATACAGAAGCCAATTCATTTTGAAAATATTCTCAAATTATTTTTATCTTGTTTGCTTTTCAACTTTATGATATTTTAATAGAAAATTTAAGACTAAATGTCATCAAATCTGTTATGTGTCCCTTTCCAGTTTTGAGTTTCACATCATAGCTACAAGAATCTAACCCATCCCAAGATCATAAAAAAAGTCACTAAATTAAGCAGTTACAGACTTTAAAACATGTTTTACTTATTACCCTCCATCTTTAACACTGTACTAACATGGCAATAACAATAAAAGCCAAATTTCAAACCTGTACAATAGTTTAGCAAGGAATGAATATTGATGCATTTAACAGGAAAAACACCCAGTTTATGAGGAAATTTTGAACGAATAAGGTTTAAGCCCAACTGTAATTTATAACATGTCAAATGTCGAGAATACAGGATAAATAATAGTGGTTCTGCCCTCTCAGAGAACAGGTGGAGGTAGAAAACGCAAGAAGAAAAAGCTCACTTAAAAAGCTGATTTCTATGCCATCCAACAACATTTCCTATAAGGTGTTCCTCAGCATTCATGAGAAAATAAAACAGATCTAAAGAGAAATGGGTCCTATGGTCAAATATTTTTGGAATGTTCTACTTAAACATATTTAGGGCTCTACATAAAATAATTACCATATGAAATGTTATCACTTACTAAAAGAAACAATGTGTTTCTAAACTGAACACTTTTACTTACAAAGGAGCAATTGCAAATGGTGTGTCAGGAAACAATAGACAAAATGTATCTATGATACATAAACTAAACGTATTTGCTATTTGTGTCTAGATGTGTAAATAAAACGTGTTTGTTTATACATGCATATACCTTAACCTGATAATCTTCTAGTCTGGGAAGTTCTGGTTTTTCACCTTGCCTGCCTCTGGGAAAGGAAAAGTTCAGACTAGAAACACAATGCCTATCTGTTGAATTTCAAAATACACTTAATATTCATCTCAAAGGCATTAATTTGAGAGAATAATGAGTTCCAAAAGCTTGGATTTGAGGGCTAAGCCCCCCAAGTCCATGGCATTTTAGATAGGAATTCCCATGCAGTGATTTAACAGTCTGTGCCAGCTTCAGAAGATCAAGCACCTTCGCTGGTCATGCCAGACAGCTGCACGGAAGCCCAATGAATTACCAGTCTTCACTGTGTGAATGAATTCTCCCCACAACCACGTGGCCAAGAAACTACTTGTACTTCTCATTTCTGTCCTGCAGGGACTTTTCTTTGGTATTAGCCTATCTCCGCCTGAAAGTTCAGTGGAGCTGATGCCTCTAAGTCTGAAATCTTTGCTCAGCTCATCTAAACTCTGCCAGGTGGACAACCTTCCCATTTCAAAATGTAGAACATTCAAAACCACTCTGTCTACCTGGAGGGACAGAGGGGTCGTGAAAGGTAAAGGAGTCCGACATTTGCATTTGATGTGTCTCTGGCACAAATTCACTTAGTACTTTCAGTTGAATAAATTATGTTTGACCCAAACTTTGTCTTCTAACACCCATTGTTCTATACTGAATAGTGACAGATAGTTTGCTAATTGAATATCTGTCTTTTCTTATTTACAAATGTACATTTTAAATATTACTTAGTTCAAAGTTCAACTCTCTATCAGAGCTCTCTTCCACCCTAACATTGCATCTTTTCTCTTCATTTCCTTTACTCATCCCTGGTAAGGGAACTAAGGTAGCTCCTCTTCCAGAAAGACTTGAGCCTTCCCAGAGCAACACCCCTTTTCCCCTTGTACAACAAGCACCCCCACCAGCATCTTAGTTACGTGCTCTTCTCATTCTAGGTCTTCTAGCCCCCTGAATGCCCTCTATTCTTACTTACCAATATACATTTCCTTTGGCCCAGTACACTAATTGACCAAAGGTGAAGAGAGCATTCTGCATTTTTCTGGATGCCCTGTGTCTCCTGTCTTACTCCTGGGAATCTCAATAGACACTTAGTAATTATGTATTTGACAAATGACTCTCACAGCAAACCCACATTAGAAGGTGGAACTAAGGGTCAAGAACGAGTCATTTTTCATTACGTTTGTGACCTCAGCCCTTGACAGTTTCACCCATTTCTAAACTTTACTCAAAAACCGCAATGATAACCACAGACTTTATTCCAAATGTTTCTCTCTATGCCTCTATGGAAATAGATGAAACCAGGTCCCAGCAGAAAAGAGGGTTGATAGGACTGGAGGTATGCAAAGTGGCAGGGCTGAAGTCACTTAATTGCCCTATTTTCAACCTGGAAATTAACTATGTTTTTCTATCTTCAACCTCTGTTAATTACTTCCTGGCAACTTATTGGATATATCAAGGGATACTTTCAGGAAAGCTGTTAAAACATAGTTGAAGCTGTCCTGACCTCTAGAAATTTATCAAGCCAGTATTGGTTTAAAGTATTTGTGGTTCGGGCGCCTGGGTGGCGCAGTCGGTTAAGCATCCGACTTCAGCCAGGTCACGATCTCGCGGTCCGTGAGTTCGAGCCCCGCGTCGGGCTCTGGGCTGATGGCTCAGAGCCTGGAGCCTGTTTCCGATTCTGTTCTCCCTCTCTCTCTGCCCCTCCCCCGTTCATGCTGTGTCTCTCTCTGTCCCAAAATAAATAAACGTTGGAAAAAAAAAAAAAAGTATTTGTGGTTCAAGGTTGATAGGACTCAGATATGTTAAAAAGTAGTTAATTCAATGTCACTCTTTGTATTTTGAATAAGCTGCTCTTGTTACTCTATTGTGATGTCCATTACCTAATTTTTTTTTCCTTTTTAAAAATGTGTATTTTTAATGTGTAATAATAGTCATAAGGGTCAGAATTCAAAAGGTACAAAAGATTATGTGATAGGCAGTCCTCTCCCATCTACCCCCAGCCACTCCATTCTTCAGCTGCCTCAAGAAAGAATGTGTATAGACAAGTATAGTCATCTTGCCTCTTTACTGGCCCCCAAACATACTGTGTTTACTGCTCTTCTAGCTGGAAGTCTTGGTCCATATCTTCCTGCTTATTCATCCATTTTCTCATCCTTCAATGCTTAGTCTAACTAACATTTTTAAATGAACATGATGGCACATTTTCTTTATGCTGTATGCTTTTTTGTTATAGGGCCAGGGACAAATACAACTTTAGAGCAAATTAATGTTATTGATGACAGACAGCATATAAAATCCATCCTCTGAGGTTAAGTTCCAACAGTATGTTATTATATAACATTATCATAATGATTATAATGATAAGTCTTTTAATATTCCCTCCCACACACTCATATTGAGAAAAATCATTTTGCTAGTGAACACAGCAATCATTTGTTGAATGCCTACTATGTGCCAGGTATTCCACTAAGTACTTTACAAATGTCATCTCCTGTGTAAGCCTTTTCGCCCTTCTGGGAACTTTTATCTTCATTTTGCAGATAAACCTCTCAAAACACTGTTAAGTGCCATGACAAGTTCATACCAGTGGTTGGTGGCAGAACAGGGATTCAAATTATTTCATTCTCACTGAAAAGCTCAGGCTATTTCTTTTAAGACAGACTTCCTTCCAAACCCATAGCAATCACCTCAAGTATTATATTTGTTTACAAGTTCGTTCTTCCCTAAATTTTTTATTTCCTATAGTATCCCATTAAAAAAAAACAACTATCCACACTATACCTAAGATATGCACATTTGTGAACTGAAAAAGTTGGTCCAAAAACAGCTACATAAAAAAGAAGCTCCCAGTTCTGAATCCAAATATTTAAATTAATTTTTGTAGCCTACTTCCCATTTTATATGTATTTTAATGACCCCTTTGTTCTTTCTCAATGCGTTTTCATCCTATCTGCTATTCAAATATGGTATCCTGTGATGAAATAGCATAAGTAGATTAAAAGGGCATTGAAGTCTTTCCTATATTTTGCTTAATGACAGAATTCAAATATTTAATATTTGGACAGTGACATTTCCACCTTATTTCTGTGACTCTCATCTTTACAAATTAATTTTATCAGTCTTATCTGCTGTGCTAGTCAACTTAATTTTATGAGTCCTGATTTTAACTGTCAAAGTAAATACAATATTCCTAGAAGTTGAAAGAATCCCTGTGTGAGAAAGAATATTTTACTAATATTTACATTTTTAACATAACATATATATCAGCTGATGATATGTTAGTACACAAAACTTGGTAATTTCAAATATCTAAACTTTACTTGCCTTTAGGCTTTTTTCAAGTGGGATACATTTCAGTTCAAATGTATATATTTTCAGAAACAACTCATCATCCTAAAAAAACAGCAGATACTTTGTATATTTAAAAGAGAAAGTTCTAAACTATTCTCGCCTTGAAAACCTTTGTAAAAATAAATGATTTTTAGTGCCTTTGGCAAATAGTCACAGGCAAACAGCCTTACTTCTCTTCTTAAAAAAATGCAAAGTTTACCAACCTGAGAATTCTTAACTTTCTAGGACTCTGTCCATCATTATAATGAGGGCATCACATACATCTCTTCTAGAAGACTACAAAAGCTCAAATCACAACCAGTTTCTATTCACTTATAGAGCTTGATCTCTAGTCTCCAGAGAAAATGGTGAATTTCAGAACCTGTATGAAACAAGACTACATGGCCGCAAAGAAACAATAAGGGTTGCATTTGCAATGGGTATTAAGGGCTCTGGGACTTTGGAAAGGGAAGAACTGTGACATTTATCCACTTTTATAAGCAAATCAAATCCTGGTTGTCCATCAAGTTCTGGATGTCCATTGCAAAGGTCAGCATAAAACTCAATGACATACATGCCTCTCTACTCAATCTGGGGCTACTATTATCCAAGAAAATTGGAGGGAAGTATGTAGGCTGGGTTGGGAAGTTGCCTCTGGTCATCAACAATTGTGCTGGATATTCTTTGGTCACCATGGAAAACATATCTCACAGACAGTGATCTTACAGCTGTGGTAAATGCTTAAAACCCAGCATTTTAAGGAAACAGATGAACTACTAAATAAGCAATTACCAAGAATTTGGAGAAAAAAATGTCAGGGTAAAATTATGAAAGTATGGTACCATGTAATTAAGTAGTTCCTTCAAGAATACCAGTTGACTTCATTCCTGAGAGGGGTTCCTGGGATAACTATGAATTATAGCCCAATTAGTCTCATTTACATACTTACTTCCAATTAGGATGCAATAAAAGGTAGGATTAAGAGACGTTTATTGAATTGCATGTATTAAGAAAGAGATAGCAAAACGATCTATAAGAGAAGATCATTTTGGTTAATTGAAGGATATTTTGGCTTATTTTTACAATTGGAAAAGACCAATAACAGTCAAAATTTTTTGAAAAAGTTAAACAAAGTATTGAAAAATTAAAGGATTAGGCAAAAGGAAGAAATCATTTTTCTGTTATTTGTCCATAAAGCCAATGAACATAGATTAAAAATAGATGGAAAGCTGTGAATGGAAGAGTTTCTAAAAATTGCTTGAGACCATAATAATTTACTAGTTTAATAGGATTTCTAAAGTGATTAGTAAACCTGCTACATTTATAGATGTCACTAAGCTTGTGGAGAATGAAATGGCACTTGAGTAATAAAATCTAAAGGTAATCAGAAGTTAAATACATGGATGGAGGAGAAACATATCAAACACAAGAATTTCACAGTACAGAGTATATAACTATATAGATATAAAAAAAATTACTTCGTTTTTAATTTCTCTAGTAATCAGCCATATTCCAGGATTAATTACTGTGAGCTTTGCCTTGAAGATATCACAATATGCTGGGAAGTTGAGAATCCTTAAGCAATGTTAAACACAAAATAGAATAATATTCTACTCTTCTCTAAAATGATACATTCAGACATGAAATATTACATGCATTTCTGGAAACCACCTCAGGCAAGAAATTAACACATTGAGAAAAGCCCATACAACGTAAAAAATTTAGGGCAGTGATCCCCAGTTGGTCAATGAATGATGTGATACATAGCCACACCTTCTGGACTTGAATTATGCCTCAAACTCATCTGCGGCCCTTTCTGAACATTCAGGTAGTAGTACTAGAAACTTATGAATCAGATTATTTTGCCGGTGTGGCCTAGATACCTGTATTTTGTAAAGTCTCCCACAGAAGATGATTATAGGATATAATATTCATCAATTGTTTACTAGTTCTTGTTAAATTTTGAAAAGATAGAATTGGAAATTATCATTGTGTCTAGTCCTATGTGATGGCTTCCAAAATTTGTTTTCCTACCAGTGGGGCAGGGACATCAATTAAAGTCTTTGTCTTCCTTTCCCTTATCTTCATATGAGTGTGTGTAAAAATTACTAAACCAATGAAGACCAGGGTCAGCCTACTGTGTGTGTGTGCACGCGCGTATTATCAACTTCTCTTCAGCATTACCATAAAAAGTTTCCAACACATTATTTCTTAAACAAATGAATACATTTACTAGAGACTTCTATAAGCTAAGTACTGAATAACATATTAGGCCTTTGCATAAATTACAGCTTTTAAAAAAAAACTTTTTTTTAATGTTTATTTTGACAGAGCATGAGCAGGGGAGGGACAGAGACAGAGGGAGACACAGAATCTGAAGCAAGCTCCAGGCTCTGAGCTGTCAGCACAGAGCCCGACATGGGACTCAAACCCACCAACTGTGAGATCATGAGCTGAGCCAAAGTGGGACACTTAACCGACTGAGCCACCCAGGTGCCCCTACAGCTTTTTTTTTTTTTTAAACAATCTTAGAGATAAATAATACCTAGATTAGTATATGGACAGTAAGGACTGAAATTTAAGTAGTCTAAGGTCACATAACCAGTTAGTAATCTGCTTTGGTAGTGTCAGTCCATAGCCCTTCTCTCCATACCACTGATATCAAGTCTTCACAAAAAAAAAAAAAAAAAAAAATGGCAACCTATCCTCTCCTCACAGAAGCTTGAGGCCTCATGAATTATGGAACCAAAAAAATGCTACTATATAAGTAAGGAGTTTTAAAAAATCGGAATCCTTCAACCTGGAGAAATAAAAGTCAAGAAGGAATATTATAAAATCCATAAATTCAAAAATATTATGAGAGAATGGGACATGAAAGTTTTAGCAATCTGAGAACATTTGAAGAGGCTGTCCCCAGAACTCACAAAAGATACTTTTTAGAAGTAATAAAAGATACTTCCATTTTACAGAGTTAGTTGTAAAACTGTGAAACTTAAAACCCTGAAAATGCTGCATGTTAAAGATATAAATAACCTGAAGAGGGTAGAAAAATTTCCATAGGTAGCAAATTCATACCAGACTGAAGGAAACTAGAACTTGAAAGTCAATACACTCCAAGCTCTGACTTGTACTAATGAATTCTCTCAATATTTGAGGTTTCCACTACTCCGCCTTCTATCTGCCTAAGTTTTAAAGACTGGGTTATCACAGTGGTTAGCTACCAAAGTTAAACAAAGGCTGTGGTTCCATGAGGCAGATGCTTATTATACAGATGGTGGCTAGGAAACACACTTAAAGATCAGCACCGAGTTAATAAATTGTATTAATAAAATCTGTATTTTACAGGACTATAAAAAATATAACTGCATATTTTTGTGTGGAGCTACATAGTAGGGTTTTTTCACCTGTGGTTTGTAAGCAGGGGCAATTTTGCCTCCTAGCATATATTTGTCAAGGTCTGGAGACATTTTTGATTATGACAACTGGGTGGAGCATGTAACTGTTATCTAGTGGATAGAGGCCACAGATCCTGCTAAACATTCCCCAATGCATAGAAGAGAACCCACAACCAAGAGTTACTCTGCCCTGTGGTAGGCAAAATTCTAAGATGTCCCTTAAGATAGATCATCCCATCCCATCCAGTTCACAATGGAACTGTGAATAGATGAGATTTCATGCCTGTAATTCAGTTATATGCTCTGGCCAACTTTAAGATAGAAAGATAATCAAGTAGGTATCATATGAGCCCTTTAAAAGCAAAGCGTTTTCTCCTGATGGTCACAGAAGAAGAAAACATAAGGGAAGTTCTCTGTTGCTAAGATTCAGGGGCCTGTGTTCAAGGATCTGTGAGCAGCCTCTCAGAACTGAGAGAAATTCTTCCAGCAAAAGAACAGGGTATTTGATCTTGAAACCACAGGAGCTGAATTCTTCCCATAATAGGAATAAGCTTGGAAAAGGATATGAAGCCTGTAGATGAGAATTCAGCCCAAGCCGGAGTAGAGAAACAACCCATCTAGTCTGTATTGGGTTTCTGACCTACAGAATTGCATATTAATAATGGGTGTGGTCTTTGAGTTGACTAATTTGTTCTTTATTATGTTACACCAATAGAAAACAGAGGTTTAGCATCTCAGTAGTGCCAAGGTTGAGAAACCGTGGTTTAAGCATTCTAGTCTAGGACTAAGGGGTATTACTAGGTTTGTTTTCATAGAAACAAACAAAACTTCTGTGGAAATAGGCTTCTTTAACTCAAAGTTAAAAGAGGTTTCTTCAGTATGGGACATCTTGGGAACTCTGACATCTTAATTTGGAGAAAAGTTAATTCTATAGTAATTCTAAAGAGCATTTGAACAAAGATCTGTTCTTAGAAAATTAATATCTTTGAGCTGAAGATTTCTTAAGATTGAATTTGAAAAATGTGCAAATTAGTACACTTTTTAAAAATCAGCTAAAAATCAGCTTTATCTTCCTAATTTCTAACAAAATCAAACATACTAAAAATATGCATCTCTTATCATTTAGACTGTTTCAGTGATGCTTCTTTATTATAGAGGTCTTGGAATACTCTATAGCATATCTAGAACTTTATTTTTTTAATGTTTATTTTGAGAGAGAGAGCACACGCGAGCACATAAGAGAGTGCATGAGCTGGGGAGGGGCAGATGAGAGAGAGAGGAGGGAGACACAGAATCCAAAGCAGGCTCCAGGCTCTGAGCTGTCAGCACAAAACATGACTTGGGGCTGGAACTCATGAACAGTGAGAGCATGACCCTGAGCCAAGTCAGACCCTTAACTGACTGAGCCATCCAGGTGCCACAGCATATCTAGAACTTTAAATCTGCAGAGGGACTGCATAGCTCATCTGCAAAGGGGAGGAGCTAGAGTGGTGGCAGGGATTGCTACCTTTCTTCCTGGGTGTGCTCTATGACCCTACATGAGTTTCAAAATGCCCTACTGCCTATTTGCTACTGTTGTTTCAATATTTGCTTATCTGCCCAGATCTTTGCTCCAGTCCATTGAGTACCATCTTTGCTTTTACTTTCAGGCTCTAGACCTTCAGTTGTGATTTGCAGTAATGGAAGTTTCTCCTAGCCCAGTATCTACCCCACGTGTGGCTCCAGTTGGAAAGAAGACCAATATTTAATATATATTACACTATAGATGGTAACCAGCCATTGCTGTTGAATCCAAGCTATGGGAAGGCCCTTTTTGTATATTAACAATCCTAGCAATGATTTAAGGGCAGACAACCAAATCTTTACCAAAATAGCTTTACCAGTTAGTTGAACAGTTATTATATCTTAGTGATGAGGGACCATAGGGCAAGCAGCAAAAGCTGGCACACCCCGGCCCCCAGGTGGGATACATGTGATATTCCTCAAGCACTCCTGGCTGCAAGAGAACAAAGGAAAGAAGACAAATGGTTAGTTGATAGAGATCACAGTCATACAGGACATGAGTCTCCATCAGTTTACAAATGTCTCAGGGAATTACAAAAGGGCAATCTTATCAATAGCCTCATCTCCAGAAACCAGTAGACTTTCCTGGAGCCTCTAATATCACCCTCCCCTCCATAGTGATGTGGGGAACAAAGACAAGAAGGAAATGGCAGGTAAAATTAAATTTCCTTATAACCTGCAGCCCTTTGACAAATACATGAGGTGAGTATTTCTTGCCTCAGAAACCTCCAGGAACCTCCTATCTTCCTAATGTCAATGCCTCACTAGAGGGAAAAAACAACTTTAGCATGACAATAGCAAGGCCTCAGATATCTTAGGAATCCTCGTTAGCATATCAAAGTCCTTCTGGAGGCCTCCCAGTTTGGACTTTACCTCCCCAACTTGTAGTATAAAACAGGTCATTCTTCACAACCCCAGTGCAGCTCTTTCTGCCCATGGGTCCTGTTCCAAACTTTAATAAAATCACCTCTTTGCACCAAAAATATCTTCAAGAATTCTTTCTTGGCTGTTGGCTCTGTACCCACCCATCACCCCAAATCCTCATCATTAGTATATTTATATTCCTAATATTATCATCCTTAGTTGTCTAATACAGCAAACATGTTTATTTTAAATAACATCATTCCAAAACTGACTATTTCCAGCTTATAGATTTTACAAAAACCATTTGAGAGGATTGTTTATATCTACTTAATACAGAGAACAGATTCAAAATCTAGAATAATAGATTCATTAGTTTAGAAAGCACTTTTAGCCTATGCATTGTATGTTGATGCAATCTTCATGGGATATATTGAGCCTGCTGCCTAAGCACTGAATTACACCTACTGAATTGAGGACTGTTGCTTTCCTTCCAGCAGTTAAGGACTTCCAAACCACAGACCTAACTGGTCTTTATAATTTCCTCCCACATTATTACCTTGTTACACAGGTGACTTACTCTTGCCATACAACATTTGTTGCTATTTCACACTCTTGATGTACTCTTTGAAACATTTATATTTACTGTTTCCTCTACCCAGAATGCCTCTGACTGAGGGTCCGGAATACAACCAAAGCTAAGTAATACAACCCAAGAAAAGTTTATTTCTTGCTAACAATGACAATGTTTGTGTGGCAGGGTGGGGTAGGTGGGCGGAGGGAGTGCTTTGTTCTACCAAGTCTCTCAGAGATAGATTGATACAGACCCTGCAGTACAGTTGTCTTTTTACAGTTTCTCATCAATAAAATGGGAATGCCTACCTTTCAGGATAATACATAAAGCACTTTTCTGAAGTCACAAAGAGAACGTTCATTCCCTCTCACTTTCTCTTTCTCTCCCAAACACCTGTAACAAACATTCCACATTTCATTTTGCCTTGTACTAGTATTTCTTTTTTTGTCTGCTAGATTTTAAGTGTTGGAGGGTCACTGCATGTGTCTTGTTCATTCTCATATCTGCATTAGCTTTAAACACCTAGCATAGACTCCAGTGGACATTTTAAAATATTTGGAGAGGAGTCATGATTCACCAATGCAGAAATGGCTTGCTAAAAGTTAATCCTCAATCTATTTAATCTGAAACTGACATAGAAATAAAACATTAAGAATTTTATTTTTAAAAAGTCATATGAAGTATGAATGCATAATTAAATTTAGCTTTAACTTTTTGCCCCTGCAAACCTGAACTTTTTCTTTAACTAAAGTTTGTGGATCAACAAACTTTCCAAAGCATGGGACTTGGGATACAGTAGTTGCTTAATACATATTTATGAGTGAAGTCTGATCCATTTGCAGAAAATCTATAAAAGTTCAGAGATATTGTACATTTATAAAAAAATAAATTAGTATTGACTCTTATGAAGAGTTGTCCTAAGAATATCAGAAGAAAAATATTTCCGAATATTTAAGTTGAAATTCTTAAGCCATGTACATTTTGAAAAAAAATTAGTAATTTTTTAATTTGTATACATTTTTCTTAGAATTTAGTAGGTACTTAATATATACTGGGCAGGATTTTAAGTGTTGGAGGGTCACAGCATGTGTCTTGTTCATTCTCGTATCTGCATTAGCTTTAAACACCTAGCATAGATTCCAATGGACATTTTAAAATACTTGGCAACAATGTTAGAATTCATACTTCTACAAATGTTATTTTCAGTGTTTGCATGGGTTTGTCTGTCTTGCACAAAACGCTTGGGTTCTATAGTCCTGACTTGACCTATAACTACATGATTCAAATGTGAAAATATGAAAAGTGCTTACCCATTCTGATAAAGTTGCCACCCTGGTAACATGTGAGAAAATGATCAGATGCAATATTAATTGAAATGCAAAATGTGAATTATTGTTGTTCTACTATTGTTTTTACAGGATTATTTTCCTTTAGCAATTGTCATCTATAGATTTGCATCAAAACTAGTACATCTTCAAGAAAAAAATACCAATGAGATTTTGTCTCAGAAAAACAAAAAATTCTCAATGACACGGGTAACTACATCCATGTACCTATGTATTTACACACACCTCAACTACTGAAAGTGGGCTGGGGGAAAAACCTTACTAAATACACTCAGGAACATTTTAGGAAGAGCTAGGTTTTGAGAAAACATTCATATAGGAAATATGCATTTTACTTATAAATTCCTTGCTTCTTGATATTCTAGGTGTCAACCAATTTTTCACCGGATTTTCAACCCATAAAAAGGAGTTGTAAATTTAAGAAAAATGAGAGTGTGATTCCAAGACAAATACATCACAAAAGTGTGAATAAGAAAGAAATGCGTTTCTCCAGCACAGGCAGGTATTCCTCCTAATTTATGGAACCGTTTGTCCTGCTTGTAAAATTCCATTTTTTATGGAATAGAGAATTATTGCCGCTGTAAGATGTAACAAAATGGCTAAACGCCTGAGGAAAATATAATAAGGACATTTGGGTTAAGAATATAATATCCAAAAGCTTTCACTGGGAAGTTAGACAAAGTTATCCTAGATTTTTTAATAAATCGGGGCTAACTGCCAATATAAATATAATAATCTGAATGTATCACATACACTAATGCAATCCCTTTAGAAGACTGGACAAATGGTCTGTATGCATTAATAGTTAAAATCATTACTGAAATTCTAGGACTTTTTTCCTATCTTGAAAAATGTCCATATGTCTAATTTGGACTAAATATTAAATATCCAAATGACTTTGGTTTGCTACATATAATCAAACAAGATCAGATGTTAAAGAGAAAGAGGTCATAACTAGACAGTACTGACTGTCCACTCCATCCCCTCCTCTGCCCTTTTTTTTTTTTTTTAAAGGAACAGAAACCCAATTCTATTTGGTTTAATAATGTTTCCAGCTAAGTACATGATTTTCCAGGCTGCTGCCCACCTAGGTGTGGCCCAAGTGATATGCTTCTGGCCAGTAAAATGTAAATGGAATAATACTGGGCAGAACCCCAGGAGAGTGCTTTATTCTTGGATTAAATGAAACAGATTTAGCTGTCATTCCCATTTTACTTTTAGTTTCCACCTCTCCTTTTATCTTCTGGAATGTCTTTGTGATGCATGGGAGTGCAGAAGCCCTGTTGCAACTGAGGATAAAAGTCACTTTTCAAACCTGCAGGCCCCATAGGTAGATGGTGCCCAAAGCATTGATGACATTGTAGGGCCATTGCCCTAGTTATGGATTCTTGTTAGAGGAGGAAAATAAATCACTTTTGCAATGTTTCCTATATACTTTTAAACACAGAGAAGAGAAGGGAGCTGGGGAGGGCAATAAATTCATGTGGTTTGAAAAGAGGACACAAAAGATTTCAAATCAGGCAGTAATTGTGAACCTTATCATCATGCTCAAGAAATGACTTCAAGAGTCAAGACACAGGCAGTTCAGGTAAGAGACAAAAAAAGAATAAAAGGGCATGTGAAGTTGAATCAGGCATCTTTTAAAAGGTCTTCTAGGGGTGCCTGGGTGGCTCAGTCAGTTTAAGCATCCGACTTCAGCTCAGGTCATGATCTCATGGTTCCTGGGTTTGTGGGTTGAACCCCAGGTTGGACTCTGTGCTGACAGCTTGTTAGAGCCTGGAGCCTGCTTCAGATTCTGTGTTTCCCTCTCTCTCTGCCCCTCTCCTGCACACACACACTCTCTCCCAAAACTGAATGAAAGTTAAAAAAAAAAAAAATTAAAAAAAAATGGTCTCCTCAGAATCTTGATTCAGTAACCTGTACTTGGACCAAAATAGTCACAGGTCTACCCCTCTTCTAACAAGGAGCCTGGGGAATAGACAGCTTTACCTTGGTACAGTGCCACTCCAGTAATGGAGTTTCTACCAGTAATAGAAAAACCCAAGTGGCCTCAGTGAGGCTGGAGTTTAAAGTAACTTTTTTTCTTCTGCAAACCTCCCCTCCTCCCTTCTTAGCTTTTTGTTCAGGAACTCAGCACCACCCTAAAGACCTGATAAAGGAAGTTGGCAGCAAGTACACAATTCCTGTCAAAACAAGCAAGATGTTGTATTTCCCTGTAACCACCCCCCCCTCCGCCCCTTCCTTGGGTCAAGTGTGCAGTATTTTGAAGGCCATAACCTGCTGCAGCTTTCCTTTGCCAGGCAAAGCAACAAAGTTATCCTTCCTCTTTATCCCAAACTCTGTCTATGCGTATTTTGCTCAGAAGCACAGACGTCAGTTTTTGACAACAGGAAGGGGGACAGAAAGCTGTCACTTTATCATTTCAACAGTAAGCTCATAGGGACACCTGGTGGCTCAGTTGGTTAAGCTTCAGACCTTGGCTCAGGTCAAGATCTCACTGCTGGCGAGTTGGAGCCCATGTCACGCTCTGTGCTGACAGCTCAGAGCCTGGAGCCTGCTTTGAGGATTCTGTCTCCCTCTCTCTCTGCCCCTCCCCTGCTCGTACTTTGTTCTCGCTCTCTCTCTCAAAAATAAATAAAACATTTTTTTAAAAATATTAAGCTCATAAATGAGGTGGGTATATTGTTTCTACTATTCTCTTGAAAATTTGGGGGCAATTCTTGCTTTCAAGATATTTAAGATATTTTTCAATGTATGTTAGCAATGTTGCATTATGATCTCATAATGAGATGCATTATGGTTCATCAAGAACCAAGGCCTGCATCAGTAATAAGAATCCTGAAGGGGGCGGGGGGGGAGGGGGAAATGTGACTTTCTTGCTCTAGAATCCTGGCTAAGACAGACATGTTTTTGTCCTGCTAGTGGGTTGGTCTTTCCTAACGCTGCAGGATTTTTTTTTTTTTTTTACCTCAATACCCAAGATTCCTTGCCTCACGCTTTGAAGAATGAAGAGGTGGGGCACCCTGAGTAGCTCAGTCGGTTGAGTGTCCGACTTTGGCTCAGGTCATTGTCTCTGTGAGTTCGAAGCCCTCACCAGGCTCTGTGCTGACAGCTCAGAGCCTGGAGCCTGCTTTGGATTCTGTGTCTCCCTTGCTCCCTGCCCCTCCCCCACTCACACTCTGTCTCTCAAAAATGAATAAACGTTCAAAAACAATTTTTTAATAAAAAAAAAGAACGAAGAGGTGGACACAAAATGAGGGGGAGCAGCTGGGCTATGATGTTACTATGGTACACTCTTAAGAGGAACTTTATACCTGAGAGGATTTGCTGTGGTCCGCAACTGTTCCAAAATGTGTGTCCTCCGCCCCAGGGACCTCAGGTCCAAATCTTTCCCTCTGCCTATTTATCCTCTTTTTCCTATCATATGAATGCACTGTTTCATTGAGGGTGAAAATCCTATGTTCTGAGTCTCTTTGGATCATTGTCCAGACAGTCTCAGTTCTAAGTGTCTATCTTACTTCTTTCAATTCACATCTTTTAAAAACACTGCTTTTCGGGTCAGTGGGAGGGCTTTAAAACAGGTCTGCAAATTCTTTGACATTTCCCCCCAGGTAGCAGATTCACGGACCAAATTAAGGTTGTTTAAAAAAAAAAAAAAATGTCACAAGTTATGGACTAGTGGGGTTTGTTTTGTTTTGGTTGTTGTTTGTTTCTGCAGTTGTTGTAACTGGAACAATTATGGGGAATACATCCCCTTAACCACGTAAAGCTCATCTTCCTAGTTTTCAGTTTCTTCATTTGTGAAATGTGGGGATTTCACCTTTCCAGAAACATATTTCATTGAAAAATAAAACTGTATTCAGGGGAAATATATAGCCTTTTTTTTTTTTTTTTTTTTTTTTTTTTTTTTTTTTCAGAAAATCTTGTTTACAAGTTTGAAAATCAGCAATAGGGTAAAGCAGAACATAAGTATCTGGGCCTAGTGTATTTGTGTGCATGACATAAAGCCAGCTATAAATTCAATTTCCATCGTTATAGGCTTTTCAAATTCTTGACTTCCTGAATCCATTTCTAGAAACTCTTCAAGAAATTGGTCATTTATCTAAGACTATGATTTATTGGTATTTAGGACATTCTCCTTTATTTAAAAAAAGTTTAAGGATTCGATCTTTTAATTGTGCCTTCTGTGTTTTTCTTTAAACTCATGTTATTTCTACTTTATTCAACTTTACAAATAATTTTTGGCATTTCTTTTTTCTCTATTGAATCTTTAAATTTTTTTTAAATTGTTTTTGTTCTCTACAACTTTAAAAAAATCACTGACATTGATATCTTCCTCAAAGTTTAAGATGTTTCTCATCTTTCCCCCCATTGCAAAATCAAATATTTTAAGTGACCTACATATCATGTATTCTATTCTTAAGAAATGATGTTATAAAAGGAATAGAAAGTTGTAGTGAAAAATTAGAGTAAGAGCCAAGGTTTTAGAAATTTAAAGTGTACTCTTGGGAGTCAGCTGCAGAAAGGGAGGGGTAACAGAGGTCACTGAATGAAGAAAATAAACAGATTTGGTTGTCTGATGAATATCCAAATAGACACGTGTACTTCTCACTCTTGGGGCAATTGGAGAAAAGGAAAGTGCCTTTAGTTCAGTTTAAGCCATGAATGAATGTAAACAAGTGACTCCTCAAAGTAGATTAATGAAAAGGAGGGCAAGAGGGTAGGAATTTGAAGGATGGTATTCTATGGATAGAGGGTGAAAGAATGCTTTGAAAAGCATGGTTAGAAGAACGGGGACTTTGCCTCCTGGCTTCATGGTCAATAACATGAGGGGAGATAAATGGACCAATTTCCATGCATGGAGGCTGCAGAAAAAGCAGAAGTTTCTAGTGGAAATCCAGGTTTCAGGTTAAGATGGGAAGCAAATGGAAGACTTATAAAGAGACTAATTACAGAGAACTTTTGAAATGCAATGAAGTTGGATTTTGCAACAAGAGTGGAAAGCGGAATATGAAAAAGTAGATGAGAAAAATGGGTAAGTCGAAGGGTAAGATAGCCTCAGGAACTGCAGCAACAGAAAGATATGGGTGGGGGGGGGAGGGGAAACGTCAGTGTCTACTACAGGCAGGTTGCTGGTGAGCCCAGCTGGGCGTAGCTTCGACTAACATTTGGTACAATCTCAACAGGTTCTGTGTAACCCAAATCTAAGTGGAAAAGAGCACTGAGTGCCTTGTCCTGCTTCCTGTCTGCAGGGCTGGTCAGTGTTTTTCCACTACTGTTTGAGCCTAGACTTGCTGTGTCCCATCTGCTGTTGAGCACAGGTTACTACAAAGTGAGAGTACCTTTGGGTACTTTGTTTTCACTGAAGAGTAAAGGCAGCATCTGGCAAGTAAGGCTTCATGCTTATGAATGCTTGGTCCAGATTGAGAGTAAAGTTATATTATCAGATCTTTTAAGATGGAGAATTCAAGCATGAATTCGGGTTTTAGTGAATAATTCTGGCAATAAAAGAAAGCTGGTACTTCAAGTAGTAAGAGCTCAGAGCACCAGTTTGGTGTTAGGTTGTATTGGCTGGCATTCTTTCTCTTTGATGTGGAAGGCAAGGAGGAGTTTTTTCTGGTAATGGGAATGAAATAATGGAGACTTTATGTGAAGCACCCAGACAAGGACGTTTCTTTCTTGGTAATCCTTGTTATTCTCTTCAACAGGCTTTTTAGCTATAATACTGTACATTTTCAACATTAATATTCCCATTTTCTCCCTTAAATTACCCAATAAGAATGATATAAAAGTTATTTCCAGTACATTTTCATTTAAGGATAATGATCACTAATGACTACAAAGCTGAGATTTCCTTAAGAAAGTGAATATAGCTGAAGATGAGCAAGGCTGGTGTTAGTGACAAATACTGAAGATTAGCCTTCTTATTGGGGTAGAAAAAAAGATATGTAGATGGCTAATTTGTAATGAAAATTAAAATAAAACCTACAGTTGCTAAATAGTTCTAGGCCAGCTACTGCTTAAAAAAAATCCTCGGTCTCTATATTAAATCTACATCAGTCTTTCTTCTAACTGCAACTTAAATGTTGGAGACAGCCCTAAATTTGCTGACGTTGCCAGGTCACAGGATCTCCTCTGGTACCTCACAAGCTCCTGCCCCTAAGTCACAATTTGCATATTCTCTCCAAGTCTGTAGTAACTACAAAGTACAGCATGATTTTTACCTATTCCATTTTAAATTTATACTTGGTTTAAATATATGACATTTCATAGAATTGATTTAAAAGTTGTTTAAAATAGTTGTTCTACAGATTTTCCTTTAACATTTTTATTAAATCTGGAAACCACTTCCATTTCTTTTGTTTTCAGCTCTTTATGTTGCCTACCCTTATTCTATGCAGAAGTAAATGATGAGTATCAATCCATCTCCCACTTTTCAGCTTTTTAACCTTACTTCCTCTGGCCACGGCTTCCTAAAACTCCCTCATCTGGGACTGATACTCTGCCTCTGCACTCTTTTTTTTTTTTTTTTTAATTTTTTTTTTTCAACGTTTATTTTTGGGACAGAGAGAGACACAGCATGAACGGGGGAGGGGCAGAGAGAGAGGGAGACACAGAATCGGAAACAGGCTCCAGGCTCTGAGCCATCAGCCCAGAGCCTGACGCGGGGCTCGAACTCACGGACCGCGAGATCGTGACCTGGCTGAAGTCGGACGCTTAACCGACTGCGCCACCCAGGCGCCCCATCTGCACTCTTGACTGGCAGCGTAACTCTCCCATCCTTCAGTCTTCTTGGCTAACCATAGAGCTAGGTTAGAACCCTATGGGTGAACAGTTTGGAGTCCATTAGCTCCCAAGTCAGTTTTTTTTTTTTTTTTTTTCTTCACTTCCTTTGTGGTGATGGCTTTTTAAATGTAACTGGATTGTGTCTTAGAGGGTTTTTTTTTTGTCTGTTTGGTTTTGTTTTTTTTACATCAATCTTTGAGATACAGCAAACCAGGGAGGGGTAGATAGAGAGGGAGACACAGAATCTGAAGCAGGCTCCAGGCTCGAGCTGGAGCTGTCAGCACAGAGCCCACTCTTCTCATGGAGCCTGACATGGGGACCAAACCCATGAACTGTGAGATCATGACCTGGTCGAAGTCAGATGTTTGATGACTGAGCCACCCAGGTGCCCCGAGTCTTAGAATTCTAGTTTCATTCCAAGATATAATCAGTTATGAAGTGTGTTGTCTGGTTGAATCTCCTCCCTACCCTTCAATCCTACAAATCTATCTGAACTGTGGATACTTGTCTATGACAGGCATGCCTACTTACAATTGTAAGAGATCACATGGGTCTTGCCAAATTATTTGGCCTGTTTCCAGTCTGCCTTGATATATCTCTGGAACCAGGCTTTACAGATAGCAGTTCTCAATGTATCTTATGACCAGATAATAGGTTTTATACAAAGTTTTGCCTCCAAGTGGATATTTGAGCCATAAGCCTGAACTTCTAATAAGATGCCAACGACTATACCATGCATCTTCTATTAGCCGACAATCACACTGCCTGCATCTTCCCTAGCACTCTAATTCTGAGAAAGCTCCCCTAATCTTGAGCACAAAGAAGTCTAACCTTACCTAAGTAGAACTAAAAATGCACCCAGATACTGCAGCCTACTTCATGGACTCTGGAAACTCCATGCTAGGTATGGTAAGGGGTATTGAAAAACGAGTGTAAGTGCAACACTATATAGCCTTCTATTTGGTGTACAGAGTGTATTTGTATGTGTATATGCACACACTTGCATATATATTAACTTTGTAAGGTTTAACAGTGGTAAGTTTACTATGCCCTTATAGACTACAGTATTCCTTTCCAGTAGCAAAGACCATAGAGAACAAGGATGGCATCTAAGTTATCCTCTCTCAAGGAGCACTTAAACATGCTAGTAATATAGGTACCTAACACATACGGGGAATTATATTCATGTGAAGAGAAAGTAGAAATTCATTAGTTTAGAATAAGAGCATGGACAAAGCAGTTTGAGTAAAACTCATTTGCCTGATATCCCTTTCCACAAGAATTATTATTTAACATTCTCTATCTTATTTCATAAGTTGACTAGGACCCTACTGAATAATTCAGTTAGGTGCAAGGACAAGTTTTTTACCTTCCTGAAACCTTGCCTGGCTTACCCACCATTAAAGGACAAGGACACTTTTTTTTTTTTTTTTTAGCATAGTATCTTTAGTTTTATGCAGAAAAAGCAGTCTCAAGAAAGTCATGACAGCATTAATAAAATATGTTTTGATAAATCTATGTTTGTCATTTGAGGTATGTTCAGTTTGGTAAAATAAACCACACAACATTGATCATTAAGCTTCAGAGGCTCAGGTAATTAAACTGCACTGGTCATAAATAATGGGTATCAACTAATAACACTGGCCAGAAGTTTGGCTGTAGGTATTAAGGTATAATATTTTCATTAGCATTTGGTTTGTTCTTTTCATGAAAGCATGAGAGTTGAATTATTTAAAGAAAAAAAATTACCTACAAGGGCGATTATTCAATTATCTTATGCATCACTGAAAGAAGTTAATAAAATGTGTTACTTGTTTTCCTGTCTCTTTTGACCATAATTTACATGTTTAGTCATGTTTATATATTTGAATAATGTTGAATTGATATGTAATGTAGATAGATACTTTAAATTGAGTGTCAGGGCACCTGGGTGGCTCAGTTGGTTAAGTGACCGACTTCAGCTCACGTCATGGTCTCACAGTTTGTGAGTTTGAGCCCCGCGTCGGGCTCTGTGCTGACAGCTCAGAGCCTGGAGCCTACTTCGGATACTGTGTCTCCCTCTCTCTCTACCTCTATACTGCTCACGCTCTGTCTCTGTCTCTCAATAATAAATAAATGTTAAAGAAAAAATTTTAAAAAAAATTGAGTGTCCATTTTTCTTCAATTAATTCCCATGGTAGTCAAGCCTGTTGGTATATACAAAATATTTCTATTTCATAAAGTTTAGCATAAATTATTCACCCATATTTCCTTCCCCTTCCTTTTCACCTGAACCCACTTTCCCATCTCTTCTTGAATTCATCTTGATTTCTTGCCTTTATATAACTATGTACATTTGAGGGTTCTCTGCCCCCAAGAAGCTTTTAATCCAGTAAGAGAAAAGATACACGAATTTTAAAAGTTAATGGACAATCCACTGATCATAACCTAGATATCTTTTCATAATTTCTACCATAGCTGGAATTATATATGTATATATGTATACACATATGTATATATGTGCATATATTATTTACATAGGTCTATTACATGTGTCCTTTCCTTAAAATTATAGGGTGAGACAGGCACCCAGATGGCTCAGTTGATTGAGTATCTGACCCTTGATTTCAGCTCAGGTCATGATCTCATGATTCGTGGGTTCAAGCCCCACATTGGGCTCCACTCTGACCACACAGGGCCTGCTAGGGATTCTCTCTCCTTCTTTCTCTGCCCCACTCTCTCAAAATAAACTTAAAAAAAAATTATAGGGTGAAAGAAGAAATCACATGCCTCAAAGATTAGAAAGTATCCTGAGTAAACCCAATAGCATATATCAAATAGAGCTGACAGAAAAAATGGCAGAATAAACAGGGTCATAACATTCCCATCCTCCATACCTAATAAAACAAACAAGTAAAGGGACAAGAAAGAAAAGCAGCAAAAAAAATACAACAGCAGTAATCAAAATAGGGGTAAAAACTCCTAAGATAGTTGGAAATTTATTAGCCAGAGAAAGAAATGGTATGAATAGGTGAAGGTTACTCTACCCCACCAGTAGTGTGCTGGTGTGCAAGAAGTTGCTGGTTAAGGTAGTAGAAATTGCTGGTTAAGGTAGTAGAAATTGCTGGTTAAGGTAGTAGAAATTGCTGGTTATCTCCACTATCCAGTCTCCTTTTTTAAAAAATTTGTTCCAGGTATTTATATTATACCAGAAAAGATACATAGATTTAATAATTTAAATTTCACTAATAAATTAGTGTTGTCAACACTATTGGAATGATGTATTACATCATTCCAATTAAGCAGGTTTTTTTTAAAAGGACAAATATGGTGTTAATCCATTTGGGGGTTAACTCCATTAATTAGCTACTGCTACATGACATATTATCCCCAAATTTAGCAGCTTAAAAAAATTGTTTTATCATAGTTCCTTGATAGTTCCATAGGTTTAGAGGCTCAGAGCTGTTTATCTGGGTCCTTGGGCTCACTGTGTCTCAAGTCTGAGATCAAGGTACAAGCTGGGGCTACAATCCTCTAGAGGTTGAGCTCAAGAAGGAACCCCTTCCAAGCTCTTTCATATGATTGTCGTTTCAGGTCCTTCGTGCCTATTGGTTGGAGACATCAGGTTTTTCCCCACTAGGACCTCCCCACTGAGCAGCTCAAACAGTGTCACTGGTTTGTCTCAGAGCAAGTGACCGGAGATAGAGACGATGGAAGGGCACACAAGACAAAAGCCACAACTCCTCAAAAGTTCATCCTGGAAGGGATAATCCATCACTTTGCCTTCTGGTCATTACAAGATTATTGCTGGGTAAGCCCACACTTAAAGGAGGGGATTATACCAGACTGACTACTAAGAGACCAGAATCATTACAGCCACCCTAAGATTGCAAACACATTCATATCAAATGTTTGTGCTCAATTACAGTAAAAGAAATAAGATTCCAACAGTCTGACCTCCACACTGTCTAGACTTTAAGGAACAAGTTATTTAAAAAAAAAAAAAAATCAAACTGGCTTTATCAAAAAGAAAAAAAGGTAATTTGTTTAACAAAAAAGTCTCAACCTCAAGGTTGTCCTGACTGTAGGTCCAGTAGGATTTGGTTGTGGCCCTGACATGTAACTGCTTTCTAAATAGTTCTGAATGGATTCTATTGATTTTGTGTTCCATGGCCAACCCTACAACTAGGAGAAATGGAACTCCTCCCCAACTTACCCGTTCTGAGCCACCTTCCCACTCCTGGAATCCAGGGAAAAGACACAGGAACAGAAATCTAAATTCTTTGACTAGGCAGTAGGGGAAGGAAAAAAAACAGTACCTCGATTTTTTACCACGATAATATCCACATCACTACCATTTTTTGGTGTGTGAATTTTTAAAAATCTATTCTTTTAGCACCTTACAAGTATATAAGATATAGTATTAACTATAATCAACATGCTGTACATTAGATTCCCAGGACTTATTCATCTTCTACTGGAAATTTGTCCTTTTTTGCCCACTATTGTCCCCTTTCCCCTATCCCTGATAATCACCATACTCGTCTGTCTCTAGGAGTCTGGCTTTCTAAAAATTCCAAAGTAGAAAGGTCTGCTTTCCTTCTTTCTGCATCAAGGGTTCAAGACAGACAGTGGATTATATTAACATTTCTGCTCTACCAACTCTATCAAGAGGGCTGTGTCAAGACCGTAGTTCAGGTGATTTAGGCTCACCCTCAACTGCTTTCTCCAGAACTTTCATTCATGACAACTTGTTCACTTTGAACAACACCATTTCCAGTCTCTCCATTAGTTAAGAAGTAGGAAGGAGAGGGAGTAATTTATTAACAGTCTTAACTGCCAACAGATATGTAAATGGGGGAAAAAAATTTTCACCTCAAAATCCAGAAGGGACTCGAGTACAGATAGCAAGCAGCTCAGAGACAGACATGGCACATAACTCTGGTTTAGCCCTCTGCACCAGCGTGTATCAGTAGAAAACAGAAGACTTGATAATACCATTCAGTTTTCCTCTGCTGAAAAAAAGGCAGAAGAATCCCAGAGGATAAGATCATAACACTTATTGTTTTCTAGCAAAAAACAAAAACAAAATCATAAGAACGAGAGATGCTAGAAGTTATGGGTACATCAGAGAAAAATACAGAAGACAGCCTAGAAAATTTAGCCTGAGTGGAAGTCTTTTCATTTGAGATTATTATCTTCATCTCTCGTTTGGTGGCAGTGGGGATCATATGGAAAAGACTGAATAATGTACATATAACTTTCTAAGGTGCTACTCATACTATAGGATTTTCATTATACCCTTCACACTTCCATTATCTATTTTGGTTTAGAGAATTTTTCTTGGAATAGTTCTTACTCATTTGGTTATCTATAAAATATCTATTTTCTTTATATTCTTTTCATAAGCATACTCATGTTTTTAATCCTACATTCACTGAAATAGAATAGTAGTTATTCTATAATCAAGAAGATGATCTTTTAGGGGCCACAGTATTTACTCCACAAGTCCTAACCCTCAAGCCACCATCATTTCTTGCTTATATCTGATTGCTTTTTTCAGTATCAAAATTTCTAATTACTAGAATCAACTTGTCATCAAAATGGTTTTCTGTCTAGAAAGACTTATTCGCTCTATTTTCCATTATCTCGCCTAGATCTTCCTTGAGCTTATTTTTTCATTAACAGATTACTATCTATATATCCCATCAGTTTTATTTCCTTCCACCAGGTTTATTACTTCCACTTCACTGCATTCAGACAGCTATTGTAATATTTTGAGGTCATTTTCAAGTTTCCTTTGTTTTCTGTAGATACAGTTCTTGTAATGTTGATATTCTTGAAAAAAAGTCAACCTGAGTTTTCTGTACCAAAAGAGGTAAGAAAAAAAAAGAACAGGCAAGAAGAATCTTGACACATAAGGTGTGTTATGGACCCATAAAAGGTAGTTTAAGTAAAAATGATATAAATCAAACCTGATTTTCCTACACAAATAATGGGAAAATATTTCTGACAGAGGCATAACTTTGAATTCTTTTAAAAAGATGCCCATATATTTTATATTTAATCCAGTATGAATACTTTTTAAAGATCAGAATACTAAATCTTTTTAAAGGTGTTAGTGGAATAAGCTTACCAATCATATGTAATTTTACTTAATGTATTACTTATTATTGACTTATCATATTTTTACCAATGTTAAATCTTGTCTTCGTAATTCCAGACATATTTTGGAAAAATAAAGAGGAAATAAATATTTCCTAGGTCAAAATGTTCTGAAATGCTTTTTTCTTTTGGCAAGTGATAATAATGGACATGTTTGAGGAGACTTATTTCATCATGGAGCCCTCCAAACAATGACCTGTGGAGAACTAAAAAAATACTCAGGCTTTAAAATGGGGTGGCATTTCATAAGCAAATCAAACTATAGATTTGAATGAAATCATCTGTGTGGCTCTATGTGCTGCTGCATAGGTGATTTAAATGTAACTGGCTGAGGTTCATAAATGCAAAGTTCTAGAACCAGTTTCACTCACCTGCTTCCCCTGGGGAGAGAGTTGCAAAGAGAATTTGAAATAGGTTTCAAAAGGAAGTAGTCTGTACTGAGTTTTGCCTTTTGATAACAATGTTATTCTTTCAGGTCTGGATAATATTGAGCTCTGTAAATATTCATTAAAGACCTGTGTGTAAGAATAAGAAACTAATTTCATATTCCTTGGTATGTGGTAGGCACTTATAGTAGTTATTTATTGAATAAGTAAATGAACTAATGGTTTCTGGATAGGAAAACCACCAACTGAAAGTTAAAGTAACTTTGCTTTTAGAGAGCCCCAAACAAGAACCTGAAATGGCCATTTGACTGCCTTCAACCCTTTTCTCACCTCAATTTATTCCAGCCCATATTTGTGTATTGAGCCATCACAGCCAGAGCAGAAGCACTAATCAAATACACCCAACCACAGATTTACTCACAGTTTACACCTGTGAAGTTGAACACACCATAAATAGTCTGCTAAGCTTTCTCTTAAATCTGCCTGCAAGTACCTTACAGGATTATGGTAATATAAAATTTTTCTACCTTCATCATATTTATAGTAATGAGTAGTTTAATTGACTTCCCTACAGCAGAACTCTCTTCCTTTTGAATTAAAATAAGAGTAAAGATGGGGATATTAAACTCTATTAATAGTTTAAGATGTAATAAATGGCTCAACCAGAAATAGCTGACTCAGACAGACGAAGATATTTTAATTTCTAGACAATTCATAGGCAAGGATTGATTTCCCAAGTATAGAATTGGGGAACTGTGGGTTCTGTGCAAATTACTCCAAGGCCCAAATCAGAAACTCAGAGAGGGACTGGTATTCTTTACCAAAGTTTCCAGGTGCTTTTTGGACATTCTAGGTTTTGTCAACCATACCTTACAGTTTTTCCTATTGATCAAAGAAAGATTTCTTAATTATGGTTATGCACCATCTTAAGCATTTCATTCTATAAAATTTAGTCACATTGACAACTGACTGAAAAATTGTAATAGTAGGAAAAACAGCTGTAGCAACTATGATAATCACATTCTTAAATATTTTCAGGGAAAAGACAATGCAATTCATATTCATAGAGAAAAGTCATGAAAATGACTAAAATATGTCATTAGCAGCTACAAATTCACAAGCATTAATAGTTCTCCTTTGGTGAGTTTCCATTATGCACAGTGCACTATGCCAGCTATGTCTATATTGCTATTTTAGTAAATATTAACCACAGCACTGTGTCTTAGGAATTAGCATCTCCTTTTCAAGTAATACTAAGGGTTAGAGAAAAACATGGCAAGCTCTCTGCCATCACACCAATCAGTGCTTTCCTTGCAGAGAGTTTGCTTTCAAAATTAGAGAAATACTATAAAAGGAGGCAAAAGACAGAAGGCAAAAACAAAGCCTACTCACCTTACGAAGGAAGCAACAATAACAGAGGCTCCTGAAGATCTGGGATTCAAGCATTCCAAAGACTGAAGTCTCCCTTTTCAAAGTCAAGATATAGCTCTCCAGTGCCTGCAATCCCACCCACCCACTTCCGCTTCCTTTCCCTTTCTCAGTTCCTGATTGGAGCCTAGATGTAAGGAGTGCCCCGCCCCTAGATTCCATTCGCTTCACCTGGGATGGAGGCCCTGAGGTGGGGTTTACCAAACACTATCCTGTATGGGGAAACTTACAAGGAGCACCTGCCCGCTCGGCCTAACTAATAGCTCACAGCTGAGCCACCGTCAGCTTGGTGTAGGCAAATTTCTTCAACATCCAGTATTTCTTTATTTCATTTCTATCATTTTGCCTCAGGATTTTGCCTAATCTACTCCCTCTAGTGCCCAGCTTCTCTCATCTAAAATTTAGATTTTTTTTATTTTATTTTATTTTATTTATTATTATTTTTTTTAATGTTTATTTATTTTTGGGACAGAGAGAGACAGAGCATGAACGGGGGAGGGGCAGAGAGAGAGGGAGACACAGAATCGGAAACAGGCTCCAGGCTCTGAGCCATCAGCCCAGAGCCTGACGCGGGGCTCGAACTCACGGACCGCGAGATCGTGACCTGGCTGAAGTCGGACGCCCAACCGACTGCGCCACCCAGGCGCCCCTAGATTTTTTTTAAATTTGCATATTATTGAGCATTTTAGAAATTTTCTTTCATTTAAGGGTGATAGTGGCATTTTAAGCCTGAATTTTAGGCAAGATTCTACTGCCAAACAATTTTCAAAATGTAAGTGCTCTTATAAGCACTCTGACGCAGTTATATTAGGAAATCTGATTAAGCAAAATACAATAAATATAAACATCTGGCATTGAGGGAGAAATTTCTTGTGCACACTTAGAATCTCTTAGTAAACTCACTGTTGGATACCAATTTACCCAACCCCCAACCATGACACGTGTTTGTTCATTAGGTTAACAAGGAAAATTTGGTAATGTGCTGTATTTCCATTCAGACCTCTAAATGTTCTAGCTTTTCCTGACTTGAGTTTGACGCCCTGCAGAACTTTGCTTAGAAACATGTTTGGAATGTGTTATTTTTACTACTATCACATGACTAGCCCTTATATACAAATTCTACTCTATTCAGTCATAAAATCAAATAAGAGATCATTTTGACTCCAAATTAAACAAACTATTAATCTCTTCTTCTAGAGCTGTGGATCCTATTCCCTTACTTGTTGCTCAGGAGACTTGTATTAGGTAACAAGAGCCTTCCAAGATCTTGGAATGTTAATGAAACTCCAAACTCTTCAACATAAAGAGCTACTAGCACTTGCAACAAAAACGATCTTCTTATTCTGTCTGCATTTTTTTTCTTGATTACACTTTACAAAAGATAAGACACAGGAATAGCAAAAGTCAGGCAGAAAAAGTAGAAAAACAGAGTATCTAGCATACTTTAATGGAAAGAGCAGAACCTATGCCACTGTCTGAATAGGAGAGTTAGCCAAGAGACAGAGGCCTTCTCCTCTTACTGTTATGGATATCAGCCAAGTTTGGGCAGTATACCAGTCTAATTTTGACCAGAAGCCAAAGGGATGGAACTGGGGCCAAATAGGAAAGAATTCCTCACTACCCTAGAGATTCAAAGAGAGACACAAGACAATAACTTGAGCCAGAAGTTGGAGACAGGAAAGACTAAATAGATCAGCTACAACCTTCGAGGTTGAGAGGTCTGCACACTAAAGGAGAATAATAACACGTGTGCCATGAAAGGCTATATTTTGAAAACTCCACTATCTAATGTTGTGAAGAGAAATACACCAACTATAAAACTACTTGTAGTAAAGAAAAGATTAAATAGCAGTGCTTTTTATTTTAATTTATTTCACTGAGAAATTATGGGTGATTTGGTAAGAGATTCCTGCCTTCACAAATATAAATACAACCACTTCATAAATACTCTTGGTTAGGATTCAAGGCCAATATCTATAGTTATGCTCTCAGTATCATCTCCTCTAACTTTTTCAGAGAACTTGTGAAGTTATTTTTTACTCCTTTCCTGTTAATTTGCAATCTCTATTTCTTTAACATCTAAACATATTTAAGTAAACATATACTATACCTTTAAAACAGTCCTCAATTTTATATTCTTTCTTTAACTAACACATTATATCTCTTCCTCCCTTTATAGCCAAGCTTTGTGAAAAGTATACTTTTTTAATTGAAGTATAGTTGACACGCAATGTCACATTAGTTTCAGGTGTACAACATGGTGATTTGACAATTCTATACATTATGCTACTCTCAGCAAGTGTAGCTGCCATCTGTAAGTGCCATCTGAAAATTATTTTTTGTTTTGATTTTATGGTACTTTAATGCAGTTCACACTTCAGACCATTGTGAGCTTTTTAAAAATATATATTTATTTATTTATGTTGAGAGAGAGAGAGCAGGACAGGGGCAGAGAGAGAGGGGGAGAGAGAGAATCCCAAGCAGGTTTCACATTGTCAGTGCAGAGCCCAATGTGAGGCTTGATCCCATGAACCTTGAGATCATGACCTGAGTTGAAATGAAGAGTCAAGAGATGGATGCGTAACCAACTGAGCCACCAAGAAGCCCCAAACCATTGTAGTCTTGACCTAGCTCCTAATACTTTAGAAATATTGCCCTTTAAAGGCCATCAAGGAGTTTTTTGTGATTAAATCCAATGAGTGTTCCTACTTCTCATTTTTATTTGATCAGCTAAAAGCATTTGACTTCTCCTTACTTCTGTTAACATTCATACATGTCACTCTCAGGAAAGTTCACCTGGCTTTTTATCCTCTTTCAAAGGATTTTACAGTTAGTTTGTATACGCTTTACCACTGACCAGCAGTGAAAGCAGAGAGTGCAATCTGAGAGAGAGCAAGAAAGAATGGAATTTCAGGACTCTGGCTTTGGATGGGATATTTTCTTTCTTTGATTCTTGGGTTCAGATTTTAGATCAAAGACCAAAAAACACTCAATGGATATGATAGTGTTGTTTCTGGGTGTGGCATGTAAATGATGAATCATTGAATCGTACTCCTGAAACCAATATTGCACTATATGTTAACTAACTAGAATATAAATAAAAATTTGAAAAGAAAATAAATAGATAGATAGATAAGTTAATGGTGTGTCTCATTATTACCTAAGAAGTAGTTTGACAACTCCAAAAGGAAGCAACTCCTAAGAGGTTTGTTCATTTTATTTATATAGAAGAGTGACCTACAGTTGTAGAACAAATTTTCCTTGTTACCCATTTTGCAAGAACAATGACAATTTCTACTTGTTTTCCCAGTATTTAACATTGATTAAAACTGTTAATTTAAGAATGGATGGCTACACTCTCAAGTGTGTATGTCACTAAAAGTGTACTGATAATGAAGAATTAAAGATATGCGTTTAACAATTTTAAAGTAAGGTTTAAAAAGAGAAAATAATTCAGATAATACCGGGGATATTGGAAATATTCATTATTTATGGAATAGTCTATGCAAAAATGAAAGATGATTTGAAACTGGAGAATGAGGACCCATAGAAAGTATTAACATTTTGAATGTCACATTTTGGGTGTTTTATTTCCTTATTTTAGAATCAGGTAAAAACCTAAGAAATGTATACTTTTGAAAGGATAGGTTTGAAAAGAATATTATAAAATGGTATTTATCTTCATCTCCACTTTTTATTACTTCTTCCTTTTGAATATATCTAAACATCCACAAGCCAAAAAAACTCTAAAATGGGCATGGATAATTACGTTGGTTTCACACATTTGGTAGAAAAGAGAGAATAGAGGACTTCTCTCATATGAGATGCAAATCAGAAAATATATGTGATTTAATGGCAGATTAGCATCATTTATTTTTATATTCACTGCATTTTGTTATTTTTTAATAGAATTCCATTTGCCAGGATTTGGTTCCAAAATGTAAGTTATTTAACAGATATCATTAGGTTGCTAAGCATTAACACTTAATTATCATATTAATAAACAGTTATTACTCTCTTCTACACTGAGTCTTGCCTCTGCCGTATTAGTATGCATGCACTGCTCTTAGGCAACTTAATTGTCCTTAAAGGAAATCATTACAATTTAAATGAAATTGGGAGCTACTGGTTAGGGAAGGCTGTAGGGCATGCAAAATACATACTAAACAAGGAACTGTAATTTCCCCAAATCACATTTTTTTTTCAGTAATTTCACATCACAGCACTATATCTATTTGGTTAAGGGGAAAACAGTTTATTTTTTGCCTTGCAATTTTACAAGGGCACCATTTAACCAAGGACATGCAAGACTCTGGAATGGTAGCAAAAGAACTTGAGTAAATCAAATAATTTCTTTGCGGCTGGTAAACTGTCGTCAGCATTTGCAACACAGTCAATGAAGCAATAAAGTATAGCATGGTGGGCAGGCATCAACCACCTCGTCTGCCTCTAGGATGGAGGGCAGCGGGAGGCCAAAGACTTTATGGAGACAGCTGTTGCCTCTCCCCATATGTGATTTTGTTTGTTCACTTCACAGCAACACACTTTGCATGCTGTCACAAAAATGGGGAAGAGGGTCATTCTCTTGTGTCATGTTACCCCTTTCTCACAGTTAGGAGCTCATTTTTCCGCATCCTCAATCCTAAAATGACTTAGTGATAGAAGTTAAACACCGTCTGCTATTGCAATGCAAAGAATTTGAATATGCCTGAACTCTTATTTTTGATAGATAATTAATCAGTGTTTTACACCACCTTAAATAGCTCTTCATTTTTAGTGAGTGACTCATGATGAAAACAAGGATTTAATTCACGTGGGTATTTAGCATTTTCAGATTAATTAGCAACTGAAAATTAACCTTATTAGTGTCCAACTTTATAGGACTATACAAGAGGGATAGTAAAATGAATAAATACCCTACCTTTCCTGAAATATATACATAATAAAATAGGAATTTAAGGTATTGAAATTAAGCCATAGGACTGCCAGATATTAAGGAATCTGGAACTAGGCATCTACTGAGCTCACTGAAAATCATGTATTTTACACATCAGTTAGAAATCTCCATTTTGCATATTAGAAAACTGATGTGGGAAAGATTCCCTGACTTCACCTAGGTCTCACAGTTATAAAAGGCTGTATGAAGTTTTAGATCCCAGGTCTGTCTTCCTCTGCTGCACATATTCATACTTGAGAGCCTCACTATGAACCCTAAAAGCACCTATATAATGGCACAGACTATCCTAGGACTGCTAGAATGTTCTATCAATTCAGGAAAAGCAAACTGATCAATTACTGGAAAAGATTTACAGAAATTCTTAAACATTATGAGTTACTGTATTTTTCTGTTTTTCCATTAGTAGAAATGTTTTCTAAGTGGAGTCCACATTATGGCCCTTCTTCATAGAATTTTGTCTTCCTTTTTCAAGGGGGAAAAATAATCAAATTAGCAGGCAGATGTGCAGTGGAGTGAACATTGACAAATGTGATACATAATGTAAAGTTGAGCCACATTTTTAAAGTATTTCTGTGTTTCTTGGAGTTCTTGTGATGGTTTACTGAATTTTCATATTGATGATGCAAATATTTCCTTAACTTTATGCCCTGCAGGAATGTGAACTTAGGTACAATGTTTACCTTCTCTGAGCTTCAGATTTCTTGATTGTATAATAAGAGTAATAATCTATATCATTCTGTAAGTTTTAAAGGGGACAAAATTCATGACTTTTTTATACTGTAAAGCAATGGACAAACAGCAATTTGATTTTACCGAGTTGTCACAGTATAGTAAAAGCAAACATGGGATTCAGACTCAGAACTAGGTTGGAATCACAAACTCTAATTATCTGATAATGGGGCATTATTTCATGTCTCTTACTTTCAGTTATGGCATCTCTAAAGTGGAGATTTTATATGATACTTACAGTAAAGATTAAAGAAAATTCTTGCAAATGTCTGGTATACAGAATACCTGAAGAAAATGATACTAATTACTAACATTAATGAGTGTGAATAATCTAAAAAACAAAATATAATTTCAAGAGCAGTGTTCAGAATTTATGCTTTATAATTTATGTCATTGGGACCAATTCACTAGTTTCCCATAGTGCCTTCTCTGTGGTTTAACCAATCCAGGATGTTGTCTTATCACTAAACCTCTACCATTGCTCGCTGCCCCATCTCTCTGTCCTGGGTTCAGGACAAGGCGGTCTCCATTATTCCACTGCAGTAAGAGTTGCAGTAGCTCCAAAGTCCAAGTCCACCCACATATGATACCTTGTGAGACTAGACCAGGTTCATGACAAACATTGCGTTTGCTTTCTCTCCAACCTTGCTCCACATTCATTTTCACCTCACTCTCACCAGCTGGGGTTTCACCCACCAACAATGCACTGATATGCAAGCCTTAGTTAAAGCCACAATTTCAGAGGAACTTGGGCTGAAACAATTGACTGGCCCTGGCCCTAAAAAAGTCAATCTGCAGGGTGGTTCTTAAGGCTGTAGACTTAACACTATTTGAATAAAATAGGACCGTGCTTCTTGTGATAAGTGGGATATTGATAACCCTTTGCACTCAATGACATCAGTCACATTTCACATAAGGTGCAAGTGTATGGCAAGTGCAGTTGATCAGTACAAGGCCAATGCTGAACATTTAATCATGTAATATGACCTTTTTAATGCCTTGCAGACTTTGTTAAAAGTAAATTGTCAACTTAAGGTAGCCTGTCAAAGCCAAAGAGCTTCTGTGGTAGATTTGAAAAAGACTTTTATCCTCTGCAGTCACTAGGCAGATTCTATTGAAAATCAGACCAAAGATCTGATTATAGGATTGGTAGAATTGCCAGAAAGTTTTTGGAGTTCTATTTGTTTTTTGGTTTTGTTTTTATAGCCTCAACAGGTGTCGTATAGCCAAGTGAGAGTCATGACAGTGAAATAATAAACCCATATGAACCAGAGACCTGTTAGGGGCATTTTTAGGGGTTTAGAGATCTGGGGCATTCAGGATATCCTGCATTAAATTAAAGAAAAGTTGTTGCTGCTCACAGAACTATATATCACTAACAAAGAGCCATCGTACTTGATAAATCTCTTTGCATTATTGATACAACACACACAGCATTTGAGAATATAGCTCCAAACCATTGATCAGAAGTTTCTGAATGCTGTCAGTATTGAATGAAGTTCAAAGATCCGGTCTTCAGTGCAGACTGCCCTGCTGTTGTGGCCATTTCATCCATTGACCAATGTATGCTAGAGGAATCTGTGATATGAATGCTGTGTTGGATCTCTGGATATGGAATAATCACAAAGGGTCCTGGAGCAAAGCCACACACACCATGACAGAATTATCCTCTGTTTGAAAAGTATAGTTTGTCTGCACATGCCAAAAACTGCTTTTATCTAAGCAATTGCTTTTGTCTGCAGACGTGACCAAAGAACACCAAGAGATTATATAACCAGAACTTTCCACCATGAAGTAACTTATTTTGAATTCAGCTAGTCCTAAGGTTAGGCAGGTGCTATAGCAATCAAATATTTAATAGAAGTGACACATTTAAGAGTATGCTGAAGCAGATTTCAGAAAGCACAAGTAAATTAAATGAACAGATGGCCCAGACTCCCTTGTCACTTACTTTTGTTTATCTGATGTTTATCCTTCTACTCACAACTATGTCCTTATGGAGGGTAACTTTTGACCAATTGATGAAGGAAGAAAAGATTTAGGCCTGGCTCACTGAAACACCACCACACTGTGTTGGAATTATCAGGAGAAAAGCTGCTGCCATGTTATACCCCCATTTATAGGTGGCCCTGAAAGATACTAATAAAATTAATCATGCCAGGGGACAAAGTTGTGAGCAAAGTACTCAGTCATCCATTTCATATGGAAGTGTCATCTAATATATGGCTATACATAAAATGCTGTGTAGTGGATAATGACTGGAAGGGAATAAGAATGGAAGACTCAGGAGAAGGATGTCTAGAGAAGAGTTATATGGGATGGACTTATGGGAGAGAGCATAAAGCATGAGGATTTTTGTCTGATACATGCCTACCAGTGTGTTTTTACTGAAGAACAGGCTTTCAAAAACTAAGTAACATATGACCTATACTGTGCATGTTAGCTTTCCTCAGCCACCCCAACAGCCACAAAATGGCCCTATGAATAGAGTAGCTATGGTGGTGGCATGGCTGGAAGCTATGTATTTGTCAAAAATTGTAGGTTGCCTGTTACTGAGGTTAAATTAGCTATGGCAGAATATCCAACCCCTAAAGTAAAGAACAGTGCTAGCTTTTCAATATGGCATTGTTATCAGGGAAATCAGCTAGTTTGGGTAGATTATATTGTGTACCTTCTATGTTGGAGGGAACAGAGATTCCATTCACTGAAATTGATACACATTGTGGATAGAGGTTTGCCTTCCCTACTACTGCCAACTTCACCATTTGGTGGCCATGACCTTTAGAATCCCTGATCCAATAACATAATATTCTACCCAGCAATGTCTCTAAGGGGGCGTATATAATGGGAATGACTTATGACAATGGGTGTATTACCATGAGATTTTTTTATCTTGTAATGTTTTCTGTTATTCAAAATGATTTTTCCCATAGAATGATGAAATGGCCTATTGAAGTATCAACTCAGTTATCAACTTGGTGTTACCACCTTGAAGAGTTTGGGGCACTATTCTGGCCAGCTGTTGCTATAACCACCCTTAAACTAAGTGTTTTAAATAAATTATTCCTCACTCTTCTATTGGTTGACTAAGCTCACCTGGAATGTCCTCATTGGAGGTTTGTAGAGAGCTTAAGTCACATATTGGGGCTGACTTGTAGTTGGGGTATAGAAGGCTTGATGGGACTGATAGCTCACTCACATGACTAACTGCTGATGTCAGGAGCTCAGCTGAGGTTCATAGCTTGGGCTTGGTGTCTAGGTTTGAGAAGGGAGCATTCTCACACCAGGTGTTCTAAAAGACACATGTGGGAACTTCAACACTTCTTATAATTTAGCCTATAATATCACCATTGACCCTATTTTTGGTCAAAGTGCTCACTAAGGCTGATTCAGATCCATAAAATTGAAGGAGGTGGGCACCCCACCTTCTGAGGTGGGACTGGCAAGGTTACATTTTAGAAGAACATTGGTGAATGGAAGATAGTATTGTGGCCATTTTGGAAAATATGAATTTGAATGCACTGTCCTCTTGGAGATGGTACATGAGCTGATATGTGGAGCTGTATCCTTGAAAGTTTTGGGCAACAAGAATAAGAAATAGAATTGATTCCCTTGTCATAGCTTCCAGTAATCAACTTATAGAATTTGTACAGGCTTTCTCTAAAGTACATATATAGTTGCTGAAACAGAGGTTCTGTTTAGTATGGGAGTGATTTCCACCAGAGGAAACTATAAGAGGGTTTCTTGTTCCAGGGGATTAACAGGCAAAGAAAGAATTACTCGATTGCCTGGTATTGTTAACCCTGAGGACCAAGAGAAGCTGGAGGTACTTCTGCACAATAGGTGCAGGAAGATGTATGGAATGGATGAATTTCAAAGTGACATTACTTGTTGTGTATATGCAGCAAATTCAGCCAGACACAAGCAAGAAAGCCACACTCAGAACCTTCACATATGAAGATCTCAGTCACTTCATTACTTCACTAGACAAGGTGAAATACTGGTCAAAACAGAATGGGGTGATGAATCTAGAATTTGGAAGAGGAATATCAATGAAAGCTTGGGAGCAGCTGCAGCAATAGCAACTATAGCATAGTTTGCTAACCCTCTGACATAATTTTTAGAATCAACCAGCTGAGTGACTGGATTTGTACCTCCATTCTTGGTGAAGTAGCATGGCAATCTTACTTTCATATTGTTAATGGAGAATGTGAGCAAATCTGAGTGGTACAAGGGATGAAACCTAATTTATGTGAACTCCCAACAAATTTGCTAAGTCCCATTTGCCTCTCGAACTGAGATCTTACAAAATGGAGATACTTAGCTGCCACTATTGTCCCCCTAATCTCCTAACACCACTAGCTGTCTCAGGGGTCCTAGAAGTGATAACCTGGCCTCCACTGCACCTGCTGTGGAGACAGCAAATCATCTGCAGCAGTCGAGTCTTGCCCTATTGAATGCCTAGATATTCTCATAGCTCACTATTTCCAGGGTCAAATAAAGAACCTACTTGCTGGGTAGCAGTGCTGGTGGTGGGCTCTGACTTCCCTAGTAACTACTTTCCAGTGGCATCAATAACAACCTAGGATTGTAGGAAAGTTCATACTTCATGAGGTGAACTTCAAGCCCTAAAAGATAGGATGTGAGGAGGAGATAGCAGATAAATACTTGCTCTTACGTCTCCCAATATTGCAGATCATGTGACATTTTCATATGCCTGTGGGCATATGGGTAGTTTCATACCCTCTTCAGAATGTCTTACATAAACAAGCAACTGAATGTTTTATTAATTGAAAGTCAATAGCCAGCTTGGAAATCGATTTTCCCCCACCTTCCTATTCTTGATCTTCCTGCTCCCAAATTCTGTTGATCGAAGCAAATCTCAGAGCCAGCCTATATTCAAAGTGAGTGGAAGTGGACTCCATAACATGACAAAAGGAGTTTCATGAATATACAGAGATGGAAGGAATTCTTGTTAGGCAGCTTTCTAGACGATTTGTTGCAATACTCATGTATTTCAAACTTTCCAATTATTTTCCTTTTAGTTCTAACATCGGGAAATGTTTTAAAATTTTAATTCCTGAAATTTATTTTAAAATTTCCATTGGACCCTTAGTATTTGCATTAAATTTGAATTTCTAATAATTTATTTTTAGAGAGTTCCTTTTTGGAGTATGCTGTTCTTTTTTCTTTAACTTGATATTTACTTTTTTCTCTTACAGATGATACAGTAGACATTCTCCAAAATGAACTCTGATGATCCTTGTCTTCTGGTATCCATACCCTTATGTAGGCCTCTCTACAATGAATAATGATTAGCCAGTATGACAAATACAATACTGTGAGGAAGTGACTTTATGACTTTTGAGGCTATGCCTTAAAAGACCTTGTAGTTTCTGTGTTGGCTTCTCTTGGACTACTTGCTCTGGGGGACACCAACCACCAGTGTCATAAGGACATTCAAGGAGCCCTAGGGAGAGAACCTACAGGGGGAGAAACTGAGGCTTCTTGTCAAAAGTTAACACCAACCTGCCAACCAAGTGAAGCAGTCTTGTAGCCTCATTCAAGCTTTTAGAAGATTGAAGTTTCAGACATCTTAACTGTTACACCATGAGAAATCCTGCACCAGAACCACATTGTTAAACTGTTCCCAAACTCCTAACCCAAAGAAACTGTGGAATATAGCCAATGTTTATTTTTTTTCCAGATTCTCTGTTATACCGAAGAATTCCCTCTTACTACTCTCAGCACTGAACTCTGAGTTTTTGAGTGTTATTTCATTAGTATTTATGGAGAAAATGAGGAGACAAGTGTGTGACCTCTTTGCCATTTTGAACTAGAAATCAGCTGGAAGCTTCATTCATTTTTTAATTGAGATATAAGTGACACACGCTATTATATTAGTTTCAGGTATACAACATGATGATTCAAATTATATATATTGGGAAATGATCATCACAATAAGTTTAGTTAACATTATGACCATATATAATTATGGAATTTTTTTTCTTGTAAAAACTTTAAAGATTTACTCTCTTACTTTCAAACATGAAATACAGTATTATTAATTATAGCTGCCATGATGTACATTATATCCCAATGATCTGCTTATTTTTATAGCTAGAAGTTTGTACCTCTTGACTCCCATCACCCATTTATCATTGTTGTTATTAGTGTAGTGGCTTATTGTTGTTTTAAGCCACTAAACTTTAAGATAATCTATCAATCATCACTAGATAACTAATCTGGGTAGTATTAATTTCAGATCAAAAACATTGTTTTTTTGTGTGTTTTTCTAATATTTTATGAGTTCCTCTTTCTATGTTGTTTGTTTGCTTTGTTATCCTCTGTTTGTGGTATTTTTTTTCCTTGGCTGCCACTTTAAATTTAGAAGTAAATGTTAAAAAGTTAACTAAAAGCTTAGTGTTCACAGGGTTCTTATCAAATCGTAGATTACCATTTTCTTAAGAGACACCTACCTATCAACCTTTGTCGATTTTACTCTTTGGTTTATCATTTCCTCAGAGAGGAGTCTTCTAATTTTTTATATGAGAAGCCTGATATATAGACCTAGAGAAAGACTAGAATTGAACAGTTTTAAGTTTAAAAGTTTTAGTCAATATCTGCTATTTGAGTGTGGTGCTTTACCCCTGCCCTCAGCTAAGTCCTAATTCTTCTTATTCAGAGTATTTTTGATTCAGTCTCTCAAGAGAATCAACTTTCCATCTCCTGCTGGAATGGGGAAAGGGACCTGGAGATACTATTCCTTTCAGCCAGCTCTTCCCCTCTCCATAGACAGCCAGCAGACTAGAAGACTGTCCAACATGAATAGTAGCTTTACTCCTAGAGACTGTCCAGGGACTCAGGTTCCTTCTATCTTGTTGATTAGAGAGGGGACCTCTTACTGAAAGGAAGATGATTTGCCTTTATTGCTCTGATACTTTCAGCCTTCTCTTCTCTAATCCATTACTTCAAATAATATACCTTCAATCGCCCAAAATTTATGCACCTATCTTGTCTATTCTCTCCTCCTTCCGTGTATCTACATTTTTATCTCTTAACTATTATTTTAGTGGGTTTGGGGAACAAGTAAAAACTCATGTGTCCAACCTTCCATATTAAATTGGAAGATACTTACTCCATACAACACATCTTTGCAATCTATATAGTTGATCACAAAATAGTGTATGTGTAAGTGTTTTCTCCCTTCTTACAGCTTTTCACTGGGAGATGTGTACAGTTAATTCTTGTTATGCACAGTAGTTATCTTCTAGAAAGTTGCCAAACACTGAATTCACAAACATGAGACCATTGTCCCAGGGGAAGTATGTAACATATAGATATATACATAACTCACATAGATCATAATCTTTAATCCTAAAAACAACTCCTCCTGGTTGATTCTCTCTCTCGTTTTTTTCTCGTATAAAAGAGAAAATGTGGTTCGGGAATGTTAAGTGACTTAAGACCTCTCCACGAACAGGTGCCAATGTTAGAATTCAGTCCTCATCCCTGAGTGGGAGCCTCTTGCACTTTCCTTCACTACCAGCTACTGTTACCATTTTCCAGCCATCTCTGTGTGACAACAGAAACAAGAAGGTGGGGCTGCTACTCCTATCAGCTCAGCTGAGAATGTGGATGCCAGGTGACCCAACTTTTTTGCTGCGTGAGCATGTTCACAAATGACCGAGAAAGAACCAAAAGTATTAATTTTGAGGTCACAAATAACTTTTAAGAAGTAGATTAATTCACAAATATAGAATCTGGGAATAATGAGAATTGACTATAAATCGTTGAACGCTTCTACCTAATAATCATATATGCCAAGAGCTGATTCATATTCTGCACATCAGTGGTCTAATTAAAATGTAAAATGTGGTATCTGCTACCATTTACATTTTCATTGATAAAGGAATTTTGCTAGTTCTCCATTCTGTGTTCTCTCCAAGGGTAATGTTTATTATAAATGCATTGAAATAGTGTGTTCTAATATGATTGTGTGTTTTTCTAATATTTTATGAGTTCCTCTTTATATTTTGTTTGTTTTGTTATGGACATTTTGATATATCCTTAATTTTGGTACCTAAACCATGATAAATTTGTCAAAATACAGTGAATTAATATTGAGTATTTGTTCTAGAAAAAAATGTGATTAGTCTACCAAAATTAAAATTGCTTTGAAAATTATAAATTTTCATAAATTATAACATATTGAAACTTGAGTTAATGAATTTCTAGTGTAATATACTCCACTTTCCAATCCTATGACTTTTCAATCATTTTAGTCTATTTGTATAAAATTATCATATTCAGTTTTATTTTCTCCAGCTCACACAGACTCATAATCTACATCAGTATTGGCATCTATCTCACTACTTATTTATGACAAGTCTTGACTGTAATATTTATATGACTGTTTTTATCACTAACTTTCATCTTTTCAAAAATTGCTTTTGGGTCTATGCCATTTATATGCTTTTCCATAATTCAATAAAAATACAAATTCTAAAAATATAATTTATAACAGGCACAATGAACTGACCCCCCATCATCACCTCAGATAGAATCAGTTATTAAGCTGATAAAGTTAAATAAGACACACACCCACAAAATTTAGAAACTTTAATAAAAACCTTTAAGAATATAAAGATTATTGTGACAGTACAAAAATTTCCGAGAAAATATCAATGAAGCTACAAATTCAAATCTGGAAAATGCATGTAACCAAATTTATTTCATAGTCTCTTGATTTTTATTTATTTTTAAAAATTTTATTTATTTATTCTGAGAAAGAGAGAGGGAGTGAGGGACCAGCAAAGAGGGAGGGAGAGAAAGAACACCAAGCAGGCTCTGCACTGTCAGTGCAGAGTTGATGACCCAGGAGCTCAGTCTCACAAACTGAAAGATAATGACCTGTGCTGAAATCAAGAGTTGGACATTCAACCAATGGAGCCACCCAGGTGCCCCTCATAGTCTTCTTTTTTTTCTTTAAGTTTATTTATTTATATTGAGAGAGAGAGAGAGTGAGCAGGGGAGGGGCAGAGAGAGAGGGAGAGAGAGGATCCCAAAAAGGTTTCACACTGCCAGTGCAGAACGTGAGATGTGGCCATGCAGGATTTAAACTCAGGAACCTTGAGATCCTGATGTGAGCTGAAACCAAGAGTCAGAGGCTTAACCGACTGAGCCATCCAGACACCCACTTCATAGTCTTTTTATTTTTTTTTTATTTTTTAATTTTTTAAAATTTTTTTAATGTTTTATTTATTTTTGAGACAGAGAGAGACAGAGCATGAACAGGGGAGGTTCAGAGAGAGAGGGAGACACAGAATCTGAAGCAGGCTCCAGGCTCTGAGCTGTCAGCACAGAGCCCGATGTGGGGCTCGAACTCACGGACTGTGAGATCATGACCTGAGCCGAAGTCGGACGCTCAACTGACTGAGCCATCCAGGCGCCCCACATAGTCTTTTTAAATAAACTGTACTTGGTTCTTTTGATGGACCATTAGAAACTTTGAAACACTGTTTTTTAAGATTTTTATTTGATATGCAAACTTCAGAATTTTGGTTGAAAACCCCAGTTTACGAAATAATGTATACAAACTACTGTCCAGGGGGAAGATAGATTTTCTTTAAAAGGGATAATAAAGTCAAGAAAACAATTCTAGTTGTTAAGAGTGCTTTAAATTTGAAAGCAATAACTCCATATTACAGATTTAAGGAGTTTTTAGATCAATAATGAAACCATTCTTATTGAAATAAGTGGCACCCCAAAATAGAACTAGAGGTAGACTGGCTGAAGTAGACAAAGATCACCTTAGGAACAAGTTAAAAATATAAATTCATAAAACATACTCCCAGAAATTTTAGCTGGTAAAATTGGGGTGGGGCTAAGGGATCCACATTTAACGACATTTCTCCCACAGTTCAAACAGCAGTGATATAAATTATAAGGAATGAAACTGTTGAATGCTTGCTATGGTGTGAGAGTATTTGAGTATTTGAGTATTTTATAGATTCTCTAATTTTATTCACAAGACAAAACTATGAAGTAGATTTCACTCTCCAAAATTTGCATCGGAAGAGACTAAAACTCATACAGGTTAAGTACCACAGTCATATATACTGGAAACCACAGAATTAATATAAAAATCTGTATTCCATAAAGATTAGTTTGCTAGGGCTGCTGTAACTAACACAAACTGGTTAGCTTGATTTTCCCAAGAGTTCTGAAAACTAAGAGTTCTGGAGGCTGGAAGTAGAAAATTAGTGTGTCAGTTGGGCTATGCTTCCTTTGAGATCTGTAGTGGAATTCTTCCTTGCCTCTTCCTAGATTTTGGTGGTTTGCTGATAATCTTCATGTTCCTTCACTTGCAACTACATAATTCCAATCTCTGCCTCTCTGTTCACTTGATATTCTCCTTGTGGGTCTCTGTAGGTACATGACTGTCTTCTTATAAGGATACCAGTCATATTGGATCAGGGGCCCACCCTACTCCTGTATTACTTCATCTTCACCAAACTAATTGCACCTACAGTGAATCTATTTCCAAATAAGGTCATATTCTAAGGTACTGGGAGCTAGGACGTCAGTATATCTTTTATGGGTGAGCACAATTCAAGCCATAAACCAGGTCTTCAAAGCATAAATATTTCCACGATGCCACTCCACCTCTACAGAAGGAAAATATACAATAATTTCCCTGAACTTCTAAATAGCAATATTCACTTTGTGGTTTAGTGATCTTTGAAAATAGAGTGCCTCTAAAACTGCGAGGAACCAAAGGATCATTTAACTTATCCTTTTTATTTTTCAGATGTGGAAAATTGAAGTCAAGAGACAAAAGAGATTACATAATTTGCCCAAAGTCATATAGCTAATTAGTGCAACAGCATAGGCCAGAATACTAGTCTTTTGACCATTAAATAAACCAGTGCCTTTTCATAATACAATTTTTTCTGTTGCTATAAATTTTATTTTTTTGCTTTCCTAAAGCAACTTTCTTCTAGAAATATTTGTCTTGGTTTATTCAATTGCATTATTTGCAAATGAAATATTTTATTCTCATTATTTTTTCATATAATCCATCCTCAAGGAGGGTAAAGAAATAAGATAACCCATTATCAAAAAATATTTCTAGGGCCACCTGGGTGGCTCAGTTGGTTAAGCTTCCAACTCTGTATTTTGGCTCAGGTCATGATCTCAGGGTTTGTGAGTTCAAGCCCCACCTCTGGCTCTGTGCTGGCAGTGAGGAGCTTATTTGGGATTCTCTCTGTCTCTCTCTCTCTCTCTCCCCCTCTCTGTCCCTCCTCCGCTCGTACTCACTCTCTCTCTCTCTCTCTCTTTAAAAATCAATAAATAAGCTTAAAAAATTTTTCTATAGCAAATGCCTAACTGAAGGTCTGTTAGTATTTTATTATTGCTGTTGCTCTTGAGTTGATGTTGTTATTATTTTAATAATTGACTAAGACACAATAGCATCATAAACCTTAAAATATTAGGAAAAATTTAACAAAAAATGTGAGGACCACCTCAACAAAAACTAAAAAACAAAATCGCTAAACAATGCTGAGAAATTAAGGATATCTAAATGTTTATTTATTTTTGAGAGAAAGACAGAGTGCTAACAGCAGATGGGCAGAGAAAGAGGGAGACACAGAATCCGAAGCAGGCTCCAGGCTCTGAGCTGTCAGCACAGAGCCTGACGTGGGGCTTGAACCCACAAACCGTGAGATCATGACCTGAGCCCAAGTAGGATGCTTAACCGACTGAGCCACCCAGGCACCCCAAGGATATCTAAGTAAGTGGAGCAATATACAATATTCGTGGATTGGAAGGCACTAAATGTTAAGATGAGAATTCAATCCAAAATGATTTTGAAATTAATGTTCATTTATTTTTGAGAGAGAAAGACAGAGTGTGAGTGGGAAAGGGCCAGAGAGGGGGAGACACAGAATTGGAAGCAGGCTCCAGGCTCTGAGCTGTCAGCACAGAGCCTGATGTGAGGCTCAAACCACTAACTGTGAGAACATGACCTGCCAAAATCAGACGCCCAACCAACCAAGCCACCCAGGCGCCCCCAAAATGATTTTTAAACGAACAAATTTTCTTTTTTTCTTTTTTTTAGTGTTTATTTTTTATTTTTGAAAGAGAGAGAGAGAGAGAGAGAGAGAAAACATGAGCAGGGAAGGGAGGGAGACACAGAATCCGAAGCAGGCTCCAGGCCCTGAGCTGTCAACACAGAACCGGATGCGAGGCTCAAACTCATGAACCATTAGATCATGACCTGAGCTGAAGTCAGACACTTAACCAACTGAGCCACCCAGGTGCCCCTAAATGAACACATTTTCAATCAAAACCCCAACAGAGTTGTTGGGAAAAATTGACAAACAGTTGTTGAAATAGTTAAGAAAATGTAAAGGGCCTAGAAAAGTAAACAATGTTGACTGAAAAGAAAGCTAAGAGACTCATGCTACCTTATTTCAATATTTACTGTAACAGTTAAGTGTTCAGAACCATTGAGTATTGTTACAGGAAAGAAAATAGATAAATGGAACAGAATAGAAAGTTGATTAATAGATTTAATTGGGGTTGAACAGAGGAACCAAAAGCAATTCAATGGAGACTAGAGAAGACTTTTTAACAAATGTTACTGGAAGAATTTGAAAAATCTATTAAAAATGAATCTTGCTCTCTACTTCATACAACGCATAACAACTAATTCGAGTATGATTCTAGATATAGATGTAAAAACTTGAAACTACAAAGTTTGTAGAATAAAACATAGGAAAATACCTTCATTATCTTGGATTAGGCAATGATTTCTTATGAGAACTCAAAAGGCAAGATGGCATAAAATGGTAAAATGATAAATTGTGTTTCATCAAAATTAAATATCACTGCTTATCGTGATATATGGTATAGAAAACAAAAAGACAAGGCATAAACTTATTAGTTACTAGAGAAATATAAATTGAAATCGAGAGAACAATTTCACACCCACTAGAATGGCTAAAATTAAAGAGATTGGCATATGCTAATAGACAAAAAGAATGTGGAACAACTAGAATTCTTATATATTGTTGGTGAGATTGTTTTGAGTGTATCTCTATAGTATTCCATAACACGTACAGAGCCTATCACTGTAGATTCATTCTGACATTTTGCCAGCTAGAGTGAAATGTAGAAACCTATCATTCTGCTCTTTTGCCCCACTTGTTCATAATACAATTGCCTTAAAATTCTTTCCTATGTACACTTATAACCAAAACAGTCTTACATTTTTGCTTCAACCATCAAACAAAATTTGTAACTCTGAAGAGAAGAAAAAAGTATCGTGTTTGCCTCTATTTTATTCTTTCTGCTATTTCTTTCTTCCAAATGTTCTAAGAGTTCTTGTATCACTTCTTTTCTCTTAAGACAACCTCCTTTAGGTGTACCTGGATGGCTCAGTCAGTTGAATGTCTGACTGTAGCTCAGGTCATGATCTCAGGGTTCTTGGAATTGAGCCCCGTGTCAGGCTCTGTGTTATCAGTGTGGAGCCTGCTAGGGATTCTCGCTCTCTCCCCTTTCTCTCGCTGTCCCTCTCCTGCTTGCACTTTCTCTCTCTCTCTCTCTCTCTCTCTCTCGATAAACAAATAAAGTTTAAAAAAAAAAAAAAGACAACCTCCTTTAGCCAGTCTTTAGGGTGGTGATAAATTCTCCTGAATTTCCTTCATATGAAAATGTCTTAATACCCCCTTCATTCTTTTTTTAATTTATTTTTTAATGTTTTTTATTTTATTTTTGAGAGACAGAGAGAGAAAGCATGAGTAGCGGAGGCACACAGAGAGAAGGAGACACAGAATCCGAAGCAGGCTCCAGGCTCCGAGCTGTCAGCACAGAGCCCGACGCAGGGCTCAAACCCACAAACTGCGAGATCATGACCTGAGCTGAAGTCAGAAGCCTAACCAACTGAGCCACCCAGGCGCCCCAATACCCCCTTCATTCTTAAAGAAAATTTTCTCTGGATATAGAATTCTGTGTTGACATTTCCTTTCTTTTTTTTCTTTGTATTTTTTTTAATGTTTATTTATTTTTGAGAGAGACAGAGTGTGAGTGGGGGTGGGGCAGAGAGAGAGGGAGACACAGAATTAGAAGCAGGCTCCAGGCTCTGAGCTGTCAGCACAGGGCCCAACATGGGGCGACTCGAACTCATGAACTGCAAGATCATGACCTGAGCTGAAGTTGGACACTTAACTGACCGAGACACCCAGATGCCCAACATTTCCCTTCTATCAGCACTTGAAAAATGTCATCCCACCGCCTCTTGACCTACGTGATTTCCAATGAAAAACCTGATATTCTAGTTGCTTTACATCTGTAGGTAAGGTGTTATTTCACTCTTGCTGTTTTCAAGACTTTTCTTTATCATGAATTTTCAGAGTTGGATCATCATGTGTCTTGGTGTGTATGTGCGTGTGTGTATGTGTGTGTGTTTCCCTCAGTTTCTTGTATCTGTAAGTCTAGGTCTTTTGTCAAATTTGAGAAGTTTTCAGACATTATTTCTTCAGGTTTCTTTTCAGCCTCTTCCTCCTCACTTTTTGGAATTCTGATGACATAAATATTAAATTTTTATAGTCACACAGGTCACTGATACTCTCTTCTTTTTTTTCCCCCTTATTTTCTCTCTGTTTTCTCAGATTGGATAATTTCTACTGTACTATCTTCAAATTCACCGTTTTTTCCTCTATACTCTCCATTCTGCTGTTGAGTCCATCCACTGAGTTTTTTATCTTGCATGTTGTATATTTTAGCTCTAAAATTCCCATTTGACTCTTCCTAGCAGTGAAGAGGAGTAGGACCTTGCTATTGCTAGGCGGTGGGGGTGAAGTGGGGTGGTGGGGGTGGGGGGTGAATGTTAGTACTAGCAGGGACAAAGTTCTAGCTTACTACTTAGTTTTCTCTGACACCACACTGGCAAGAAGTTTCTGTCTTGTCAGTTCCTGGCAAGAGTGAAAGTCAAGGTCCTGACTAAGCCTTCACTCTTACAGATGGGACCACAGTTTTTCTTTGTTTCCTGTGGTATTTTGTTGGTGTAGAGCAGTTAGTGTTTAACAGTACTGTCTTGCCATCTTGCACTTTTCTTGCTCTTTTAGCTAGAAGAGGCTTTCTTAAATTTATCTGCACCAATTGGTATTCTGGGTTGCTGACTTCTTCACCTTGAAATCATGGATATATGAGGCAAAAAGGAAACCCTACGAACATACCACCTGTTGTTCCTTGGGTCCCCTGGTCTCTAGCTAGTTTTTTCTCTCTACATTTTCAGAGAATCCTTATGTTTTTGTTATCTGTAATGTCCAAGACTTTAGATATAATTAGAGGGTAAAATAAGGGAAAGTATATCTACTCCATCTTCTGAGAAAAGGAATCTTAACTCCCATCTTTTGAGAATAGGATTTATAGAGATTGCCTTTACCTCTTGAAAGCCTGCTAGCACACAATATTGTCAGTTTTAACTAGGAATTTGGGTTTTTTTTCTTTTGTTTTGTTTTTTGGTTTTTTTTTTTGGGGGGGTGGGTTTTTTTTTTTTGGTAGAAAGACCTTCAGAGTACTTACACTACTACCATGCAATATTATAAAATACTAGAATATATTTTGTATTATTTTCAGAAGTTTGGAACATTGAAATTCCTGGCCGGCAAATCTAGAAAATATTGATTTTTTTAAAATTTATGTCTTATTTTTTAAAGCATGCACCTGTTTTGGTTTACATAAGAATCATACATCAATGATTTAGAAGTATCATCAACCAAGGAAATTTAAAATCATTCAACCATGTACCATTTTGGGTTCTAGACTCAGGGTACTTTGAAAAGTAGTACTAATTTGAATGTAAGGGTATTGGTATATTGGGCAGAACTAATTTTATACTCATTTTTATACTTTTTAGAGTCCTACTTCACAACAGCAGGCATTGCACATCTAGTGGATTATAATAAATTAAAGATATAAGCTATCTAATTAAAACATAGAATGTAATTAGGGCTTTTGGATGGGCTAAAGACAGTTTTCTTATTAGTTTATGTTTAAATTATCTTTCAAAAATTAAGATTCACATACTCTGATGTAGTTACCTTTCTCATAATTCTTTCTCTGAGAGAGAATTCACAAAGGTAAAATCAGCTACTGCTATGATGCCTCAAATCCCTGTCTTTCTTGTTCAACATCAGAAATGTAGGCACTAGTTTCCCGGCATTTCTACCACACTTGTTTCCAAATTAATCTCTGCTTCCTCTTTTACAACACCGTATATTCTCTTAACTGTCCACTGTGTCTTTCCTCCCCTACCTCACATAGTATATTCCATTCATCATACTCCTAGAACTCACTAAAACCACCATCTTACAAGCAACCCCCAACTTCCTTTTTCCTTAATCTTTCTGTTACACGGACTGGCAAAGTTCAACCCTCAATCAATCCAACTGTCTATTGCTGCTACTTCTTCATTCAGGTTGCTGAAAGCCCATGGGGAAAATCACTCACTTGTATGGATTTGTGTCAGTACACATTCATTGTCTGCAACTTCAGCTGGAGATTGTAAGCTGTTTGAAATATGTAATATATTTATTTGTGCTCAGTTCCCAGCCCAACATGTTATACATTCTAGATGCTCAAGAAATGCCACCTGATGGATTAGATCCATTCTGCCAAATCTTATTTAAAGCTATTTTATTGTAAATTCAGTACATTTTACATTCCTCAGTTGTGAATTTATTTTTGAAACAGTTTTATTATTGCATCTAATATACTAGAGAAAATTCTAATGTAAATGACCTTTAAATAATACCAATAATTGGTTTTGGTTGTCCTCATTTTACTTATCACTTTCACTTCTCTTGCTGCTTCTGTCAGTCAAGAAATTCACAAGGCAGTTCCAGACTTGCTGGCATTTTGGTCCCCTGACTTGCAGCACATTATACCTCTAATTAAGTCTCTGTGTTATTTTAGTATTTTCCTTGTTTGGCTCAATATCTCTCTTCCTTTCAGGTTAAATGTTGTAAACAGAAAGCAAGTATGATAGCTGCCCAATCGAATTATAGAAGGAATGTTGAAAAGGTCAAAACAGCAAAACACACTGCGGTAATTTATGTAATGTAGAATGTATTAAATTTTTGGCCTTCATTTGCCTCAAAAAATGTAATGGGAGGATAAATATGACACAGGCTATTCAGAATGAAGTCTTATCTTCCAACTAGCAGGAGTGAATTCACTTTTGTTTTTCCCCCTGTTCTGGGAACATCTTTCCCCTGGCCAGAAGGAAAGTCATCCCTGTGCCCACTAGCAACCTCTCTCATTCTCCCCTATTCATTTGTCCTCAACAATGGGAAGGAGCAAGCTAAATCCTCCTTGTCTTGTGAGCCCTCATAGACCTCATGTTCTTTCCTCTGTGCGCATTTCTTTCTTTTACAAGCATCGCTTACGAGGCTGACGAAAGACTTCCTTAGTCTCTAGTGATATATGATGTATTGGCTTTGGCATGAACCATTTAAACGAAAACTAGCACTTACAAATAGAAGCAGAGAGGGTCAGAGTATTACCGTTGCCTACTAAATTGACACGAATTTGGAATGAAGTGATGAGAGGCAGGTTGGTTACTCCTATCAGGTAGTAGCTTTTGAATACAGATATAATAAATATGTTGTTAAGGACCCATGAGAATATACACTAAAATATTTCAAGCTATGTAGTTTCCTCCTTCTCTTTATTCAACTTGATACTACAGTCACAAAGACAAGGATAGGGGATAACTTCCTTATTTGGGAAAAATTTCTATATTGATGGAAAGTTTGAATGAGGTGGAAGGCATGTATAGGGATATCTATTATATTTGCTTTGATGTGGCTAGCTAAATTATAGAAAGATAAATTTATATATGCATTAATTAAATGAAATACTTTATCATTGTTGATTATTGGGTTCCTCAGGAAGCCGGCTTTGAGTTGGAGTTTAGTGTGCAGGATGTTTGTTGAGGAAGGTACTTGGGATCAATGCCTGTGGAAGCAGAGAAGGAAATAAGAGCAGTCAGAGAAGCCATGCTTCAACCCAGCTTTGCCTGAGCCCATTGTGGCTTTGACAATTGAATGGGCTTTCAGAGTGGTCCTCAATTTTTGTGAGGGAGCCAGACGCTATATCCCTACATGTACTGGTCATTGCATACAGGTTGTCCTGGATGGGGCTTGTCTTAGACAAAATAACTCTTTGCAACAGAGGCAATATTTGAAAAAAATAAAAACGTGACAGCTGGAATACATCTGCCGACAACACTCCAGAAATTCCCCTTTACAAGTCCCTCAGTGAAGAGGAATCTGTCTGGAGGGTTCTCTGCAGGTTAGTGTGGCCAAGGGACCAAGTTCTCTCTAATGGAGTATGGATAGTAGATGTAATTTGTGTAACATTTGATTGTCTTGCTCAAAAGGAGGTTGCTTGCCTCAATGAGATGTTTTTATTTCCATAGGCTAAGACGTGTCTTGCAAATAACTTCTTTTGCAAATAACATAAAGATGAAATCAATTGTGTAGGGGAAGAAAGGACAATGAATGGAAAGAACCTGGGTTTCCTCATAGAAGGGACGTCGTCACAGAGGCATGATGCTTTTCAGTCTGAACCACTCCCAAACTGCATGTGTGAGAGAAATAACTCCTTTTTAAACTAGTGTATTTTGTGGTTTATTTGTAATCAACTTTGTCCTTAAAAGTACAATAAAGCATAACTGGAAGTGAGATGCTACTAAACAAAAACCAAATCATGTGGCAAGGCATTGCTATAAGAAAGTGGAAAGGGGTGCATGAGTGTCCTGACTGGAAAGATGATAACTTACATTGGGACACAGCTAACTTACAAGTGGGACACTTGTAAAGCTATCACCTGTGATAATCTCAGTGGCAGACCATATGCTTACACATCTGTAGCTTTACTGGAATTTGTTTAAAAAATTCAGACGAATGATGTGTTTGGCTGCTGTTTGTTGTTTTAGCAAAATTACTGGTAAAGAGAGCTGAGATCAGGCAAGAAATGAAAAGTTCTGCAATTCTATATAGAAGAAAATATAGCACTGCTAATCTCTGCCTACAATCAGCAATCATATTGACTGAGCAAGCATTATTCTGGGCCCTAAAAGTATTAAAATACCAACTGCCTTTTTATCCTAAATAGCAGAAGATGAGATTGTCACTTGCAACCTATCTCCACAGCTTCCAAATTAAACTTTTTAGACAGAAAAGGGAGCTAGTCTGTGGTAAAGCTCAGATGAAGGTGTTGCCTTATCATCCAACTGTATTGTTTCAAGATATATTTCATTTAGATACCTTCACATCATTGGAGAGTGGATGAGTCTAGGCCAGAACCAGGAAGTAGAAGAATTGATAGACTTGAGGTATATATCTAGAAGAAATCTTTGGGAATGGTTACTTGAACAACAACAACAAAAAAGACTGGAATAAAATAAGATGAAAATCTCGCGTTTTCTGAGAGAAATTTACTGCTAATGAAACCAGACCAAATGTTCTGATTACCAAAGCCAGTTATTTGCATATGGTGGACTGATGTATCATGCTATTACATTTTGGGTGAGAGGTAGTCATATAAATTGTCTATTAGTTTATACATTATCAGGTTGCAAAGAGTCATTTATAGGCTTGAGGGAGACAACCAGACTTCACTAAGAGATCCTAAACTGAGCCAAATGCAATTAATTGTGGAATGAATCTGCATGTGGGAATAAGGAAGGACCCATGCATTTGGGTCTATTTATTCACTGCTGGTCCAAACCCATTCTTCCATTACAGTAGATTTTTGCTGGGCACATGACTGTCGAGACATTTTTCAACCTCCCTTGCAGTTAGTTATGACATTTTTCCTTCAGTGTAATATAGGAATGAATGAACATCCAGCTCACTTGTTAAATGAAATTTATTTGAATTGCCTTTTCTCTCTCCACAGGCTATAGTGTGGAAAAGCACTGAGTCACATTCGACAATGCAGAAGAGAATAGCACGTTGGCAATGGCAAAGCAAAAATGTGAAATGAGGGGTGCCTGGGTGGCTCAGTCGGTTAAACGTCCGACTTCATCTCAGGTCGTGATCTCACCGTTGGTGAGTTCGAGCCCCGCGTCGGGCTCTGTGTTGACAGCTCAGAGCCCGGAGGCTGCTTCGGATTCTGTGTCTCCCTCTCTCTCTCTGCCCCTCCCCTGCTTGTGCTCTGTATCTCCCTCTCTATCAAGAATAAATAAAACAATAAAAATTTTTTTTTTTTAAATGTGAAATGAAACTGGAACCCTGTTTACTTCCTGGAGTAGAATCATCTGAACCTGCCACTGATCTCTGGGGTGTGATGAGAGAGAAAATATATATACTCTCTTCCTTTATATCACTATATTTTGAATTTTGCAATTTAATTTTTTACAATAGCTGAGCCTATACTGTAATTAATATAAGTTAGCAGTTTAATTTTCATACAAATGTCATTATTTACCTTTCATTTTTTAAGATATTATGAGGCTTTATATTGGGCATAATTTGTCTTGATTTTTATTATTACAAAATAACAAGAGAGATTTGTTCAGAGATTTGTTTTCTTTCAATGTGGCAAAAAATGCAAAGTCATATTACAATTTTCAATGAAATATATTAGACATAGTTAACATATGCAAACATTATCAAAAGAAAAAAGAACATCAGAAAAGAGAACATCAGATTGGTTCTCTGTTGTGCTTTCAATTGAAAAACTCTCCACCAGTTTATCTATTCTCTGAAGCACAATGACAGGTGATACACTCACCAAAACATACTCCAAATGTTCTTTGCGAGTGGCACTGGTGAATAAGTAAACATATTAGTCACTTTTCCAGCAGCCAGTGATAACTTCCATACTACAGTCTATTTCTCTACATGTGGTAATTTACTGGAAGACCTGGGGTGCTATTCAGGTAATTCCTTTTTCCCCATTCCGGTGCTATTTTTCTCCAGGGCATTGCACCTATATGTTACATTGACCAAAATTTAGAACGTGCAGGAAGTGAATGGAGTATTATGTGAGACTGGACCAACTATTAACATAATCCCAACAGTGTTCAATTTTGTTTTATAAACTGGTAGGTATAATGACACATTCAAAATTTTCATTATTAAAGTTGTGTCTTTAAAAATATTAAAAATGAATAACAGAGGTTATTTTTTAACATTTATTTATTTTTGAGAGAGAGAGAGAGCGAGAGAGAGAGAGAGAGAGAAAAAGTGCAAGTGGGGGAGGGGCAGAGACAGAGGCAGACAGAATCTGAAGCAGGCTCCAGGCTCTGAGCTGTCAGCACAGAGCCTGATGCAGGGTTCAAACCCATGAACCTTGAGATTATAACCTGAGCTAAAGTTGGCCACTTAACCGACTGAGCCACCCAGGTGCCCTTAAGAGGTTTATATTTTTACTTATTTCTCACTAAATTCAAGATGCTAAGGACTATTGAATTCAATCTGTTTTTGTTGAACAAATTTCAATTTTTAATCTATTTTTATTGATAGAATTTTGAAATTTGGTTTTAAGCCAGTTACTTTTGGAAAAATATAGATCTTTAATTCTGTGAAGTGTATGTTGACTCAGTTCAATCCTTTTCTCTCAGCTCAGGATGATGTTCATCAATATTACCTTTGTATAGATGCTTTAAAATGATTATTATTAAAAGTAGAAGTAGAAGTCAATTATTATATAAGAAATGTTATCTGAAGTTGAAAATATACAGACAGAAGGTGCATGTGTTTGACTTCCTATTGGCGTTCTTTCTCCAGCTTGTCGGAACTTAACCTACAATTTACACAAAAAACACTAACAATAGCTAATGAAATACTCGTGCATAACTTATCACACCCCGTTAGTTATTTCAACTTACTTTATTTATTTATTTCAATTTAATGAAACATATTAGAATTGTTTCACATAATTATGTGGAGCCAGTAATTATGTGAAGCAGTTTAAATATATCACAAAAATCAGGTTTTATTAGCAAATGGCATCTTAGTAATTCTAATTTCTTAGTTCTTACCTGAAAATGGTTTGTGTTTTTTTTAAAACACATTTCCTCAGACTCCCAGAATTGCGGGATGACTTTTTAAATTTGAAATAGATAGCTAATTTATCAAAATGTACATTTGAACAATTTGGAAACAATAACAAAATAGAATATTTCCATATAATTCTTTCATTTTTATTGTATCAGTATTTGATTAATTCAAATATATAGGTTATATCACACATATTTCAGTATCTCTACTTACTGAATTTAGAATAACTGACATCTTAAATTTTCTTCTCTTGCTCTTCTTTATTCACTAGTTCAACCTCTTAGGTTCTTTTTATCCATTGGCAGAACAGCTTTCTTATTAACTATATTTAATGTGCTATTAAAGCTAACCTCTCATGCAGTGAGGACATATTTATAATCTCACAAGGATCCACACTCATGCCAGTGTCTCACAAGATGTTTTTATGAGAAGGAGGTTTCTGCTTCATGCAGGCCTTGACGTGGAGACAGCAAGACTATATTAGAACATCTTTATTTGTCACTTACCTCATTGCATGCCAAACAGATAGAGCTTTAGGACTTTTTGAGTTGTGGCATCATTTGGTACATCAAAGTAATAAGCTTGGGTTTCATACAGCACACATCCTGTGATGTACTTCTGCTACGTAAGTCCCTCCACGCAGAGTTACCTTAAAGTGGCTCATTATTTAGAGCCTGTGTAAGAAAAGTACTTCCTCTGGACAAGGAAAAAAGTCCCCTTCACAGGAAAAATTGTATAATGCCTCCCAGGTGTGTAAGAAAGGTGAAAAACTACAGCTCATCTGATGTCCTGTTCATGACTTAGTGGGCTTATTAGTTCCCCGAACGAAGACTCATCTGCCCTGCATTTCCGTGGTTTAATTTAATGGACAGATTCTCCAATAAAGGTAGATGGAAATAAATGCATTAGACAGCTCGTGCAAGGAGCAAAAGGAAAAGGATTTAACCATCAGGGTTTTTATATCTTTGAAATGATATGTTGTTTCAAACCATCTCAATTTCTCTGGCTTAAGTTTATTATTCTTTTATCTGATTCTTACTGCCATCTGGTTCATGTGCAAGTGCAAATCATAAGCAAGAAAAAGCAGAGCTAATTTTCTGTGTCAGCTTAACAAACAAAAGCTGTGTGGTATGGATAGCTATCATTAAAAGTATCTATCATGAAATATTGATCTGAAATAGGTTACTTTTTCAATGTTTAGATATGAGATGGTAATTAGGATTATTTGAAAAAGGATGAGTGTCAATCTGTAATGTGGGAGGCTGTATTGATTTTGGAAAATGACTTTGTAAAGCAACTTTTATTTTCTACACATTTCTTATGAGTTCATATTTTGAATTCTTTCATAGCATAGATTTTATTAACTGAAAATATAATAATTAATAAATGACCTGAAATTTCTCTTGCATGTAAATAGCTTTATATTAATCCCTTTCAATGGTATAAAATGTAAATTATAGTTTCAGGGGAACTCTTAAACCTAATAGAGAAAATATGATCGAAGGGAGAAAAAGAGAGGCACCTTTCTACTGTCAGCTCATTGTTGATATTTTATGTATCAGAGATAGTTTAAAATCTCTTATCATTTCTCCTTGTTCAAAGGAACAAATATGTTTTCTTCTACCATAAATAAAATTATTAAATATAATAAAACAATACTGACATAAATCTTTAAATTGTTAGGAACAACACATTTCATAATGAAATATAAAACATCTGTTCAAAAAGCCTTTAACCTCTTACACTGTTATAATAAGTAAGATTGTTTTGGCTCTGTGCATTAAAAGTAGTGGATAATTACAAAGGTACTTTATCAAATAGAATTTTTACAACTTACCGTAAGATATATGTCCATATATAATGTCTGCATGCATAAATGTTTCTCTTTGGAGTCAAGTAAATCTCACAGATGGAACAATTTACTTTTCCCAGTGTAGAATTATATGAAGCCAAATCTCTATTAGTATTACAGTTAGGTCTGTTTACATAAAGAATGGAAAATTACCTCAAGAGACTGTTGTTTTTTTACACTTTCTTGGATATTAATTCCTTTTCTTAAAACCTGTATGCCTCAATTACTTCCTAATGATCTTATGTATTAAAAATATTTAAGGTCACTCAAAATAGTATTTATTTCAGTCATTTAAGATACAAAACATATTATTATAGTTACCCAGTAAGATGACCCTCAATGACCATGGCTTTTTGGTATCCATGCTCATGTGTAATCTGTTCTTCTTGAGTGTGATAAGGACTTAAAGACTCTCTTCCAAGGAACAGAACATGGCTGACATGATGAGAGGTCACTTCCAAGATGAGGTTGTAAAAAGCCTCTGGCTTTTCTATTGGGTACTCTCTCTTGGATCACTAACACTAGGAGAAGCCAACCGTCTTGTTTCGAGGCAACTGGGAGAGAAAACAAGCTCTGACAACAGCCACGTGAGCCTTAAGAGGAGGCTGCAGCCACTCCTAACACTTTGACTTTAACCTAGTAAGACTCTAAGTCAGAAGATCATGCTAGACCATGGCCAGAATCCTGATGAGCGGAAACTGTGAGATAACAAAATATTTGCTGCTTTAAGCTGCTATATTTGAAGTAAATTGTTACACGATGTTCTAGTAAGTTTTATACGTTTTCTCTTCTGTGTAGACCCAGAGCGCATTTTTTTCATGGTTTATTTATCTGGAAATAAACGACTTTGCATGTGGATGATACTATATACCTGGATCATGACATTTACAAAGGTAAATTCTTAAGCCACATCTTCAGATCTAATGAGCTACTTTCTTTAATCTGAACCCTGTTGGATTTATGAAAACTAGAACAATATAGTTGGGCATAACCCAATATAAATTATTTAGAAAAGGGATTGCTATGAGACAACTAGAAACTATTTCTTTTCTTTTTTTTAATTTTTATTTATATTTTAGAGAGAGGGAGAGAGAGCATACGCGAGCAGGTAAGGGGCAGAGAGAGAGAAAGGGATAGAGGATCCTAAGCGCGCTCCCTGCTGACAGCAGACAGCCCTACACAGAGCTTGAACTCATGAATCTGCAAGATCATGACCTGAGTGGATGTTGCATGTTTAACTGACTGAGTCACCAGGCTCCCTGAGAGTACTATTTCTGTGAAGCAAAAAGGAAAAAAGTAGAAAAACAAAAACAAAAACAAGAACAAAAACTATGCTAATGCCATAGAATTTGTTTCAGAATAACTCAGTTTCTAAAATGGGTCCTTGGTGCTTTCATTTATGATGTAATGATCTTGTTTACTTAATGTTTCCTTCAATTTAGTTTTTATGCTTTCTGCTCTCTATTGTTCTAGGCTGACAACAACACTGACACTTAAACTATATAATTTGATATACCCTTCGTATATTATCATTTTCGAATGATCATTTTAGAAGGAAAAATCAGCTGAGGAAAAGGTTAATAATTTATTTTATTTGAAAATATACAAAAGTAAAAGTAAAGAAATACAAAAAAAATCCAACTTGCTTTGCAGAGTAGATAAAATGCTGCATGTTGATAAGCTAAAAGAGAAGGTCATATGTCTATTAATATCGGAGTATGGCATTTTTTTAATTTGTAAGACAGAAATGACAACTATTTACAAAATCCGCTACTAAGATAACATGTTACTGGAGGAAATGTATTGAGTTTAATGATGAAGCATGACCTTTATGAACTTAACGGACAAAGCTGGACCCTGGCATTAAGCTCCAAACCATTTGAATGTGTAAAACATGATGTTAATATCTAATTTTGAATGAAATTTGGACTACCCACAAATGCCTTACACTACTTCCTGAGCCTTTTCATCAACAGCTTGCTAGATTGCATCCAGTTCACCATCTGGAAGTGTCACTTGCTACAAAATAAACCTGCTCCCTGGATGACAGCAGGATACCTAAGCATCTGCTGTTTAATAAGCTACAGCAGAATATCCACCACCAGCACAGGAAGGGGCAATATTTCAAGGAAATGATGGAATCATCTAATATTAGCCCTTGAATGTGCCTTAGGGAATTATCTAATCCATCATCTTTAAGGTGTATTCCATGAGATACTAGAACTGTGGGATAATGAGAAGGATCCCAGGTTTAAAAAAATAATAAAAAATCCTTGAATCCCCAATTAAGTTTAGAAAATTCTGTGTTAACAAAGACAAAACAGAAATGATAATAAATGATAATTAAGAGTCTTAGTGAGGAAATAAGACATGTGAATAAATAGATGAGGAAATAAGACATGACATAGAAAACAAAATAACAAAAAGTAGATGCACAGGTAGGGGATGGGGCAAATGTAGCAGAGTCTGGGAATCTGCCTGCATAGAGTAACATGGTACAAAGGAAAGAATATCCCATTTTTTGGAAATTCTCTACTATCTATTTCACCTTTGATAATTCTACTTTTTTTTTTCCTTTTTGTAATGGAATATAATTGATACTTCTTTTCTACTTTCTTAATTTCTGTTTTTCCCTTCATTTGACTCTGAGGAAGAAGGCCAACTTTGGACAGATGTTGGAATAAGTCCTAGACCTAGGTCTCATGATTTGTGAACATTCTGATCAGGCTGATGTTTATAAACTTTCAGTCATAGGCCTGGTTCCTTAATTGTGAAATGGATATGATTTTCCAATTTAGAAGGCCTAGCCATATTCTTTCAATGTTGCCTTTTCTTAAATTTGAGGTATTTCAAGCATACAGAAAGTCACAGAAAGACACTCACAATTACTTATATGCCTACCATGTAATCTAATATGGCCTACCATTTTGCCATATTTAATTCAGATTTTTTTAAAGAAGTAAAACACTAAAGATAGAATTTGTGTCCTGTTTTTACTTTTCCCTGATTCCATTTTTCTTTCCCTTCCTAAGAATGCAGGGATAGAGGTTATGACCTTGTTAATGTTCAAATGAATACAAGATAACCACAACTTTGTTGGCTCTTTTCCCAAGTCTTCCCGTCTCCTATCATTCCAATTCCTTCATTAGTCAGGTGCAAAAGAAATTCCTCTTTTTGACTAACGCAGAGCAGTTTAGTTAATACTGTTGTTTTTTCCCCACAACCCAAGCTTGAAATTCCTACTTCCCCATATAGATTCAGCAGCGTAATTTGCTCAGCAATGATCATTACTTTTCTAGGAGGGATTCTGACGCCCTGTTTTCAGTTAATACATTTGTGTAGCTCTTTACAGTACTATGAGTATCTTCTTATTCCTAAAAGCATCAACACTTGAGATTCTCAGTGAGGAAAAGAGAGGTGCAAATTTGTGCCTATTGAAAGAAAATAAGTGCCAACAGAGACTCAGCAGAACATGTTTTAGGAAAGCAAAAGTTCCACAAAAAGTCATCTATGAATTCTGTACATTTAAAGACTCAACTTTAAGCCATTACAGACTCAGAGAAAGAATTCTTTTCAGTTGGTGCACATATAAGGATGATTTCTGCATTACTTAAAAGTTCCTGTTTTGATGGCTGGAGGCAGAAACACTGTTATTCTCAGATTACCTTAAAGTCAGGTAGGTGATTGGTACTGAAGATGGCAAAACTGCATCCAGGTACTGCCCATCTCCTAGGAGATGAAACCTTCACGGCTTTATAATAAGCAAGAAATGAAGAGCACTGCAGTGTACTGAGGACAACAGTTAGAGGGAAATTTTCACTAATGAGAAATTGATTTCAAAAGCAGCAGAGAGCCAGTTAAACAGGTGGGTTGAGCACATGCTTTTATCTCCATGTTCTCTGGAAACTCCAGCAATATAACAATTAGAGACTTTTAAAAGTCATGCACACATATGGACCAAAAAAAAAAGAGAGTTAAGAAGATAGTAAAAGATAATAGAAGGTATCTATCAATAAACATTTTGAACTTGGAATGTGGAAAAAGTTCAGCAGAACCAAGAAAACTGCCACCTAAGCTTTCAAGAAGATAGTTAAGATGTGGCTGAATCATGAAAAGGCTCAGGAATGGTGGGGGGGGGGGTGATTATAACAAAGGTGTGCTGCTGTGGCCAAAATCCAGAAGATTGTTTGAAACGCTGTCTTATTGGAGTTATCAAAAATTCTCTCATCCATCCTGCAAAGTGAGAAAGAACTCTGTGAATTTTGTCTCCGGAGATGTTGAAACAGAGGACTACGTACAGGAACAACAGGACTAAGTGAAAGTCTACATACCTAACAGGGTACTCCTAGCGTCTTTCTTGAACTTGCTTCCATATTGGGAGCAGTCAGTGTGAGACTGGAAAATTTCTCTCTGAGAAATGAAAACCTAGATACTCAGGAGGAAAGCTCTACACATACCCAACTAGGCTGTTGGATCCCTGCTGATCATTATAGGATAATGATCACCTACCTGTTAATGAACCCCAATGCATGGGATTATTTGTGCTTCATTCTTAAACAGGAACTGAGAGCCAAGGAATGTGAAATATTTGTGGAGAACTGTTAATTTGAGAAATGGAGACCAGCACAAATGAAACACCCAGAATGACAGTCATGCAGCAGATATATAAAGGAAATGACTCATTGGAACCAGAGGATTCCTGTGAAACCTTGTCCAAGAAAAAAAGAAAAGAAATGAATAGAAACTTTGATGTGTTTGACTGTATTAAAGGAGATATTTATTTCTGTGGGAGAGTTTGGGGATGAATTATGGAAAAGCATAAAAAATCCTCACCAATGAAAAATAACTATACTATTAATTATGAGTAAAACAAAAGAAATTATATAAGAAAGGAAATATGATACTAATAAATGACAAAACTCAGCTGTAAATAATAGTCAACAGTTAAAGGATAATGCTAGTGGCCATCATAGAAAACAATATAACCAAAATTTTTGTCACGGTTGCATTGAGGGGATGAGATTTATGGTGGATGTTTAGATTTAAGAGAGATAAACCTCCAACCACCTGTAGATGGAATTTAATAGATAATCATATTTAAATTTTTTTATATCAAGAAATTAGGAAAATAGTTTCTAAGACTAAAAAAAAGAAGAAATGTGGATAAAATGTAGAACAAAAGATAAATATGAAATATGCTACTTCTGAGGAAGAGGCATGATATATAAGGAATGTGAACCACAGATCTATTTTTTATAACCAGTTTTCTAGATCTCTGTTATTAAGTCTATGGATATTTACTACTCTGTTAAAAAGAAAACATTTTAACAGAGAATGGAAAAAAAGACAAAAAGACAAGGGCTGTGCAGGGTGATCTTTTTTAGAAGATTCAATCTGCCAGGGAAAGCAAGAGGCTTCCTGGGGTGCCTGGGTGACTCAGTCAGTTAAGCATCCAACTTCGGCTCAGGTCATGATCTCACTGCTCTTGAGTTCGAGCTCTGAGTCAGGCTCTGTGCTCATAGCTTGGAGCCTGGAGATTGCTTCAGATTCTGTGTCTCCCTCTTTCTGTCCCTCCTCCACTTGTACTCTGTCTCTCTCTCTCTCTCTCAAAAATAAATAAAGTATTAAAAAAGCGAGAGGCTTCCGCAGCTTCATAGTGTATAAAAACAGGATTATAAGATTACTGAAGATTATAGATATTTTTCAAGCTATTTAGGAAAATACAGATTATGGAAATTATTAGAGAAAGTGTGGGGAGGAGGAGCCAGCAGAAATGACGAGGTTCTCACGGAGAAGAAATATTAACCTGGACTAGAACACTAGACATCTGATCAGTGTTCTTGCAACATAGCAAAGAATGGCTGGTGGACCTGTCCATATACTTTGCTTCACTTGAACTTTGGGTTACAGACTGGGAGTGTATATTGTGGATGCTGAGGCTTATCTCAGTTGCCTCATGCCTGGGTTTTTGGTGACAATGGGAAATCGGGCAACAATAGTAGTAAGTACAGTAAAACCTTGGATTGCGAGTAACTTGTTCTGTGAGTTTTTCACAAGATGAGCAAAGATTTCTAATGAATTTTAACTTAAATGAGCAATGTCTTGCAATATAAGTAGTGTGTGACAGCGAATGTCACATGATCACAACTGAGCCAATAGTTTTTCTCTTTCTCTTACTGCCGGATTGTGGGTGATTGTCTCCCATGCTTAGATGCTCGGTCTCAGGCTGTGGTGTTTAGCAGAAATCAGTGATTTTTCAGAAGGTGGGATAGTGTTCACAACTGGCACTAGTGTGTTTTTTTTTTTTTTTTTTTGTCATGTCAAAGCACCTATGGACAGTCCTTTGCTTTTCCATACAAGAATAAGTTTAGGAATGCTTTGCTTCATTCTAGGTCAGGCTGCCTGCAGATATAGACCCTTTCCTCTGCTGTCTTATTGCCAGTTACATTAAATACAGTATGCGACAGGAGTTTATTAATACTGTACTGTAATCAGCATCTGCTAATGATAGTGAAAATCGTCTTACACAATAACCCTCCTCTCTCTTGTCTCCCTTACACCAGCCACAAAGGTTTTCAAATATAAGTGCAGATTAATTTATTTTCTTTATATTTTATATATTTTTTATTATTTTGTATTATATTACTGTATTGTAATTGCTTTTATATGAATATTTGGGGGATGTGGCATGAATCATCTGAGTTTCCATTATTTCTTCTAGGGAAATTCTCTTTGATATGCAAGTACTTTGGATTACAAGCATGTTTCCAGAATGAATTATGCCCGCAAACCAAGGTTTTACTCACTTGCAAAGAAACAATCTTATAAAACACCTTGGGACACAAAGGAGCCAAACAAAGGGTGATGCAGTTTTTTGATGATGAAAGACCAACGGAACCATTTTTTTCTTAGTCACACTTGCCTAGGATCTCTAACAATTTTTTAAGAGTTAATGGTCACTAATATAATATCTCTATCGCTGAGTATTTGAAGTTGTTTTCTATGGGTCCAAAATATCATTCCAAAATGTGGATTCTTTCTTTCACAACTAAGTATTTTATATGTTTATAAGGTCCAAAGTTTAAAAGTACTCCTTTTCAGATCCATGAATAACTAGATAGAATGGATACAGTCTAAGGACAATGCTTGATTTACCAATGCCTAGAGTGGGAAAAACCATGTTAGTGTACCTTTTCCTGAAAACTACCCAGAATAGGCATCTTCTAGCAGAAGTACTCCATTTTCCAACAGAGTATCTTCAAGTATGGTATTGAAAGAGTTAAACTAGGAATTCTCAAATTCAGTATTCTACAAGATATGAGGGTAGCATTCAGAACTATAAGACCACTTATCAATTGATAACTCTAATGGGAATTTATTATTCTTTACTAAATTAAAACTTAATTCCTAAAAATTGCCAATGGGAAGAGTGATGGTTGAACCTCATACTCCTGACCCTTTTCATGAGACCCTTAATCTCTTGACAAACTTTCACTAATTTTCCTAACAACACTAGACTGACCCCAATGAGTTGTGGCTCCTAAATTCTTGAAACACTGGTGAAATCTAGCTAGAGCATTTAATCATGATTTTACTGTCATATATATTTTCTTGAAGCCAATATGTCACCTAGTTATAGGATGCACAATCCATTTTTGAATAATGTACTCTGTTAAAGACCAAACTTCTAATGAATCAAGAATAAATAATACTACCTTTTCAATTCCTAACTATTTTTCCTCTTAAATGTCACAATTAGAATTTGATCTTATACCTAGTTCACTTTCAGGGTACAAAGATTTTTGTGAATCACTTCAGACAATTTGCAATCATTATAGCAATATGATACACTTCTACTATGTAATATCTGTAAGCGTCATTATGTAAGTATCCTTAATCCTCAATATATGATTCCCAATACTATTGAACAATAGCATGATTCTGTCTGTAGTTCCTATTTGGCTGAATTCTTTTTTTTAACTATAATTAATTTAAATATTATTGAAAATTAAATAGCTCTTGTCTCAATCTGCCAAAATACTTTCTTTTTTGATAGTTGTTGGTATTTGTGTCATAGTTCTTCATCATGTATGAATCTGTTCTGCACAAAATCCAGATTTTGAAAAGGTTTATCCTATACTGAGAAATTTGACAATTTCTACCAACTTTGATTACATTGCTTGGTGTGTGACAGGCAATTTTCTGTGTATGATTTTTTTTTTCAATGCCAGATTGTAGTGCTATAATTTTAAAGACATTTTCAGGGATGTTTAGGGATCTAAATTTAAGTTAAAAGTCAAACCTCTGCTGAGTTGTACAGACAAACAAACAACTAAGTTGATAAAAAAAAATGAACAGATAAAATCTATTGCTAGGTTTGCACCTGGGCAGATCGTTAAACTGTGGTAAATCTCAACCTCTGGATCTATCATCCTGCTCTTTTCTCAATTATAAGTCACATACAAATGCCACAAATTGTAGTTTAGAATGTAGGGGGGTGGTGGCAATGGTTTCAATAGTGATGTTTGGATGTAAGGAGAGAAAATTAATGTAGATAGTCTTGTGCTACCAGGTAATATAACTTCACTGGCAATTCAAGACAATCAATATAGGAATTGTTTAAAGGCCCAATCTATTTTGGAAGGGGTACTGATCTTAAAGATTCATTTGCATGTCCAGGATAAGAAACTTTTGTGTGTGGCTGGAGGTTTTGAGGGGTGTTATAGTGAGTAAGTCTGAGCAGCAGGGAGGCCTCTAAAAGTCCAGGTAGAACTGCCATTAATAGCCCACAAGTTTTAAGTTAACTCACCTTTGTCTTAAAACATACTACTTCTCTTCATTGCTTCAGCTTTGTCTTCATGAGACTGGGACCATCTTTATCTTCCCACCTGAAAGTACACCCAGACCTGTCTAGAATCTTTTTTTTTTTTCCAGCCTTATGGAGATGTACTTGACATATAATGTTGTGAGAGTTTAAGGTGTACGATGTAATGATTTGATACAGTTATATATTGTGAAATAATTACCGCAGTAGAGTTGGTTAATATCTCCATTACTTCATCTAATAAACATTTTTTGTGTCTGTTAAGCACATTTAAGATCTACTGTCTTGGCAACTTTCAAGTATATAATATATTATTGTTAACTATAATCATCATGCTGCACATTAGATCCCCAGAATTTATTCATTCATCTTTTAACTAGAAGTTTATACCCTTTGACCCATGTCTCCCTATTTCCCAATCCCACAGTCCCTGGCAACCACCATTCTACTCTCTGTTTCTATGAATTCAGCTCTTTTAGATTCCATATATAAGTGAAATCATATGGTATCTGACTTTCTCTGCCTGGCTTATTTCACTTTACATGATGTCCTTAAGATCCATCCCATGTCATAAATGGAAGGATCTCCTTCTTTCCGATTGCTAAACAATATTCCATGATATGTATATATATATATATATATATATATATATATATATATATATATACACATATATATATGAATCCATTTTATGTGTATAAGATGTAACATATGCATGTATGTATATGTATATTATATATGTATACATGTATATATATATATTATATATATACACCACATACATCACATACACACACACACACACATACACACACACCATATATACCACATCTTTTTATCCATTCATCCACTGACGGCCACTTAGTTTGTTTCCTTTGCTTGGCTATTGTGAATAATGCTGCAATGACATCTATTAGATGATCCTGGTTCCCTTTACTTTGGATATATACCCAGAAGTGAGGTTGCTGGATCATACAGTAGTTCTAGTTTTAATTTTTTCAGGAATTTTCATATTATTTTCAATAGTGGCTGCCTATTCTCACCAACAATACCCTAGGGTTCCCTGTGTTCTACATCCTAGCCAACACTTGTTATCTCCTGTCTTTTTGGTCAGAAGTCCGAAGTATGTTTCACAGTGTAGAAAACTAGGTCTCACCAGGGCTGTTCATCCTCTAGAGATTTTAGGGGAGAAAATATTTTCTTGCATTTTCCAGCTTCTAGGACTGTATTCCTTGACTCATGCATCTTTCACCATCTTTCAGTTAAACAACATAGCATCTTCCAGCATCTGTTTTGTCTTCACATCTCATTTTCCTCTCATTCTTCTCTCCCTCTGCCTCTTTCTTATGAGGATGCATGTGATTACATTTAGATCCCATCCTAATAATCCAGGATAATCTCCCTATTTCAAGTTCCTTAATTTAATCACATCTGCAAGGATGCTTTTTCCAAATAAGGTAACATTTACAGGTTCCAAGGATTATGACTTTATAAATTTGGGGACCATTATTCAGCCTACCATGGTAGGTGTGAAATGAAACTTTAATCGAATCTGATTTATTTATTTGTAGTTATTTTTTTAAAATTTTTAAATGTTTATTTATTTTTGAGATACAGAAAGGGAGAGAGGGAGAGAGTGGGGGGAGGGACAGAGAGAGAGGGAGACACAGAATCCAAAGCAGGCTCCAGGCTCTGAGCTGTCAGCACAGAGCCTGATGTGGGGCTGTAATTCATGGACCACAAGCTCATGGCCTGAACTGAAGTTGGACTTTTAACTGACTGAGCCACACAGGCACCCTTGTTTGTAGTTATTTGTGTTGATTCTGTTTCCTTCTCATTCTGCCAGGTGTTGGTGTCAGTCGTCTATCTATCTATGCATGTATCTATCATCTGTCATATATTTCTAATATACTTTGAAAAACATATGATATAAATTTAAGATAATATAATTGATTATATAAAATTCTCTCTTGTATGTCCTATGAGAGTTTCCCCAAGTGTCTTGATAGTGAAAGATCTGGCAATGAAACTCACTCTATGTACTTTGCTAATTCTTATTTTCCCAGAAATCTCTTTAAAGGCAGAAACTATGTTTAGGATATTTTTCTAAACCTCGTACATATCACAGAACAAATCTGGTTATAGATCATCAATATTTTAAAATTGATTAGAACAAGTGAATTTAATTCAATGAGTTCTGATTTCAGAACTTTATTGAATAAACTGATCCCATGGCTTGATGGAAGTAATTATTTTTCCTTAGAACAGACGTATGAGGATGCCATAATATTTTTAAAATTTTTTTAATGTTTTATTTATTTCTGAGACAGAGAGAGACAGAGCATGAACAGGGGAGGGTCAGAGAGAGAGGGAGACACAGAATCTGAAGCAGGCTCCAGCCTCTGAGCCGTCAGCACAGCCGACGCAGGGTTCGAACTCGCGGACCGTGAGATCATGACCTGAGCTGAAGTCCGACGCTTAACCCACTGAGCCACCCAGGCGCCCCGGATGCCATAATATTTTAATGTTGTTGTTTATTTGTTAATCTGTTTCTCCACTGGGAAGGAGGAAAAAGTTGTGTTTAGAATTAAAAAAAAATTTTTTTTTTTGAAAGAGGGAAAGAGAGACAGAGTGTGAGCAGAGGAGGGGCAGAGAGAGAGGGAGGCACAGAATCCGAAGCAGGCTCCAGGCTCTGAGCTGTCAGCACAGAGCCTGACGCAGGGCTCAAACTTACAAACTGTGAGATCATGACCTGAGTGGAAGTTGGACAGTTAACTGACTGAGCCACCCAAGCTCCCTGAGAAATAGTTGTATTTTGAAAGAACACTTGGATGGTGGAAGATAGACTGAGAGTTCCAGTGTATAGATTGCTTTGACAGGGTATGATGGCTCCACACATCAGTTTATGAGAAAAGTCATTGTTTATACTGAAAATCATGTGTACACTTTAGCTCACTCAGGGCTACCACAATACACAACTCCAGGGGTATAATTTACAATTATATTCCTTTCTCTATGTAAATGGTGCTCCCCTAGAGTTGTGTGGTACATCCATATATGATGTACCATTTTATGAGTCTCATAAAATGGACTCAGCTAGAAATTCATTTAATCCCTTTTTTTGCTACTGAAGAAACACTTGTAGTGGCATATATGAAGTCAAGAGGGATAATCCGTATTATGGAAAAGTGTTATTAGGAAAGCCAGAGTGATCTAACAATTCTTTCTATTGAAGGATATTAATAATCCTCCACAAATATCAGATAGCAGGCCTAGTAAGAAGGAATAAACAGGAACTTTTCCGCTTGTAGAAAACTGGTTCCAATATTATTGTATGCTCTTCATTTAGTAATCCTTAACATTTCTGTAAAATTTATATTATATGCCAGATTCTATGGTGAAAACTGATACACAGATGGTAGTATTTCTGTTTTCTTTTTTTTTAATGTTTATTTATTTATTTTTGAGAGAGAGAGAGAGACAGAGAGACTGAGCATGAGCGGGGAAGGGGCAGAGAGAGAGGGAGACACAAAATCCGAAGCAGGCTCCAGGCTCTGAGCTGTCAGCACAGAGCCTGACGCGGGGCTCAAACTGACAGACCATGGCATCATGACCTGAGCCAAAGTCAGATGCTTAACCTACTGAGCCACCCAGGTGCCCCTAGATGGTAATATTTCTTGATCTTGTCTTCAAGTTTTGTCTTAATCTGGTCTTCAACTAATGGAATTTGTATAAAGGTATATAAGAACCTGGTTTTCAGATAAATAAACTATCTAAAGACCACTTCATATGGAGTGTGCCATTTATAACATAGTCTACTCAAGAAACCATATTTGCATTTTAATTTTTTTCCATCACTTGACTCTAAATAAGATTGTTGTATGCACTATTTAATTCAACAAATATTTATTATTTAGCAAGTTCTCATGTCATTTCCCCCAAATAAAATACTAGCTCATTCTTTGATTCAAATAACATTATGAAGTGGGTTCTTTTATATTTTAATAACGTTTGTAGCTCGTAGTTGTCTGATGTCTTTGAATGTTAAAATGGCATTGGCATTAGACAGTTCCTCAGGGCAGGGACTGTGTCTGCTTAAATTGCTTTGTGAGGAACACAGGTGGCTGAGTAATAAACACTTTTTGCTGATGCAATGTCTTGTATTGAAGACAAAGCCTCTGATTACTTAGTGTTTTGAAATTAGTTTTTAAAGATGCATCAGGAATCCAATTAGTGTATAATGTGTGCCTGACACTGAAAATGGCTTTGGAACAGATTAACAAGACCACAGCACCCTCATCACAAAAGTTTATATGTTAAAACCAATACTACGGGATGAAAACAAATGTGGACATTGAATAAGTAGATTATTTTTTCTAAAACCTTAATAGAATACCTAATATTGCACAAAACAAACATGCATATTTGTGTATGCATGTGTGTGTACATTTTTCTTCATGCTTCCATTTTGAGGGTCGTAGTTGATCAATGACACTGTTACAGGAATGATCAGCAGCAAACTGGCATTAGCTTGGCAGAGAATTTTAGTTTGACATTGATGTGTTCAATGTGATATTTTGGTTTTGTTTTTCTTTCTCATACGGTATAATGCTCTATTTAGCAGAAAAGAAGTGTCATTCTTTTGGGGACACCTGCAACGCCAGGCCCCCTCTTCCAGCACAAGCCTCAAGTCATATCGAGAGAGGCCTCTGAGGTCCCGAGAAGCTGTGATGGTACAGCTCGTTCCTTTGACCTTTAACTCCTATGGCTGCGCTGACACTAACTTTTCCCACTTCTTATCTAGGCTTTTCTTGTAGCTTCCACATGGGGCATAAGCTTCTGTTCTTCTGTGGTTACTGTTGTCTTTTCAATCCCATCTCCCTCAATGGTGCGAGAGTAATCATACTACAAAGCGAGTGATCAGATCACACAACAGTCTAAAATCAGTCAGTGGTTTGTCTTTCCCTAACTGCGAACTCTGAAAGACACAGTACATTTCTCACTACATTTCCATCTGAAGCTTATGCATAAGACACACTCAATACCTGTTTGTTAATCCACTGACTGACTGACCTGATAACCATCTTGGTCTTTCACTTTTGACTCAGTCTTATCCCAGACTTTTATTTAAATTTTCTACTTGTGATTTGAACACTGGCTCTACCCATACCGTGGTGATTCTCACTCTCATTCTCTTTTCTTTCTTGCTTGGCACTGCAAGCAAGTTTCATCAGTTTCATCAACTTATAGTTTCATCAACTTATAGGTTTTTGGCTATGCTGTTTACCTGGTTACTATAACTATGGACCAAATTTGACTCTGTGCATTTTTTCTCTCCCATCCTTTTCTTATCGCTGCTGTAGCAAATTACCACATGCTTAGTGGCTTAAAACAATACAAATATATTCCCTTTCAGTTCTTGAGGCTAGAAGTTCAAAATCATTCTCATAGGGCTAAAATCAAGATATTGACAGTGCTTATTCCTTCTGGCGCCTTAAGGAGAAATCCCGTCCTTGGTTCTGCCAGTTTTTAGAGGTTGCTGACATTCTCTGGCTCGTGGCTGCCTCACCTAATGTCTGCTTCTGTCTCCACGTCCCCTTCTCTCTTTAGCCAAATCTTCCTCTGCCTCCTTCTTGTATGAACCCTTGTGATTACACTGGGCCCATCTGGATAATTAAGAATACCACCCCCCCAATCTCCAAATCCTAAAATTAATCACACTTGCATGTCCCTTTTACTATATCAGGTAATCTATTCACAGGTTTCAGGGACCCAGATGTTGACATCATTGAGGGAGTCATTTCAGCATACCTTACTGCCTTTCTTGAAACAGATTTGTAAGTAACCAGAGGTTCCTAGAAATGATTATTTTGTGCCCCCCAATATGACATATTTTCTTTGGGCTTCTTTGTTGATTTATTCTCTTTTTTCAAATATAGTATGATCATCATACAAATGTCACGAAAACCAGAAGAACATAATATATAAAAAGTTTTCTGACTCCTGTTTCTCAGCAATCACCAATATTAAGAGTTTGGTGTGGATTATTCCATTCCTGTGTAAATGCACACACAGAGAAAGGAAGAAAAATGCATGCAGATTCTATGTATTCTATGTATATACAACTTCAGTTGACTGATACAGGATCAGATATTATTCTACATCTTGCTTTTTCTCAACTAATAATATGCATGGAGTGTATTTCCATGTCAGCACTTGTATATATACTTCTTATTACAGTTTGGAAGGAGATTACATTGAAATATCATGTTTATTTTGGGATAACTGATATATTTGTATTATCGATTCTTCTATTCCAGGAATATGGTACCTTTTATTAAGACTTTAAAATTAATACTTCTTTACTATTTGTTATTTTGTTCAGTTGCACCTTTCTCTAATTTCTGAAGTTCATTCCTAAGTACCCAGTAGGAGTTTTTTTCTCCTTTAAATTGTGTGTATGTGGTGTGTGTGTGTGTGTGTGTGTGTGCGCTTGAGTTCCTAACTGATTATTGCTGGCATTTGAGAAAGTATTATTTTGGTATGTTTCCTTGTATCTGACTATTTTACTGAATACTCATTAGGCTTATTAGTTTTTAAGTGGTCCTTTTGCATTTACCGGGAATAGAAATATATTATGTGCAACTAATGACAATTTAGCTTTTTCCTTCTTGGTTCACCGGTGTAAAAGTTGCCAGATTTCTCTGTCTCATTACTCTCTGGATGCTCCAGCTTCAGTCACTTGTGTGTGCAGGTGAAGATGACCAAGGAGCCACGGATCAGCTTCTTCTGATAAACTATCTTGACATCTATTATGGGGAGAAGACAAGGAATGGTAAGTACATGAGGCCAAAGTGAGAATGAACTAAAAAACTCGTATTTTCATAGGAAGCTACAAGTCTCTGAGCTTTAATTTCAGTATATTGTGCAGATAGAGAAAGGTTCAAAGAGAAGAGCGTGGAAATCGCATGGGATTACTTCAGACTCTGCCTGTGCCACTTTCAATCATGTGTCTTCACGTCTTCATGGCATGTCACTAAATGTTGTTCCTGTTATTCTACTTGTCTTATGGCTAACAAACGTGAAAGTGGTGTATATGGCAGAAACTAGGTGAACAATCCTTTTACTAACAAGGCTTATTTCTATCTGGGAGTGTTATATGCTAAGCAATTGTTTTCTACAGTGTGAAACAATATGCTATTTCTAGCGTTAACGTTAAACACTAAAAACACAGAGAAAGTTGTGTACTAAAAATGAAGGAAACCTAATGACAAGAACCAGGATGTAAATTCTTCAATATACAAAACAGATATACTGTTTTGAACAGGAGCAAGCATATAATAAACATCACTGTCAAAGTCAAAGCACTCGGTGGAGAGGAGACTACAAGAGGCTGGAAGAATGGCATATAGGTTCTAAGAGTATTCAGATTCCTTTCAAAACCGGGCATAATATTCAGCTTCACTACATTTTTTTCTATTCATCTTTAGCAGTTTTGAAGCATGCTTGTTATAAATATGTGTGCATGTATTTAGATATATTCTTGAGTTCCCTAACTGTGTTATTACCGGGAGAGAGCTGCAAATTCATTGAAATATTCTGGACTCACTATCATAAAAATCAGTTACAAATGTTGCTCTAATGCTTACTTACTTAATCTTCATAAATAATGTATTCATTTTACCCAGCTATTGCTAAATCATTTCAGAACAAATTGCCAGTGTGAAAAGAGTTACACCATTACTATCCTTTCAAAAAATTATCTGAATTCATTTTATCCTTAAAAACACTTTATGAAATATTTTAAATATGTAAAAAAGTTTAGAGAATAATTCTGCAGACACCAGTGCAAACGTATACATACGTTTCTTAACATTTTGCCAGAGTTGCTTTAGGTTTTTTAAGAAATAAAATACAACAGACTCAATTGAACCCACTTTGTACCCTTTTTCAATCATATTTTCTTCCATTTTTACCTCAAGTTAATCAGCATTATGAAGTTGCAAAGCAAATTTCATCCATGCATTTTAAAATATTTTCAATAAGTATGTATGCATCCATATGAAATATTGTTTTGCACTTTAAAAAGATACACAAATTGTATCATGCCATTGATTTAGTTTTGTATCCTGTCTTTTAAAGTCAATATTATACTTTTGGTATTTGTCCAGATTAATACCCGTCCATCTAGTTATTCATTTCAACTGCCTGTAAATGATTCTATTGAATAAATACATTTATGTTCGATAGTTGTTGCAATCTTCTGAATTCCGAATATGTCCAATGTTCTGTTATGGATGGCCATTTAACTTATTTCCACTTTCCCCTGGAAGACGCAGTATACAGTTACACGTCCAGGGCTTTCTCTAGAGTGGTGCTTCTCAAGTGTTAATTTGCATGTGGATCCACCTGGGACTCCTGTTAAAATGCACATACTGATTCAATAGATCTGGGATGGAGCCTGAGATGATAGGTTTCTAACAAATGCCTAAGTGATGTCTCTGCTGCTTGTTCATGGAGAACAGAACAGAACACATTGAGTAGCAACACACTAGGATATCCTCTCTCTAAATGTATATCTCCTGTATCCTACATTGTGTGTGTGTGTGTGTGTGTGTGTGTGTGTGTGTATTACATTTGGCTACCTTTACTTTAGAGTTTGAAAAATTTACTTTAGAGTTTGAAAAACAAAGTATTCTGGATCCCCCTGTCTTTTGCAGCTAGAGGTAGTTATGAGATAGTTCTGGCCATTGCAATATAAGCATAAATTAGCAGTGATGACTCAGTTGAGTCATCTCTAACCTTTCTCTTGCCTGGGACTGTGGCGATTCTGGAGCTGCAGCAGCCACACATTAAGGAAAGCAGAGTGACAAAATAGGTCTGGTTCCTTGAGGGCATTGTTAGCCTCTGCTCCAGCCCTGGATGTCTGTCCAGATAATTTTTATTTTAATGTCTGAGACAAACCTTTTGCTTGATCAAACCACTGTAATCTGGTTTACAGTTACTTGTATGTGAACATCATGCTAAATGATACAGTGCCTCTTAAGCTTTTCTAGATATTGCCAAATTACTTTCAAATGCTGCTGTTATTTTACACTTCCATTAGGAGTATGAGACAATGCCTAATTTTATTTTTCCACATGTTTGATATTTCTTGGCATTGTCAAGTATTTGGAAGTTCTTTCCCATATAATAATAATGAGGATGACATCTAATTGTGTTTTAATTTTCGTTTCTGTGGACACTAGTGGTGTTAGATTTGTTTGTGTTCACTGCTCATTCAGATTTCCTTCTGTGTGAATTGTTGCTAACAACAAGCAATTTTTTTATATATGCTTATAAGTATTTCTTTCAGATTACAGCTTTTCTTGTCACTTTGTTTTTGATATCTCTATCTAGACAAAAAGTAAATTAATTGTGGTCACATTTATAATTATTTTCCTGTGCATTTTGTGCTCTTTGTTTCTTCTTTAAGATACCTTTCCCTATCCTGTGGTCATATCTTCTCTTTAAAAACTTATGAGTGAATAAGTTAATTTCTAAGTGAAGTACGTCAGACAGAGAGAGACTAATACTGTATTATATTACTTGTGCATGAAATCTGAAAAAGTTATATTTTCTTTTAAAATTTGAACATTTTGCTTTTCTGACTTAAATTTCAGTCTGCTTGGAGGGGGGATTTTTGTCATATGATAGGAGGGAAGAATCCAAATTTATATATTCCATGTGAACGACCAATCATCCTAGTTCTACCATGTAGAAAGTTTATTCTTTACTGCTTTGTAAAGTCAAATCTGTTACTTCCCATGTCGCCAAAATGCCATTCTATTTTGTCAATCTATACTGATGATACACAGCCTTGATACGTGGTAGAGTGAGTCTTCCCAAATTTGTTCTTCAAAATCTTCAAAAATCTTCATTATTCTTGCCCTTTTGTTTCTCAAGTAGTTCTTTTGGAGTAATGTTTAGAGGGGCCAATCCTACTCCCACTCATTGTTCCCAGACCCAAGCATTCAAGCTTCTGAGGACCTATCACTATATGTAAGCTAGTGGTTCAAAGAAAATACTGGGAAATTGCAACTCAGATTCATAAGATATATTAATCTGAGCTATTTCATAGTGGTGACTTTAATGTCCATTCCATTATTCTATTAGTCAAGTTATGTCTTTGTGACATAACATATTGTGGAAGCAGTGGGTTCTATGACTAGGAGCTCATTGTTCGACCTCTTGTGCCATGAAATTGACATCTTGGTATAAGGCAATGCAGTGCAGGATCCCATGCCAATAAGTCAGAGTTTCTCTTAGTCCTAAGATGATAATGTTCTCAGAGGCCCTGCAGCAGACAAGGAAGACAAACTTCTATCTGAGGTAGGTGTCAATTCCAGTAAGAATGAATTGCTGCACATTCCAGGGTAGAAAGAGTCCAATATATTCAACCTGGCACCAGAAGTCTCTTTGAGGAATGGTGCTAAGATAAAGGGCTCAGAGTTGTTTTCTTCTGCTGGCAGGTTTATAGGTGGTGATAATGAACATATGTCCTTGAACCCGTATATAGTTTATAACCCTGCTACCATGTGCAATCTCTTCTTGGACCCACTGTGCAAGCATAGGAGGTTATGAAGAGAGAGACTGGTAGACAGAGATTAGAAATATCCTGTCCAACTCATTGTCACTTCCCCTTGACTCTAATTTTCCCAACTTTGTCCTTCAATTATCTTGAGCAAAACGGTAGGCCATCCATGCCTGCCTGGGAGTTAGCGTACATTGGTACTGAAGGCCATTTCCCCCCAAAACGTCCAGTGTGCACAGTGTATCGTTCTTCCCACTGGGAGAATATTTCTTCCTGCTCACTATCTTCAGGGCCAGCCCTGAAAAGGGATGGTGGTTTGGAAGTAGTCAATTTTCCTCTCACCTGTAAATTACAGCTGAATTAGCATCCACCTTTGTCAGTGACCCTTAGGGATCCCTCTAGGAGACTATAGGTGTAAAATTGAAGGAGAGGTAGCAGCGAGACAGAGGTAGAGAACATGAGAGTTTGGGCTTCCTATTTATGTGCCTTACTTATGTCCTCTGGAACTTCAAGGACTCTATCCTAAGTATATCATTTCCACCAAGTGATGAATTGCTTCTGTACGCACCTGACATCATGAGTCTCTGTGTGTGATAATAAACATTCATTGATGCCACATGGTCAGGCACCTAACCTCAGCTGGTGCCCAATAGATTACAAAGTCTGCTTCTTAAATAGTGTTTTGCTTCCGGCTGCAGATGACATGACTTTGCATTACCAGGGATGTCTTTGGAAATATAAATTCTTGAGCTCCAACTCAGACCAACTAATCAGAAATTTTGAGGATGATATTAATGAACAATCAAGTTTAAGAACCACTGACTTACAAGGATATCCTTGCAAGGATATCACTGGCAGACCAATGATTACTGAAACCCTTCACTGATATGGCAACCTCCAAATTTTTGAAGGCTTAATCTCTCATCTCTTGGCATATCTGCATTCTTCCAAAGCATTCAAAATACTTGTCTCAACCTTCAGGTCCAATTAGCATAGTGGACCACAACTCTAGGCATTCTGGAATTTATCCTGAGTTTTTGTTTACAATATTCATATTTTTTTCAAATATTCCCAATGGGCTTTTTTACAGTTGTCTGATATTATCTCATTTCTGCACTGTTTTTGCAGAAATAAATTATTGAATCTTATTCTCTCATTTAGCTCTTGAATGATACTAAATATAAGAATGTAAAAGTTTTTACATATTATCATATTATTTTTATTTAATGTAGTGTAAATTCATTTAATTTGCTAGCTTTTCATTTTTTGTGTTTGTTAACATTTTGACTTTTCAGGTTCATCTTGTGTGGTATGTATGTGACAGTGATTACAGCAGTAATTCTTTCCCTATCTTTATCTCTTTAGAATAAGCCATCTTGAATACTGTATTTAAATGCCTCCAATTAACCTATAAGGCCCATAATCCTGAGCCCATTCTTAATTTAAAAAAAAATTTAAAGTGTTTTAATTTTATTTTTGACAGAGAGAGAGAGAGAGAGAGAGAGAGAGAGAGAGACAGAATGCGAGCAGGGGAGGGGCAGAGAGAGAGGGAGACAGAATCTGAAGCATGCTCCAGGCTCTGAGCTGTCACTGAGCCCATTCTTAAAATGTCAGCTTGGAGCTCCTATCCTATAATGACACTGGGGATATAGTAAATTCAAATGCCATTCCAGAGGTGGACTGTTTTAGTTTCTGGTCTTAAGTTGGGTTTTTGTCCATCTACTTGTCAGATTCATCATTTCTGATAAAGCAAAATTGTAGGCCCTATTTGGCATTAACTTATTTTAGCTCCTTTCACTATCAGTAGACATCGTCCCCAGCTCTGGTTTTAAGAGGTGAGCCTATCTCTGCACCTCCCTTCCCCCCATCTTATATGGTGCAGTTTCCATTTTTATTACTTAGACTGAAATTTAGGCTTTCCCAGCTTACACTGATATCCCAAACCCAAGAAGTGTGTGACTTTACTTCTACTCATTGCTTTACATTTATATTCTGTATCTGATACTTGGGAAAGCTTATTTTGTTGGGCTTTTAAAAATCTCTCCTCATGGATTTTTCTACTGTTGCTACACATTTTGGTGTAGGAGGTAGGGTATCAGAGAAATCAAAGTTTAAAAGTGTCAATGTACAGCTTCATCTTACCCAGAAATACCATATTTTATTTTTCACTTTTTTGATGTCTAAAAATAACCTTTTAAGCAAGGCAGAAAACATTTTAAAGATGAAGAAACCACACACTGATACTAGCTGATGCACCTAGAATACCTAACCATTAAACAACATTAATAATAGTTAGGCTATCCTAGATGATAGAACTCCTGGAGTCTTCTCCTTCCTCTGAAACTGCTTTATGCAGGGGAAATTATTTTAGCTAGATAACATCCTGAACACTGGCCGGGGAGTAGCTGGGAATTACATTAATATGTATTGGTTTTGAATGAAATTGTGTTTTCTTCAGTATTTCCTTATTATCCAGCAGATCAAGTCCAAATATCTGCTCTTTTTCATTATTTTCCATGAGCTATCTGCTCCTTCCTAACCAAATATATATCAAATTATCCTGTGACATTTCATTGAGCAGTACAACTCCTTTCTCTTGAAGACAAAGCATGCTCCTTGATACTGGAATGGGTTTGCTCATTCTGGCCTGCCTTTCCATGGCATTCTCTAATACCTTTTCTTACCTATCCATATCCTCCACACCCTTCATGAGACAATAAACTCCAATCTTCGGCACTAAGCTTTCCAACTTTTTCGAAATTTCACACTAGTTTGGTGTATTCCGTTTATGTTACATATCATTTATCTCTATTAAGGTTTTATTTTTACTATTTTAACTCTGTATGTGTTGGCACCCTATTTGAAATTTAAACTTCTTACGAAGAAAAAAATGTGTCTTATACTTTCTTGAATATCCCACAGTGCATGGTCAAATGCAAAACACTTTGTTGACCGGCTGATTTGATGAGAGCTCTAGGGATATAATAATCACATGCACATTATTCTTTTTCACTCTTGGTAGCTTCATCCCACCCTACCCTTTTTGTTTATTTGTTCAGAGATATCCATGTAGTTTCTGTCAGAAATAATTGGAAAGAAGGACTAAATTTGTTTCCTCTTTATTTGAGGTAAATGTTCATTTTCCCTCCATATATCCTCATTTTGATTTGTCATAAATAATGATATTTGGTTACACAAACTTCTAAGTTTCAAGCATTTTATGTGTCAATTGTCAGTCAGTAGTCAAGCATTCACTGACCCCTTGCTTCAAAACTTAAACTACCCCCAGACATTTTACACCTCTCTTACACTGATAATATAGCCATAAAGTTAACATTGATGTTGAAATTATATGATTAACTTATATTTATAAGAATAATCCACTAAGTGAAAATAAGATTCTCCATATCATTTCTGCACATTTTCTATGCATTCTTCTACTTTATATAAAAAAAGATACATAGGGAATATATATATCGATATATATATCAGTGGTCAATGTACAGCATGTAGCTTGGAAGATTCCAAGAAAATGGCAAGAATAATATGTAGGCCAAAGTTCGAAGTACCTTACGTTCTTAACCAAGTGAATCGACTGGTATATTTTCTACATGACTTGTGTTCCTCCAAATTTCTAAGAATTCAATGACAAAGGAAATGCAGTGAATTACAGGCAACTTATATAATGGTGTTCCAGTTTTAGCAGTGTAAGCAAGCAAAGGCAAAATGTTATCTTCCTCATTATGCCAACTTAATGTATTAGCTTGTAGCATATGGCATGTGAGCCTCGTGATAGGAGAACAAGCTTGGGTTTTTATTCTGTCTACCAATAGGTGCCAGCATTCATTCAGTTCCCTCCAGGCATTGTAATTGTTCACATAACAGCAGGATGTGCATCTACACTCATGGCAATGGCTGAGAAATTGAGTTCATCTCACATTTTTCTTTCAAGGCTTTTATTACACCATGTATTTCAGAGTAGTGACTTGATTTTTATGCAATTTAATCCTCTTGCTGTGAGCATCATCTTTGAGAACTTATGATCTTTCAGTTCATTCTTCATTCAATAATGTGTTTATGTGCTCTGTATACAGCATTATTTTGATACCAACCATTCTGTAAAATGTTCCAAAATGAATCAATTCATATAAACTGGGCCAAATAAATCAGTCCTCAGAAATATACCATCAATTCCATTACACAAGTGAAGGGTAGAAGCACTGTATTGCAGTGAAAAGTAGAACAACTGTAGACACTAAAATACACATTACTACTAATACATCAACCCTCTTATTTTGGTGTATACCACTTCTAGCTAGCTCTTTTTAGGATAGTAATTACCATAATATAAGTTCTGATAGGGATTTGGGCTATAAAAGGAAATATGGAATGTCTTGAATATGGCAATTTCAGGTAAGGCATCGTAGAAGAGATCTCAGACCACCACAGTACAGTATTATCATATTAGGATATCTAAAAGATCAGAGTGGGATGCCTGGTGGCTCAGTCAGTTAAGCATCCAACACTTGATATCGGCCGAGGTCACGATCTCACTGTTGTGAGGTCGAGCCTTGTGTTGGGCTCCACACTGAGTGGAGCCTGCTTGGGATTCTCTCTATTCCTCTCTTTCTGCCTCTGTCCCACTCGTGAATGTACTCCCTCTCTCAAAGTACATAAATAAACTTTAGGAGTGCCTGGGTGGGTGAGTGGTTGAGCATCTGACTTCGGCTCAAGTCATGATCTCAAGGTTTGTGAGTTCGAGACCCACACCCAGCTGTCTTGCTGTCGGCACACAGCCCACTTCAGATCCTCTTTCCCCTTCTTTCTCTGCCCCTCCCCTGCTTGCCCTCTCTCTCAAACATAGATAAACATTTAAAAAAATAAATAAACTTTAAAAATAAATAAATATAAGATCAGAGAGCTAGAAAGAAAAGAGTATTTTCCATATGTGGAATTTAAGAAATAAACAAACCAAGAAACAGACTCAACTATAGAGAGCAAATTGATGGGGGGGGGGGAAGTGGGGGGGGTGGGGTAAATAGATGATGGGGATTAAGAAGTGCACTTGTGGGGCGCCCGGGTGGCGCAGTCGGTTAAGCGTCCGACTTCAGCCAGGTCACGATCTCGCGGTCCTGAGTTCGAGCCCCGCGTCGCGCTCTGGGCTGATGGCTCAGAGCCTGGAGCCTGTTTCCGATTGTGTGTCTCCCTCTCTCTCTGCCCCTCCCCCATTCATGCTCTGTCTCTCTCTGTCCCCAAAATAAATAAACGTTGAAAAAAAAATTAAAAAAAAAAGAAGTGCACTTGTGATGAGCACAGGGCATTGTATGGAAGTGTCAAATCACTATATTGTATACCTGAAACTAAGATTACACTGTATGTTAACTAACTGGAATTTATTATTATTATTATTTTAGCTAATTGGAATTTAAATAAAAACTTCAAAAAAAAAGAAAGGAGTATTTTCTAGGAATGAAGAAGAACTCACGAAATCAATAATCGTATTTTAAATCCTCAAAAGAGAGCACCAATCAAATTACTACAGCCATGCTATGTATCAACACACACTTTTGATGAATTCACTGCATGGTAATCGGGTTTTTTATTGCAAGCAGCAAAAATCATCTCTGACTCTCTCATGCAGTAAATAATGCATTTTGGAAGAATGTTAGGTCTTGGAAACCACCAGGAGATTGGAGAACTTGATCAGAAGATGAGCTAAAGCCAGGGGACACCAGGTTGTGGGAACCAGAGATAGGCCCACACCCCAAGAACATCACAGAGAACCTACATCTCTGACGTATCTGCCCTCACTCTCCCATCCCTGCCTCTTTTCCTGCAACATTCAATGTTCCCACCACCACTGCCAGACACAGAGGCTGGGAAAACAAATTGCAATCTATACTTTTCGAGGGGCCTCTTGTTCTAGATTCAAAGTCTCAAGAAAGAGATTATGAGTCAATAAACTGAGATCGCTTGCTCACCCCTCACTATCCAAGGCTGCTGAGAGTGGGATCTTGCTCCTTCAGAACCTGACTCGTGTAAGAAGCACATACTCTTCAAATAAAACTAAGATACCTGCGCATTTACAAACTTCAAATAGACTAACCTTTTCAACCTCTCTCTGTTCATTGATTAATCACTTAGTTATATTTCCTACAGTTTCTAACAACTTCATTTTATAATCATTTTTTTAACATGCAATGACATTGAGTTATGTAGTGTACATATTATTTTCTATACTTTACAGACAAAGGTAATAATATCCAAAATATTTAACCTACTTGAATAGTTAAAAATTTGACCAAGATAGAGCATTCTTTCTACTACATGTAAATCATTAGTATATTTCTGTTTTCTTTTCTGACCTGTTTCACTTAAGTCATGTTGTTGGACAAAATGCTATAATTATCTTACTAATAAAGTTTGTGTATGTCAATTTTTTATGTGTAACTAACCACTCATAGAAAGAATGAAAAAATACACAATGCGACTTGAGGACATATGTTTACTCAGTGTGAATTATTTCCCAAAATACATATGTGGTCAGCATTCAAAATTGCTAATGAAAACTGTCTTCACTGAGATACAATTTAGCTGATTCCCAACAGTTTATTTCTTTTTTCATGTTTTTTACCCATTTTAGAATGAATTCTAGAGCAAAATAGATTAGCCAACTTTAGTCTTCATTTTCTAAAATACTTTTTGAGGATGATTTTAAATATTACATATACAAAGACTTACACCAACTGCAAATTGATCATCTTTATTTTCTTTAAGCTAGGATTTCTATAGTTTTCCACTTTATAATCAGTGACTCAAGCCCTTGACTTATGTGGAATTAGTTTAGAAGTAAAGAAAAACTCCTTGAGAACTCTCTCAAATAGCAGTATGCCACCTATAGTACATCATTTTCATTTATAAAACTGATTATACTCTAAGTGCTGGATAATGGGCAAGGACAAAGAACTTTCAAACTGCTTCTGCTACATGAGCATGTTTTCAGTGTTTTGTTACCAATATCCTTAGGTCTGAACTGCTTGGAATTCTTTTGCAGCCATTTTCACATCTCTGTACTATAACAAAATAGTTACCAGGACATCTTTCCTTGACAAAGACATCATAGGTCAGCTAAACTGTCATATAAAACATCTACTAACGTAGAGAAACTAGTATATAAGGAATATGCAGTGTTCAAGCACAGTTGAAATGTTTCACATTCAAAATGATTTTTATCATCCAGATATTTGTTTGAAAAAACCTGTCTTTTGTAATTATATGAAACTTAGTGAAAGATTGCTTTACCTTGGTCACTTTCAAGGATACCTTAAGGCTAACATGATTTTTGTGTATATAACCTCCATCTCTTGGGAAAATATTAAATTACTTGTGTCAAGAACATTCTTAAATTTATTTTGAGACACTATATTACCTTGCACATTGCTAGGAGTGTAAATGATGGCCAATGAGCTTGGTATGTTCATTAGGTGAAAATGAGCTTTTGTTTCAATATTGATTAAAGTGCTATCTTATTATGTAATTGAAACTTCCTTAAATGAGAAAATTTATATGATATACTCAGAATCTTATCAAGCACCTATTAAGCCTTCATATTATTCAAAATGAAACAAGTATATCATAAGTTGCTCATGTTTTTATATCCTACATTGTTCTCAAAGCCGATAGAGAAGCATTTAGGACACATTTTATTAAATTCTCATCCCGAATTGTCCTCCCAGCACAGTAGGAACAAAAAAAGAAATAATGTTTATAGTACAATATAAGTAAAAGAAGAAAATATAGGTACAATCTAATTATGATGTCTAAAGACATCAGAAACAGTATCGCCATAAGCATTGCTTTCACAATGGTAAAATAATGTTTGTTTTAGTTAGGTTTCAAATAACATCCTCTTTTCCAAATTCCTTATGGTCCTTCACATTAGATATATCATTTTCCATCCTTCTGGAAAAGGTAAGTCATTGTATTGCTATTCTCCAAGAAACATTATAGTTAGAGCAACATTTCACAGCCTATATACATTTTTTTTTATATGAAGTGGCTCTCATGCATTATCTACTTGCTGAAGGAGATGAGGCAGGCTGGTAAGTATCACCCAGATAAGTCAGAGTATATTGAAAGAATAAAAGACAGAATACCTAGGTTCTGTTTCTGCACATGCATAAGAGCTGGGAAGAAACAAAATTTTGAATTTCAGTTTTCCACCAAACATAACATGCAGCCCATCTTTGCTTTAAGGTACCTAAATATTATCACCAGTCTTCTATTTGAACATGTAGATTAATAGGAAAATTACTACCTCATAAGATACCCCATTCAGTTTCTTTTTTATGAAGTTACTTTTAATGAGTGTCATTGCCCTGGGCACTAGGTCCTTTATGCATTCAAAGGAAATGTAATATATTCCTTCAAACCTGACTCCATTTCATATAAAATCTTCTTTTTTCTGGGTAAGTATAGTTGCACTTCTACAGGTTGAATTTCCTATAATGCTTTCTAGACCCTCTATAACATCTAGCAAAGTGTTTTGCAAATTATCAACGTGCTGATGTGTGATAAACTGAATTAAACTGATTGCTCTCTTCAACATATAATAATTGCCAATGTTCTTTGTAACAAAGATGTCCAGAATTAAACACTAGGTATGTAAAACATAGTGGAATATTGCTTCACTTGATCTAAAAGCCATAGTTCTTTTAATTGGTTATTATTCATTGTATTAGAATTTGAGACATCAAATGATATTATGCTCATATAGACATGAAAATATTTCCAGATATTTTTGTTAGATTTTGACTTCCCCATTCTGTACTTCCCCCGAATTTATTTTAATTACAATTGAAATCTGCATTATTATTAATTTTGTCTTGATTATTTATATCCATCTTTTCAGTATGTCAGAGTGTACTTATATTAAAAATTTTCAACTTACCTGTATACTCTTTAGTTTGGCTTTGTACAAAGGACCATTATTGAATGAAGAGTAAATATATAAAAATACTTAGTAGTTCTTATTGAAGTTGCACAGTGTAGAGCCATGAACTCAGAAATTCTTGCTAGCATTCATGTTGGGAATCTCAGTTCTTAATTCAGGTAAGTTGAAGATAAATTTCTGTGCCTCAGAAATTTCCTGAAATACAAGGATGCACTGTAAATCCTTGTGCCACATTCACATCCTAAAACATCTAACTGCTACTTACCCAGAAACATTTGTGTTGCCCAATGCATCAGTGTCACAATCTATTGTCGGAGAGCAACCACCGCTGAGGTGACACCTATGTGTCATCACCCTCTCTCTTAATACATGTAACTTGAATCTTCTCTTAAAATCCAGTTCTATGTGGATGTCTAACCTCCTGGTCATATCTGTCTGGCCCAGATGACACCATACCCTGTCAAGCACCAGTTCTGGATTTTTAAAAAATCATCATTATAAAGAAAATATTTAAAGATGCTTCCTTTAAGGGTATAATTATGTTAAGATTTCTGTACTGAGAAGAATCTTTGAATGGGAAATTTACCTCATGCTATTTAGGACTCTAGTTTGTTGAAGTCTGGGTTAGAACTGTTTAGGTTTTGGGGTTTTGAATTGATTTGGGTGTGCAGTACAGGATACCCAATTTCTAGGGAATCACATGCCGGAAGAGATACAATTCTGCCTTTATTCATTCTTCAGTGTTTTTCATGGCCCTGGAAATGCTGTGTCGATTTTTATATGATTATTATAGCAAACATCTGGAATACCAGATGTGAGCAGACACATTAAGGGGCATTTAATCTATACATTTAAGAATGAGTCAAGTTAATCAGAAAACTCATTTCATTTCTGAAAATGAGTTAGATAAGCCAAATCAATAGTAAAAGTCTATACAATCTGGGAGACAAAAGATTTAAAAAGAGACCATATGGCACTTAAGACAAGAAGTTGTATGTGACTATTTGTGTGTGTGTGTGAGTGTCCATACAGAAATACAAACTTCTTTGCAAGTCATATATGCCCCTGAGAAGAGAAGGCTACATAGTGAAAAAAAAAAAGATGTGTGTATATATATATATATATATATATATATATACAATTCTTGCTTATATTATCTCACTCCGCTAATTGTATGATAACTGGATTTAGGAAGATGGATCAGATATAAATATTTTAGTAAATATGTCTGAAGAAGTATGCCATATATTTCATATATTATCAGTTTCATAGAGACTTTAGCTCCATAACTTATCTTCTGATTACTGAAACCTATTAATAAAATTAAGTATACAGCATATATGATAGAGAAATTCATATATTATGCAAACCTTTGATTGTCCTTCAGCAAATTCTGCTAACAGAGATTTAATTCAAGAAGGGGCATTTCACTTGAGCATATTTAATGCTTAGATCATCAAGCAACTATGACTGCTAAAAGTATTAAGCAACTCTGTTTTTAGAAGAAAAAGTATTACACGTGCCATCTTAAGATATTGGGAGACAGCTTAGTTGGCATGTGAGGAAACCAAGATTCAGGGATTTAGGATTCCATAATTCAACTCTGCTCATTATGAAAACAAAGATGAGACTTTGCTTCATGTCAACCAGCCTATTAAAAAAAATTACCCCACTTTTTCTTGCAGTATTTTATAAGGATTTATTTTAACTTGGGAGTTAGCCAAAATACAGATTTCTGTGTTCCACAGACCTAAGAAATACAAATTTTGGTTCTTAGGACTCAGAAATCTGTACTTATAATAAGAACTTTAGAAAATTATAAAGTTATTAACTATACTGTCTCTGGTTTTCATATAAATGTATAATAGGCAAATTAATATAAATGCATAAAATCATTTGTATAATACATATTTTTATGCATCTTATGTTGCTTATATTCTAGTGTGGATGCTTCATTCTGTGTTTTCAGTAGGCATCAATTGAGAGCCTACTATGTTTCATCCCTGTTCTAAGACTGGTAATACAAAGATGAAGACTTTTCCCTAAAGGTATTTTGAATCTAATAAAAAAGGCACATAATTTAACAAATACTGATATTGAAGTTTGGCAAATGGAAAAATAAACATAGCATAGTGGTAGCTGAATGAATATTGTAAATTTGAGGTTTTAGAGAAAAACAAGAAGGGCTATGTCTCTTCCACCTCTCAGATGGATAAAAGAGCTATTTTCTAGAAGTAATGCTTGAGCTGAAGCTTGAAAGAAAAATAAGAGGAACAAATTGGGTTAGGTGTTCTATTCAGAGGGAACAGCATGAACAAATGTAGAGAGGCATAATGTACTTCAGAAGTGGAAAGTGTAATTGGGAAATAATTGGAAAGGAAGGTGCAGGGAGGTTTGTACCTGATCAATGAAGTACCTTTAAATCATGTTGAAATATGTGGATATTAGCTTGTAGGCAATGGAGCCATTGCAGGATTTTAAGAAGACTAATATGATCAGACTTGTGTTTTAGAAAAAAAATCAATTAAGTGACAGTATGATGAAATTGGAGGCAGAGACCATTTAATACTTCAGAAAACAAAAAGCGGGGGATTGAAGGATTGCAGTAATCATGGGGGTGAAAAGAGAAATCTTTTCACGATTTTACAATTCTATAATACAATGAACTTAGTTGTTATATAAAAGCAGCCCCAATGAATTTGAAAAAACATAGGTCTTCAGAATGAAAATAAGTTATCATGCATGAAAGATATAGGTAATATAAGAACTTGATAGAAAACACACTGATTTGACTATACCAGAAGCCCATAGAAATGTACAGCTATAGTAAAGCTTAGAATCATCTTGTACAAACCAAAGGAGAGCTAGTTGTACTTGTGGACCACAGGATTCGTGACTAGGGACCATAGTATGTTCACTGAAAAGCTTTGAGCCTAATATTGAGGGGTTCTGTCCTGTTGCAGGGATACAAATAGCGATTCGTATACATTAAAAAGGATTTCCTATAACTGAAAAAGAGTGAAGTTTGAGTTGGTAATAGTGTTTGACCTTACAAAAAACATAACAGTAAAGCCAGAATTTTTACATTTTATTTTCTGTATTTGTCTCTTCAAAGGATTATGGGAAGACAGTTCATTTTCACATTGATAGTAGTTTTTACAGAATTCTTGCAGAGATTAAAAAATAAGTGATTTGGGGCGCCTGGGTGGCTCAGTCGGTTGAGCGTCCGACTTCAGCCAGGTCACGATCTCGCGGTCCGTGAGTTCGAGCCCCGCGTCAGGCTCTGGGCTGATGGCTCAGAGCCTGGAGCCTGCTTCCGATTCTGTGTCTCCCTCTCTCTCTCTGCCCCTCCCCCGTTCATGCTCTGTCTCTCTCCATCTCAAGAATAAATAAACGTTAAAAAAAAAATTAAAAAAAAATAAGTGATTTGAGCTTAACTCATTATAAGAATGTTCATGTTTTATGCAACAATAATTTATTTCAGGAATCTCTGCTTTAGATTATGTTCATCATGCAAACATTGACATACATGCTACTATCTATTCACATACGTAAACATATACACATATAGGTATATATGCATACATTTATATATGTCTATACATATGAAATATGCAGATATTTACATACACATATTGAGTGTAAAATCCATAGTTCATATTTTCTTTGTACCACAAGTACTATCTAGTGTGTTGGGCAAAAGCAAATCAAATAAACAACTACATATATACATATGTATATGTATATATACATATATTCAAACAACTCTACATATATATGTATAAATATATATAAATATATATATATTCAAATCTACCCCTTGTTTTCTTCTAATTCTGGAAAAAAAACCAAAAAAGAATAAATACAATTTTACTACTTAATGAATAGTTAAACACACATGTATGTATTTTACCTGGCAGCTATAAGTGTTACACATTTTATTATCAGAAAAATGGTTATATTTTCATTATAATGTTCTTTAAATATAATTTTGGCAAATACATGCATATTTACCCTGTACAATGGCATTTAAAGTATAATTTTGACTTAAAATTAAAGGTATAGTCACAAATAACTAGTATAAAATAGTGTTAAATTGGGGCGCCTGGGTGGCTCAGTCAGTTGGGCGACCGACTTTGGCTCAGGTCATGATCTCGCAGTCTGTGAGTTCGAGCCCCGCATGGGGCTCTGTGCTGACAGCTCAGAGCCTGGAGCCTGTTTCAGATTCTGTGTCTCCGTCTCTCTCTGACCCTCCCCCGTTCATGCTCTCTCTGTCTCAAAAATAAATAAACATTAAAAAAAATTTTTTTAATAAAAAATAAAAAATAAAAAAATAAAATAGGGTTAAATGTAAAATCTATTCTCACCAAAACCAATCTAGTTTTCCTCTCTATTTTAAAATCTGGAGATAAAAAAGTAGATCAGAATGAAAATTCTATGTAGTTTATATTATTTATGATGATGTTGAGAATGTCATTTTCACAGACATGAAGATTTACATATTTTCTGTGGTTTTAAGAAAGTCTGTAATAATGGTGTATTGAATTCTACAAGTTAGAAAATTGTCAGTAACATGAAGGCTTGAGCCCCAAATTATCTAATGTAGTGATATCCAATATTAATATACATATAAACATTGGCATATGGAGTTCTTTTAAAAAACAGTCATCAATGGAACCCACAGAAAGTCTAACATATGTATTTAGATACCACAAAATTCAGCAGTTTTATGAAATATTAACGTAGTTTTGCAAGTCATTTTAAAATTCAGTGATTAATAATTGATTAGTCTATAAAACAGATGTATTGTACAACATCAACACTATATCAAATTTACTTGAAAAATTAAATTTGACCTAACCTCCCACTTTTTTTAATAAAAAAGGAAGAACAATTAAAGTACTCCTTTTTTTATCCACAGCATTCTGAAACCTAAGTGCTCTCTACTCATTCTCCTGTTCCTTAGTAAAACCTAAAGCAGCATCGAGACATCTTAGAGAAAAATCAATATTACAAGAATATGCTCCAAATTTAAAGAAAATATGTGATAAACTCTAAACAATAAATCATCTTTAACTAGTAAACATACAATGAGGCAAATAAAATACATGGGAGAGGGAATCAGCAAGCTTTCCAGCTTGCCAGTTGCTTCAAAGGTAGTTCTATGGTCACTCGAATCAATATCCAAAAAGTTATCTTCAAATCCACAGCCAACATTAATTTTATGTTTTTTCCTCCCTAGAATTCAGACAAACCTAAAAGCATTAATAGTATTAATTTTTTTTCTTTTTTTAGAGAGAGAGAGCGAGAGCACAGGAGAGGGGTAGAAGGAGAGAGAGAGAATCCCAATCAAGCTCCACACTCAGCATGAAGCCCAACGCGGGGCTCGTTCCCAAAACCATGGGATCACGACCTGAGCAGAAATCAAGAGTTGGATGCTCTGAGCCACCCAGGCGCCCCTTAATTTTTTTTAATTTTTTAATTTAACTTTTTTAATTTTAATTTTTTTCTTTGTTTTTTTTTTCTATAATTTATTTATTTTTTATAATTTACATCCAAGTTAGTTAGCACATGGTACAACAATGATTTCAGGAGTAGATTCCTTAAGCCCCTTACCCATTTAGCCCATCCTCCCTTCCACAGCCCCTCCAGCAACCCTCTGTTTGTTCTCTATATTTAAGAGTCTCTTATGTTTTGTCCCCTCCCTGTTTTCATATTATTTTTGCCTCCCTTCCCTTATGTTCATCTGTTTTGTATCGTTAAGTCCTCATATGAATGAAGTCATATGATATTTGTCTTTGTCTGACTGACTAATTTCACTTAGCATAATACCTTCTAGTTCCAACCATGTAGTTGCAAATGGCAAGATTTCTTTCTTTTTGATTGCTGAGTAATCCTCCATTGTATATATATACCACACCTTCTTTATCCATTCATCCATCAATGTGCAATTGGACTCTTTCCATACTTTGGCTATTGTTGATAGTGTTGCTAGAAACATTGGGGTGCATGCGTCCCTTAGAAATGGCATACCTGTCTCCCTTGGATAAATACCTAGTAGTGCAATTGCTGAGTCTTATGATATTTCCATTTTTAATTTTTTTGAGGAGGCTCTATACTATTTTCCAGAGTGACTGAACCAATTTGCATTCCCACCAGTTGTGCAAAAGAGATCCTCTTTCTCTGCATCTTCACCAATATCTGTTGCCTGAGTTGTTAATATTAGCCATTCTGACAGGTGTGAGGTGGTATCTCAATGTGGTTTTGATTTGTATTTCCTGGATGATGAGTGACAAGCATTTTTTCATATGTCTATCTGAATGTCTTCTTTGGAGAAGTGTCTATTACTGTCTTGTCCATTTCTTCCCTGGATTGTTTTTTTGGGTGTTGAGTTTAGTAAATTCTCTATAGATTTTGCTCACTGTTCGCAGATGACATGATACTCTATATGGAAAACCCGAAAGATTCCACCACAAAACTGCTAGGACTGATCCATGAATTCAGCAAAGTCACAGGATATAAAATCAATGCACAGAAATTGGTTGCATTCCTATACACCAATAATGAAGCAACAGAAAGAGAAATCAAGGAATCAATCCCATTTACAATTGCACCAAAAACCATAAAATACCTAGGAATAAATCTAACCAAAGAGGTGAAAAATCTATACACTGAAAACTATAGAAAACTTATGAAAGAGATTGAAGATGACACAAAAAAAGGAAAAGTATTCCATGCTCCTGGATAGGAAGAACAAATATTGTTAAAATGTCAATACTACCCAAAGCAATCTACACATATAACACAATACCTATCAAAATAACACCAGCATTCTTCACAGAGCTAGAATAAACAATCTTAAAATTTGTATGGAACCAGAAAAGATGCCAAATAGCCAAAGCAGTCTTGAAAAAGAAAACTAAAGTTGGAGGCATCACAACTCCGGACTTCAAGATGTATTACAAAGCTGTAATCATCAAGACAGTATGGTACTGGCACAAAAACAGACACTCAGATCAATGGAACAGAATAGAGAACCCAGAAATAGACCCATCAGTGTCCAACTAATCTTTGACAAAGCAGGAAAGAATACCCACTGGAATAAAGACAGTCTCTTCAGCAAATGATGCTGGGAAAACTGGACAGCAACATGCAGAAAAATGAACGTGGACCACTTTCTTACACCATACACAAAAATAAACTCAAAATGGATGAAAGACCTAAATGTAAGACAGGAACCCATCCAAATCCTCGAGGAGAAAGCAGGCAAAAACCTCTTTGATCTTGCCCTCAGCAACTTCTTACTCAACACTCCTCTTAATTTTTAATTTCATAAGGATGAAGAAGGAAATGCATCTTGAGAGAATTAAGGCTCAAAAGTCAAGGACAATTAGTCTAAAAAACCTCATAAGTTTTTGCAATAAAGATTAGGTTAAATATGAAGATGTGCCAAAACATTTTATGACACTGTCAGAGGGAATGTACCTGCTTTATTAGCCAAACCAAACCAAATCAAATCTCTTTCCTTTTTTTTTCCCCCCTCTCTCTCCCTACCCCATCTGTCCCTGTCTCTGCCTCTGTCTCTGTGTCTCATGTATGTGTATGGTGGGGGAGGGGACATCAGTTATCTACCATTCCTTTACCACTTTTACATGTTCAGGTTGACTTTTACCCCATTTTTTATTATGAAATAGTTGTAAATAAAAAGTGTTAGATAAATGTGTAAATTATAAAGTAAAAAAGTAAATAATTAGGGGCGCCTGGGTGGCTCAGTCGGTTGAGCGTCCGACTTCGGCTCAGGTCATGATCTCATGGTCCGTGAGTTCAAGCCCCACATCGGACTCTGTGCTGACAGCTCAGAGTCTGGAGTCTGATTTGGATTCTGTGTCTCCCTCTCTCTCTGACCCTCTCCCGTTCATGCTCTGTCTCTCTCTGTCTCAAAAATAAATAAACGTTAAAAAAAATTAAAAAAAAAAGTAAATAATTAAAGATCTATGAACTCACTCTCCATTTAAAGAAGGGGAACATTTCCAATGTTTTTGTAGGTTTTTACCATTCTATCTTTTTGCTTTGATTTCAGAAAAAGAGAAAACACACACACAAATTTCCAAATTAGTTTGTTTTATCATGCTCTTTGTTTTGTAATATATTTATTATTTATGTATGTACCATATTTTAAAACATTTGCAGTTTTTGCTTTGCCTTACAGTATGTTTTCATATATACATTTTTATTTTTACAATTTTGATGTCCATTGGTATAATACAATGTTTCCAGTTGTATGACATTAAAAACTACACTTCTATGGTGTTCTTTTTCATGTTTCTTGGGACAAAGGTACAAGGTTTACTTGTTTACATGAGGTCATTAAAGTATTTTCTCGACCGATTATAATGGTTTTGACTCACAAGCAGTATATGAGAGTGAGCAGAAGTGTGCAGGCATTTCATATTCTTACAGATTTGAATTCTTGCTAAATTAATGGTACAGAATATTATTTCATTGTAGTGTCAATTATGAATTTTGTGTTATCTAAGGCTGAGCATATTTTCACATATTTATTGACCGTTTGTGTTATGATATATTTGTTTATAACTCTTACCCATTTCTCCATTAGGTTGTATTTTTCTTATTAGTTTTTGGTATCTTTTTCCTGTCAACTCATTCTTGTTGATTAGACATGAAGCAAATATATTCTCCCAATGCGTGGGTTATTATCATGGTGCCCACACTTACTTTTTTTTTTTTTAACTTTTTAATGTTTATTTATTTTTGAGAGAGAAAGAGAGACAGAGCTTGAGTGGGGTAGGGCAGAGAAAGAGGGAGACACAGAATCTGAAGCAGGCTCCATGCTCTGAACTGTCAGCACAGAGTGGGACACGGGGTTAAAACTCATGCCCTGAGATCATGACCTGAGCCAAAGTCCAACACTTAACCGACTTAGCCACCCAGATGCCCCACACTTACTTTTAAAATAAGTCCCAAAAGGGGTGCCTGACTGGCTTAGTTGGTAGAGCATGAAACTCTTGATCTTGTGGTCATGAGTTCAAGCCCCACATTGGGTAGAGAGCCTACTTAGAAAAGTAAATAAAATAAAATGTAAAAAAACAGTATATAATAAACCATGATGACAGAGACCACAAATGACTAAATGAAAGTTCTTGTTCTTAAAATTCCTGAGGACTTTGACAGTTCAAAGCAGCACAAGTCAGTAGATTATTGAACAATTTAACTGGAGTGAATATGAAAGACATTGTCCTCACTTTGTGCTGGTCACTTGAGCACCATAGATTATGGGGATGGACACAAAGATCTAAACCTCAGTTTAAAATATCGATTCCTGATATGCAGCAGAAGGGGGAAAACTTGAATTATTTATAGTATATTACACTATATTATATTAAAATTGTATAAATTATTACAGTCAAAAAGAGTATGAGAAAGAAAAAGGAGACATTTCAAGACTAAAACTATCTACCGATTTCTAAAACTGTCAGGAAAATTTAATTATAACAAGGCTATATTTCATGCAAAATGGATGAATGTTTCAATTAGAATATTTATCTATCAGTTATGCTGATCCTGTTATTGTCCCGAGAGTATTAGAGCAGGAAAAACGATTGCAAATTATAATTACAAAATTCAGATAAATTCAACGGAAGGGTTTCACAACCCTTGGTGACAAATACATATGAAATATTTAGGTTTCTCTGGATTATGGTAACAGCTTTGTCAATTTTAGCTGCTTGTACTAGTTTCGAAATCCCACAATCAAAATGAAGTGATATTCAGTGTGTTTTAGAGAGACTCACATATCAATGTTGGAAGACAATTCTCCATGACATTTCTGCACATGTATCAGCTTTTGTCCCGAACTCAACTCAAAGGATGTTTTGTATAGCAAACAACCTTGGAAAATTCAAATAGTGCTTCCCTTCAATGTTTTAGACAGGTTTTTTTGAAGACCAGTTTAAAAGAGAATGTCTCCCTTCAGGAAAAGTGTGGACAAGTTTGCTAGTGGCTCCTTTTAAAAGATTGGGGGTTCCTAAGCTCAGAGTTCTTTAGCTGTGACACTAAAAAAATGATATAACATCCATCTAAACCCAACTCTGCTTCAATTCAACTCGGTGGAATCTAGGGTGGGGGATGGGGAGGGAGCTGGGGTGAGGGGAACTGATACACTGTCTCCTGTGTAGTGTGGAATAAAATAATAATGTCCTTTGTTTCAGACGCAGGAGTCTCACATCTTCTGACAGCATCTATGAAAGTGTGATAGACTAATACTATGTTAGTTTGCAAAAAGGGTAATACCTCAGACCTCGCACAGTCCTTGAAATATATAAAAAAATGTTTCTTTCACTATCATTTCTTGCACACTTTTGTATCTACCACTACTACTCATTCTAACTGAACTTCCTAATGTTTCCCCCAATGACAGAATGGCTTAGGAATTCTTGCAGAACTAGAGAAAAATCTATCCCAAGTGTGAATGTTTCTCAGTTATCTTATACCAGTTTCTTTCAAATTTGCTGTGGTAGTGAATCTTCAAAACCAAAGAGTAGAATTTTCTGAGATGGCTGCCATGGTGAAGAGAATTGCAACCTGGCTCTGACCACTTAGCATTAACTGAAACCAAGAAAGTTACTATTAACATCTTGTACACAGGATGTTGAATCTACTATAAAAATTTTAAGTGGGCCAACATAAATCCTAAAATATATCGAGTTTAACTGCGGGAAATGCGAGATTTCTAGTTCATATTCCTGTGTACCTTAAACAAGAAATAAGGAGATTCCAAGGAAACCTTTTTGCTTTTTATTTTTGGTAAGAGGCACATAAAAAGTTCTTAAATATTATAAACAATCCAAGCTACATAATGTACAATAAAAGAGGTTTAATTATGGATATGAATTATATTTTCTATTTAGTTTCTCAACGTGACTGCATGCTCATGCAGGATGTTGTAAAAGGGATTTCCTATAGATGGCACATGCAACTCTAAGACTCAATGATTTCACAACTTTTAGAAATTTTAAAAATCCTCACAAGTATTTCTAATTATATATTTTTCCTAACAATCTAATTGCAAGTTTATAGTTTACACATCACTACATTAATCCTATTCATGGAATCATCTTGTATTTAATGTGCCACAAGGGTCTCCAGTTTCATCCCTTACATAAGCTAAAAATAAAGCAAGTTTTAAGGTATACTGGGACATTTCAGGTATTATATTCATTTGGGTTTATAAAAATTCCTAAACACTCGTGTGTTCAGAAAGCTTAACTCATGCAAATAAAGCCTATAACCCAGAAATGCATATATATTTACCCAATCTTTGTGTCCTTTAATTGTAAAAACTAAGTTGATACCTTCTCTTCAAGAAACAGTTTTTCAGAGGCCTATGGATTTTTTTATAATGACATTTCTTGAAGAAACCTCTGACCTCATTTTTTTTTATTTAGGTTTTAAAAAATCTCATATATATTATAACTCAAAGTTAATAATATCAAGACTAACAAATGCATTATATACTAAAATTTCAAAGATAGGAAACATCGGTCTGAAAATGCACCTCTGTGTCTTAGTAACAGAAAACCTGGGCAATTACTTGTAAGAGAAAGTTAATGAATGCATAATCCAAAGCATGCAAGCTAAGATGTTTCCCTGTCAATAAAACAACTGAAATATTTGATTCATACCATAATTCTAGTTCAGTCTATGGCAACAAAAGAAAATCTCTGGCTTAAACTAAGTTAAATTGCTTTAATCTATCATTTCTTGTGGATGTTCATTATAATGTTGGACTCAGTGGAAAACATATCTAGTTTATTCTAGAAAGATAGAGAGAGCAAGCGATAGAGATGGGCAGAAAGAGAAAAAGGGAGAGAACTAAAGAGAAGGGAAAAAATGAAAAAGTAGTGGCTTGTAGCAATGATGAAAAACATGTTTTAGGTGGTAAAATGAGATGCATGCAAATGACAAGCTAGCTCTCTGTACCCTGAAAACATTCAATTCTGAGTGACCTGTGGCCATAAATTACCAGCATGAAGCTTCAGATCCTAGTCCTGTAATTTCATCAAGATCAACAAGATGCAATCTTGAAAACTGTTTGCATGGTGTGAGGACGAATTGATGCCCTTGTTCTTTCAGACAGCTGAGTTTGATGCACAAGAGTCTGACTACTTTTCTGTCTCTCTGTAGCCGTATATGGCCATTGTAAATAATTAAGTAGAAATTTGTTACCCTTTTGTCAAATGTATTTCTGATGTTGCTCTTCCTAGCTTCCATTAAGGAATCCCTTGATTAAATTTTAAAGTCTTAAACAATTTGAGAGTCTGAGAGCATTGGATACAAACTACAATTTGAATGTTTTGCAGGGGAAAGTCATATTCTCTTTGGGAGTAGGAAAAATAATGTCAGGTATTTAGTATGCAGCCCATGATTCCTTTTCAAGGCACGATATTACGGATTTGATTACCAAGCCTGTAGCTGATTCTTGTGGGTCATTTATTTTCCCAAATCCTTTTTTTGTAGATACTTATAATATATTGCTCAGAATGTTTGAAAATATTTTAATTTAAGCAAAATATGCTTGTAACTAAAAATTTAAACTCCTAATCACTTAACATAATACAATAAAAAGAAAACACTAAACAAATGCTATTTACAAAAATAAACTTAAAATCCATAATTCCTCTTTATACTTTATAACATTCTAAAATAGTTTTTAGGAAAGAAACCAAAACAAGGAGTAAAGGAGCTAAATGGTGAAATATAATTTTCCTGATTTATGCTTTAGAAAATATGAATAACTTTAATTTTTAATCATATTCTTAAAATGTATGAATTCAAAACAGATTGGTATGAATATGTGGCACTTGTGGGGGTATACCATAATTATTATATATAGTTTGGAAAAAATAAAACAACCTTTAAATCTAGAACACATATAATTTAAAAACAAAATATGGCATTAATTTTCTATTATAATGAAAAGAAGCAGAACATGTTACCTTTTGTGAGGTGTCATAATGAAATGTTTTCTGCAGATTTTTCCTTTCTTTTAATGCAGGTGAATGTTATAAGCCTTTATTTCTCCTCTCTGTATACCATTTCCTCTTTTGCTTCAATAAAATGGTTGAAAATGAAACATATTTATAGTATTTAGAATTACTCTCCCCAGGGACTTTATTTCTGTGGTGATGTTATTTCCTTAACAACTCATCTTCTTTTTGACCCTTGTACCCATTACATTTACATACTATTAGTGTCTCTTTCATTTGGGGATAAGAAAATTAGAAATCTTAGGATTCTTTATTTATTTAGGAAAATTCTCTACAGGTTTGAGTTATGTTTTGTATATTATAAACCCTGAATCTAAACAGAAAGTGCTAAAAATTAAAAATGCACCTCTTTGATCATACTGTCTTTCCTCCACCCCTACTCCCAATCTCTGCCTTTCATGAACTCTATAGAATTCATGTCCATGCTTCACTATTTTTATGTTTTACCTCCTGTTAGGTCTTGACTGCTGAAACCTGACTATGTAAACCAAGTTTAATTATAGGAGTTGTTGATCCAAAGACAGAAGCCAGCATAGCCTGCCACTTCCTCTCCTCCTCCTCTTTTTTCAGGGGCACCATCTCCCCACATTCTGGTTGTGCCCCCTGCTGGCATCTCTCCCATGGAATTGCTCTCTCCTAGTGTTACTTCATGTTCTGAAACAGAAAGAAGTGAATAGCCTTCTGTAACTGGAATCTTTTGTAACTGGTTTCTTTTGTAACTGGTTTGTAACTGGAATCTTTTACTCACATGATATTCGATGAGTCAATTATTACAACTTGTTTCCTCATTTAAAAAAAAAACAAACAGAATGGTAATTTGTGCTTTGCAGATTGGTTTTGAGAACTGGCATATATATATATATATATACACACACACACACATATATATAATACATACATATGTGTGTGTGTGTATATATACACACACACACACATATGTATGTATTATATATATATAATACACACATATGTGCATATATGTATATTTTATATAAGTTAGCAGGATTCTGATACATAATAGGCTATCAATAAATGGTTAATGTCTTTTGTTACACTCATTAAAATATTAGTCCCAGACTTACAGGTGGAAGGGGTACTACGGTTTTGACTTGGTTATAAGCCAACTCATCAATTTTAAAGTTTTAGGCAGAAGGGTGGGTCACTGAAGTGGTTTAAAACATTGAAATTACTGGCCTGGAGAAGAGAATGTTTAAAAAATATTGATATATGGGTTCTTCCTCCACCGACTCTGATATAATTGACCAGGATTGTGGCCTTGGCTTTGGGAATTTGAAAAACTCTCTGAATGATTCTACTGTGCAACCAAGGTTGCGAACCAGTGGTATCATGTGCCATGGGTCTCTGGTGTATTTTTACTTTAACAGGAGCTTCATGAGTTACAAAGTTCTGCAGTGGTTCCTAAGCCGGGGGGGGGGGGTTCCTAAGCCGGGGGGTTCCTAAGACCCCCCCAATATAACCTGGTTATAGTTGGAAATGTTTACATATAGTTTTGTTTTTCATAGTGATTGAAGGTGTCACTATCTTTTACATGGGGATCAAAGGATGTGAACTATCTCTCCACAAGGAAGAGTCATTGCCCCTCACCCACAGCCAGTAGAGTACCTCTCTCCAAAAGACACTGGGATTCCAAAGGATATTTCTACCATTTTTTCTCTTTCCCCAGTTTCTTCCTCTACCTTCTTTTCATCCATCTATCTATTCCTTTCTCTTAAATTAACATTCCATATTTCTTTCTTTTATTTTTGTTTTATTTTTAATTATTCTATTATCACAGAAAATAAAATAAGAGCTTGAATTTGCCTATGCCCTCCGCAGAGAGGTCAATATTATTTCCAACAAAGGTGGGCAGGGAAGGATTGCAATATCTAGAACTTACGGTAGACATTTTGTTCATGCTGTCCTGAAAGTACCCCTTAGCAATGCTGCGTCGGTAGGTATCTGCTCTATTTACTCCTTGCCATTCTTGCCCCGAGATAATAATTTTAAAATCCACTAATGTAATTTGTACTCTCTTTCCATTGATTATACAATGTTCTGAGGCTGCTTTAGCGTACTGAAATAGCAGCAATAATTACTATTTATTGAACCGCCATTGGGTACATGCCTAGCACCACGTAGTAGACCACTGTGTGAATCTTTAACAATTCTGCTACTGTGGACTTCCATGGAAAATAGATAGCCAAATAGCACTTTTACATTAGGTGGAAAACCATCTTTTCAGGCATGTGGTCCAAATTTAATTCTAATTTACAATTTTTCTGTGCTGATTGGATTCACAATGATTTATTCTTCCTTCTCTATCTCCCGTTATCACTTGGTTCTAAAAAATCCTAGGTAACTATAATTGCCAAATGAAAAACAGTTGCAATTTCTCTTGGCATAATTATGTAACTAGGATGAAATAACACCAATGTTAATGCACGACACTTGCGTCTTGACTGTGGCACTGTTCAATGTTTATCTGAACCTCCTTTTCAGAGTCTATTCAGAAAGGATACATAGAGCTTGTATTGTAGAAAACCCGTTTTACACACAGAGGAAGGGGAATCTTGCAGACACACTGAATGCTAAAAAACACAAGAATCGTATTATTCTACTACTTTCTGCCATTGGATTTTTGGTTAACTTCATTCCTTTCAACTTTTGCTGTTCTAAAATCAATTATTAAAATGCAAAACTTGGAAGGTGTGAGAAAGGGGTACTGAGCGGATAAGCCAGTGGCATAAGTGATACACACCGTGATTTTATAATTACGACTCCTTAACTCTAATATTTCTGGATGTGAATAATGATCATCCATATTTTCCCATCAAAGAAACTGGGATATAAATAGTTAAGTTAATCTTGGCAAGGATTTGTGTTAATCTGAGTGAGTGTTATAAATGAATAAATAAATAACAATGAAACAACCAGGAACTTGAAGAGGAGAATTTTATAAGAATTAAGATGATACAGTGCTTTTATTTGTCCTTTTCTTTTAAGTAATTAACATCACAATGCGTTGTTGCAAATGCAAAAATCACGCATTTCCAGAACCCTGGATTGAAGAGATCCTTTTGATCTTCATCCATTCATTTTTACTGAATAGCATTGAGTTGATTTGCTGATTTCGCAGTGAAATATCACACAAAGTACCCTAGCACATGAAGGTACAGCGCAATAATCTTGGTGCATTCTCCTGTTGATTTTACAATTGTTAATTTAAGTGCTATGTTAGATAAAATACAAAGGGCTTCTGGCAGGGGAGTAATTTAACCAATTCTCTCTAAAGATATTGATTAACTTTTTATATAAAGCAGAAGGCATTATAACATGCTTGAGTATTTCTTTTAGAGATACATAGCCAATTAAGTAGAACTTATTTTTATAACTCTACGGGCTTTAATAACTGTATAAATATTTAAATATGCAAACCTATTCACCTGCCCAGCATGCATGCTACCCTTTCTGCCACAAGCATCTTCCTTTTCCAAACAGTTTACACATTTTTTTCTGTTTAAGCTGTATCTCTTATCCATGATGCAAATAGATGAAAATCTCACTTGAGCTTCTTTGGAACATAAGGAAAAAAGGCATATTCAAATGGTGTGTGTGAAGATATTGTTAAATAATTACATCTTGTGCTCTATTATTTGTATTTTTAGGATTTTGATAAAAATATTTCTGACTACAGATAGGATTTTTTAAAAGACTTTCTAACCCATTAACATTATTCAATTGAAATAATTAAATAAATCAAATATGAAAGTATAATCAAATATAGTATACTACTCCATCTATCTATTACAATACTGAAAATAAGACTAATCATAATTCTATTACATATCTGTATTATAGACAAGTTTGTAGTCCTAATGTGTATAAGTCTCTTCAAGGAGGTACTTCATAATATGGCTTCCATCTGGATGAGGAGGAGAGATATTATATTAATCCAGGGAAATATTTATATTTTTCATTAACTCGAATCAGCTGCTGGGTTAAATAAAAATGTATTACTGTGGTCTGCTAATATTTTAATCTATACGTTTTTAGAAACACTACATATCTGAGCATGTGCTCAAGGCATAGAGATACACATAATGAGAATGTATCATATCCTGATATACATAAGTATTGTTATGGTACTTTTATTTAGCAGGTACTACTAGCCTGCACACCAGGGATCAAACTTTTAACTCTTTTAGTGGAGATTCGTCAGGAATAGATAGTCATAAATAACAATATCCTGAGAGGTATTAAAAAATTGATGTTTCTAAAAGTTAAAAATTTTAGACAGTTTCGAAAATAGTTATTTCTGAAAGACAACAAAAATCTTAGAGAACTAGTGAATGCATAATAAACACAAAGAGGATAAGCTATGGATTTTTACACATAATAGGTTATGTAGAAACTTCTGTATGGTTGTCAATAGGATTATCACCGAAAAGAATTCTCAGGGGCTGCAGACATAAGTCATGTGCTACACACCAGAACAACCAGAAACAGAGAAAAAGTTGGTTGTGAACCACATTTTGGGGAGCACTTGGGATCAAAAGCCTGAAAGCAATATTTATATTTGCAACCCAAATATATGGGGGTTTCATTGGGCATCATTCTTTCTCCCATTATATAACGTTAAGATTTGATCATGTGCAATGGAAAACAAATATGACTCCCAGAGTATTGAAGATATTCAGCTAAAGTTTTTGCATAGATGAAAATTTGGATCACATTATATATAACTCAACAATCTCTTTAAAATCTTACACTTTCACCAAATTCTCCACCCTAATAGCTGATATACACGTATCTTACAATCAAAATCTTCTGCTCAACATCTCCATTGACATGGATTCAACTTGCCTCTCAAATACTTCCTTTTTAAAACTGTCCAGAATCTTATTCCATTTAGCAAGACAAAGCTATTTAGATATTACTAAGAAAAAGGAAAACCTTGTTATTAGCCAAAGTCCAACCAACAATTGCTTCTTCATAATAACCCTGAAGACTTTCATTTTACTGTAGTACACACAGTTTAGGTCAAACAATATGTAAACTGTGTGGGGGTAAGTAGAATACTTGTCCCCCAGGGATGTCAAAATCCTAATCCTCAGAACCTGTTTTGGCAAAAAAGGAATTAAAGTTGCTAAATAGCAATAATAATCCAATAATCCTGGGTTTCCCAGGTAGGCTCCATGTAATCACAAAGGTCTTTACATGATAGAGAGGTAGGCAGGAGAGTCAGAAACAGAGAGATGTTATCATGAGAAAGACTAGACAGATGATTATTGGCTTTGATGATGGAATGGGACCCTGAGTTAATATCACTCAATTAGGAAGCATCTAGAAGCTAACAAAGGCAAGGAAGCAGATTCTCCCCTGGAGCTTCCCAAAGGAGAGCAGCCCTGTCAACAGCTTTCTGTTAGCTCACTCAGTGAGAACCATTTTGATCTCCAGAATTGTAAGATAATAAATATGTGTTGTTTCAATCCACTAAGTTTATGCTGAATAGTTATAACAGCAGTAAGAAACTAGTATAATATATTTCTTAGGTAGTTGTAGAAATTTTGATTTTGAAAACATTTCTTCCAGTCTTTTCTGGGAATCAGTAGAACATGTCCATACAAACTATGGTCAAATCCTTGGGACTAAGTGCTTCTGCCATCTTCCTTTACTGCTATATATGCTGCTCTCTTTCTGGTGTCCACTAATGTGTCTCCCTTGTTAAATATCTTCTTAATTTATTAGATACCATCTTGTAGGTCCTCAAAGCTACACTCAGACCTAGAGAGAATGTTATTTGCTCTCAAGCATAACACTTATTTATATTTTTCCCAAATTGTTGTTATTTAGGCCTTACACTACTCATTTAGAATAACAGCATTACTTTAGGGCACACTTGTGACTTCATGGAATTAAAAAATTTAAGTGACAAACATCATTCTAGAAGCAGAATTTGGAAAACCATTTTCAAAAAAAGAAAAGTTTTCAGTATCCAATATTCCTTTTATTTTAGAATGGAATATTTCCGAGCGGGCTTCTGATAGGTCCACCTTACAAATGTCTCCAAGTTCCCGGATATATCTGCATTCCATAAAGAGAGAGAGCTCAACTGGGACTTCCTGCTGCAAACATTCCTCACCCCACCACAGAAAAAAATCCATATCCGTTTAAAAATATGCTCTACATTTCTCCTACTGTTTCAATGAACAGCCAATTAAAATTTATTTGCACAATCACCAAAAGTTTGACATAAACAATTTTTATGTTTACAATAATTCTTTTATCTAAATGTGTCATAATTTATGCTGACATTCGGTTCATTTAATTTATATTTCCTATTATTTATAATTTTTATTTTGGTTATCAAACCAGAAATAAATGTATTTTTTCCTAAGTATTTATTACCATTTAGAAGCATATGACCCTACATATGGATTTAAGTAAGGGGAAATGAACATTTTTAAGGCTCTTGATAGATTTTTCCAGATGGCTTTTTAAAAAGTTTTTGAATCAGTTTGCTCTTAATTATCAATGTTTGAGATGTCTTATCTTACCACACACTAGCCAGTAATGAAGTAGTCTAATTAATTTGATAAGCAAAATGTTACCTTATTCCTGCTTCAGATTGAATTTATTTGGTTACTGGTAATTTGAAGCATTTTAATATACTTTTAGTTTTAGTATTTGATCTTCTATTAAATTTCTCTTTGTGCTTTTTGCCTATTTTTCTATCGGAAAGATTTTCCCCCTTATTCACTTATGTTGAATTTTTATACAGTAATATAATTTTAACCACATGTTATATTTGTTCTTAGTGTTTTTCCTGATTTGATAAGTATCTTCAATATATTTATTCTTTTGAGGTACGTGTTTCTTTTTACTTTTTGTAGTTACATTTATATTTTTTCTTTGAAATTTACATACTTTCTTTTATGTTTAGAAAACATCTTTCTAAACAGAGATCATATGGATATTCAGTGTCATTTGTTCTATGTTTTTTAATGAAGTCCTCTTCTACACAGCCTTCTTGAAATCTCATTCTTGCCTTCTGCGGCATAATCAGTTTTGGATTTTATTCTTATTCTCAAGTGCTTTTCTAAGCTGTTTCAAGATTTCTCCTCCTCATTCTGTTCCTAAACGTTCTGCTGAAATTCCTTGGGGTTCTATCTTTGAACTATCCTTATTTCACCTCTTTCAGATGAGTGATCTCATTTACAATCACGTATTCATTTATTACTTACACAAAGATTTTCTCAGATATGTGTTTTCTACCCAAATATCTATCCTATGTTTTAAAACTGTGTATTTTATTGCATGATGTGCACCTTACTTTGGAAGTTTCTAATCAAAGTCCTCATGTCCAAGATCCAGTCTCTTCTCTTTTCTTGATCAAGAATGCTGACACTTTATTCCTTTTCTTAAACTGATATGGAAAAATACTTCTAGAACCAGTCTTTTTCTACTTGCATAGCCTCAACTCTTACCTAGGTTGAAGGGACTTAGAATTCCTTAAACACACTGGACTATTTCCCTTGATTGCACTCCTCTTTCTAAATGGAACCCTTTTATTCTCATGACACTCCCCAAGCTTCAGCCCAGGCTGGCTGATGTTCCTCATCTGCATGCCTATAAGGCCATGCACAGGTTTTTTTCTTCCTTTCTTAGCATGTGTCCAACGTTATTGATTTCTATTTTAGCTCATGTCTCTAACAACTAGCACAAGGAATGTTTCTCAAAAAGAGGAATTATCTCATTTTTCCTTTATTTCCCTGTGCTCAACCATGTGATGAGAACTGAGTGATAGAGGCAATGAATAAGTATTTGTTGAATTAAGTGAAATTGAAAATGTACAGAGACCGATGAATACAATTACCATACTTTTCCTAGCAAGGCTAGAATTAAGTAAAGGAGATAACGGATTTACTCAGGTCTGGCCATTAGTAAATGTGCATAAAAGATTCTCAGAGGGTGATATCTGTTGGTTTGAACATGTTATGGATTGGGTTGTGTAAAATAGAAAATTATTTTAGAATTATGTTGGAAATTTGTGATAGTGGCTGGGGAGAAGGAAAGAACTAATATCAGAATAGGGATAAAGAATAAAGGACATGATGAGTTAACATGGGAGTAATATCCATGTTATACACTGGTGTATACTGAGAGGGAAAAAAATCTGAATTTTTCATCCGATCACAATGTGAAATCTTGGACATTTCAAGTGATAATAATGTATTTATAACTGCTTTTCTAAATGAGATAGCATTACCAAAATTAAAAGTGCATAATAAATACTCCTTAAGCACCATTTATTAAGATTCATATTTTAATTAGACATTTTATAGCAAATTGAACTTCAAGCATGTTGCCTTTGAAACCAAATTTGAATTGTAAGAAGTATTTTTTTCTAGTTCCTGTACTCTCAGTAACAGACTTTCCTAGGTATTCTTGTTTGGCAGCTGCTTGGAAATGCCAGCATGGACTTTCGGTAGTATACGTAGACCTCTTAATGATGAAAAAATCCTAGACTAGGTGTTACAAAGTAGAGATAGTGATCTTGGTAAGTTCTTTGTACCTCTCTCTTTGATGTAGCATTTTAATTCCTATGTGGGATCATAGAATACTTTTATTGTTGAACAAAGAGGAATGGAGACAGTCTATTTGCTAAGACAGATAGGAAGAAGGTCTGGGGTCAAGGGTTACCTCTGGCCTAAGAAGAGTAATATATAAAGGTACAGATAAGTATGTGCTGATAGGTGTTGAGTTTGTCTATAAAAAGGACATTGTGAAAATTATTTCCAATGATTTTAGTCTTACCAGAGAATAGGCAAAATTATCTACTTAGTGAGTCAAGCAGGAATAATACTGAAAACGGGAGGAATTCTGAAAACATGAAAAGAACAGCTATAAAGAAGCCTCAAATGAGCCCAAAAATAATGAAACTATTTAATGAGGAAAAATAAAGGACCAGTTATAGCTTGATAGCAAAGATTATATGTGACCCATTCATCAGAGTTTTATGACTTTTGCCCATCAGGAGTTTCAAACCCAGAAACAAATTGGAGAGAATAAGATTGAATTGTTGACCAAAAGTTGCATATAGTTTTGCAAGTAGTGAAGAAAGTCAAGGGAGAGACGATTCAGGGTGAGTTGGATAATAATGAGCAAACTTGGGAATAACTACACATCTAAGACGCAGAGTGGTATTCATGAATCACTATAGGTCAAGTGGAATTATGGGTCAATAGTAGTTATTTTTGTTCTACTGGGATTTACTCTAGCAAAGTCCACATGATTTAGAATATGTATTGCTTCCTAGGATTTTTTAGCTATTCAGCTATAGCTACTGCCTGTTAATTCTTAACTATATTCTTGCCCAAACAATTCAGGCTTTGCAGGACTAAAAAAAGATATTGTATGTGTAAATATTATGAATTGGAATCCTAGGTATGGTTTAAGCAAGTATAAGCAGGAATAGTAAACTTGGAGTTGTGCTAGGAAATGATTAAAAATGGGACTGAATTGATTCATGTAGGTTGGTGGGTGAGTGTGCAGAAGCCCTGAGTCCTACAGGATGGATTTAGAACTGGAGCCTATGGATAGCAAACTTTCAAATCATCGACTTTTTTTTTCCAATTGTGCTTGGTGTTAAAGAAAGAATCACAAGCACATAGGCATTACATAATATGGGACAGGTGTCAATATAAAGAGTTTAACTCTGCATAAAATTGATCCAGTTAAGCACTGGGAGTGGGTGGATCCCTGTTAGATCTGTTGCAGAAGTAGTCTTCCTGAAGTTGTAAATTAGAATAGCATATGAAGTTACCCATTATTAACATGAAATAATGGAACTATATGCCAAACGTATTAATTGAGAACTTTGGGGAATGTTTACATTCTTCCTCAGTGTGGTCTTGTTTACCACAGAAAATAGGCAACAAAGAAAAATTCTGTTCAGTGACCTCTTGGGTGATCTAAGCAAGAAATAGAAATTGCATTATTTAGCAGCATGTGTATGCTGTTTCCAGAGTCTTTTGACTGTTCATAAACTCACTAACTGTATATTTGGCCACATTACAACTGTGTATCTAAGTTGCAACTTTTCTGCATGATATGGACATTAAGCCTTAGAATCAAAAGCTTTTCATTTACAGTTTTTGCAATGAAATGCAAGTCTTCAGAGTATATATATATTTTTTATTTTTTTAATGTTTATTTATTTTTGAGACAGAGAGACAGACTGTGAGTGGGGGAGGGGCAGAGAGAGAAGGAGGCATAGAATCTGAAGCAGGCTACAGGCTCTGAGTTGTCAGTGCAGAACCTGATGCGGGGCTTGAACTCACGAACCGTGAGATCATAACCTGAGCTGAAGTCAGATGCTTAACCAACTGAGCCACTCAGGTGCCCCAGAGTATATTTAAGGGCTATTGCTAACTTTTTAAAAGAGTTACTATCTTTTGAAATGCTTATGTATGTATAAACATTTAATCCTATATATTTGTTCTCAAACTGCTTGTGTGAACACAGTTGTACACAGTTTAATAAAATGCATACTTACTTCTTGAGAAGTAGACTCAAATATATTAAATAATATAATATTAAGTAATTATTATAAATCCTGTAAGGCATTTGTATAATAGAGCAGAAAAAAGAACTTTTATGCCTGACAATCGGAAGTATTTTGCTTTTCCAAGGTATGTAGCCTGTTGGGTAAAATATTTAAAGTAACATTGTCCCGTCCCATTAAATCATTAAAATAAAAGATTAAGACATATTTGTAAACTAATGATACATAGCAATTCATGTTCTTTTTGTTGCATTTATTCTTCCTTCCTTTCTTTTGAGTCAAAAACATTTACTTTTTTAAAAATGTGACTACAGTTAGTCTACCTCAGGGTATAATTTAAAGACAAGAAAGGCTTCAATTTTCCCTTCTCTCCTCCTCCTTCTTTCCCTTCTTCTCTTTCTCCTTCTCCTTCTTCTTCTTCCACTTCTTTTTATTTCAGCAATAATGAGGGTTAAGCAGACACTTATAAGAGTTAATGATGGTGGTTTCATTTTTAAAGTGAACGATTCTTGCCATGTTATTGAAGGTAATTTAAAGTTGATCGTATTGTCCATTTTATTTTCTCATTATGTTTGAAGAAAACTCTTTGTGGGAGTGGCCCTTTATGATGCTCTATGTGTTCACCAGGATGAGAGATTATGGTCATCTCCCACTGTTACAAAAACAAGGCTACAACAAATGTGAATTGCATACCCAGCTGAACCTTGAACAACCTGAGTTTGAACTGTGCTTATACGTGGAATTTTTGATAAATACAGTATTGTACTCTAAATGTATTTTCTCTCCCTTATGATTTTCTTATAACACTTTCTATTCTCTAGCTTAAGAATAGAGTATATAATACAAATACAGAATATGTATATTCGACTGTTTATGTTATGGGTAAGACTTCTGGTCAACAGTAATCTATTAGTAGTTAAGTTTTCTGGGAGTCAAAAGTTATCCACAGACTTTCAGCTACACGAGGGGGTCAGTGTCCCTAACCCTCGCACTGTTCAAGGTCAAGTATAATTTTCTTATTCTTACAATTTGCATTTATACTTACATGAACAGAGATACATAAATGCAGGTGCAGCTCATACTGCTTTATGGGCTTATGAAGTCTTATATCACTATGATTTTTTAAAATTTAGATTCAAGTTAGTTAACATATAGTGTAGTATTGGTTTCATGAGTAGAATTTAGTGATTCATCACTTACATATAACACCCAGTGCTCATCCCAACAAGTGCCCTCCTTAATGCCCATCGCCCATTTAGCCCATCCCCTCACCTACCTCCCTCCATCAACCCCCAGTTTGCTCTCTATATTTAAGAGTCTTTTATGGTTTGCCTCCTTCTCTGTTTTCATCCTATTTTATTTTTTCCTTCCCTTCCCCTATGTTCATCTGTAGTGTTTCTTAAATTCCACATATGAGTGAAATCATGATACTTGTCTTTCTCTAACTGCTTATTTTGCTTAGCATAATACACTCTAGTTCCATAAATGTTGTTGAAAACGGCAAGATTTCATTATTTTTTGATCACTGAGTAATATTAATATATATACATACATATATCTCACCTCTTTATGCATTCATCAGTTGATGACCAATTGGGCTCTTTCCATAACTTGGCTATTGTTGATGGCACTGTTATAAACATTGGGGTGCTTCAAAATTGCACTCCTGTATCTTTTGGATAAATATATAGTAGTGAAATTGCTGGGTCGTAGGGTAGTTCTATTTTTAATTTTTTGAGGAAACTCCATACTGTTTTCCAGAATGGCTGCACCAGTTTGCATTCCCACCAACAGTGCAAAAGGATTCCTCTTTCTCCACATCCTTGCCAACCTCTGTTGTTTCCTGAGTTGTTAATTCTAGCCTTTCTGACAGGTGTGAGGTGGCATCTCATGGTGTTTTGATTTATATTTCCCTGATGATGGGTGATGTTAAGCATCTTTACATGTGTCTATTGGCCATCTTGATGTCTTTCTTGGAAAAGTGTCTTTTCATGTCTTCTGCCCATTTCTTCACTGGATTATTTGTTTTTTGGGTATTGAATTTGATAAATTCTTTATAGATATTGGATACTAACCCTTTATCCAATATGTCATTTATTAATATCACCTCCCATTCTGTCAGTTACCTTCTAGTTTTATTGATTGTTTCTTTTGCTGGGCAAAAGTTTTTTATTTTGATAAGGTCCCAGTAGTTCAGTTTTACTTTTGTTTACCTTGCCTCCAGAGACATGTCTAGTAAGAAGCTGCTGAGGCTGAGATTAGAGGTTGCCACTTGTGTTCTCCTCTAGGATTTTGATGGTTTCCTGTCTTACATTTAGGTCTTTCATCGATTTTGAGTTTAATTTTGTGTATGGTGTAAGAGGGTGATACATGTTCATTCTGCATGTTGGTGCCCAGTTTTCCCAACACCATTTGCTGAAAAGATTGTCTTTTTTCCATTGGAAATTCTTTCCTGTTTGTCAAAGATTAGTTGGACATACATTTGTGGGTCCATTTCTGGGTTCTCTAGTCTGTTCCATTGATCCATGTGTCTGTTCTTGTGCCAGTACCATACTGTCTTGATGATTACAGATGTGTAATACAGCTTGAAGTCTGGGATTGTGATGCCTCCAGCTTTGATTTTCTTTTTCAAGACTGCTTTGGCTATTCAGCATCTTTTCTGGTTCGGTAAAATTTTTAGAATTGTTTGTTTTAGCTCTGTGAAGAATGCTGGTGTCATTTTGATAGGGATTGCATTAAATGTGTAGATTGCTTTGGGTAGCATAGACATTTTAACAATATTTTTTCTTCTAATCCATGAGCATGGAATGTTCTTCCATTTCTTTGTGTCCTCTTCAATTTCTTTCATAAGCATTCTATAGTTTTCAGGGTACAAAATGACTAAGCTTTTAAATATATATATATATACACATATATACACACATATATATAAGTGTATATATATGTGTGTATATATGTGTATATATATGTTTTTTTTATTTAAATTAGTTAATTTATTTTGAGACACACACAGAAAGAGAGAGAGAGAGAGAGCAAGGGAAGAGAGCAGAAAGAGAGGGAGAGAGAGAATCCCAAGCAGGCTCTGTCTCATGAGCACAGAACCCGATGCAAGGCTCGAACTCATGAGCCATGAGATCATAGCCTGAGCCAAAATCAAGAGTAGGACACTTAACTGAATGAGCTACCCAGGCATCCCATAAAATCACAGTGATTTTGTTTTATTAAAACATTTTTTAACATGTATTTATTTTTGAGAGAGACAGAGACAGAGACAGAGAGACAGAGCATGAGTTCGGAGGGGCAGAGTGAGGGAGACAAAATCTGAAGCAGGCTCTAGGCTCTAAGCTGTCAGCGCAGAGCCCAATGCAGGGCTCGAACTCATGAACTTCAAGCTCATGACCTGACCTGAAGTCAGACCCTTCATCGACTGAGCCATCCAGGCACCCCACTATGATTTTAAATATAAACTCACTTTACAATGGAAATAGATCTGTCTGAAAGATTAATTGTGACTTGTTTTGGAAAACTTCTGTATTAAGGAAAGTTAAATCTGATCAATAACCTTTTAAACCAATTTTTAAATTTCTAACACGAAACAAAGTTCTGCATTTTGCATTACACTTCCTATTTTCTTCATATTCTTGATCTTTTCCAAAAAAAAGTTAAATACCATTTTATGTCATTCATTTTACAATACTTTAAACTTTTCCTTGTACAGTTCCAGCTCCCAGAAAACTAAGTCCACCATATTTTATTTTATATTCCTCTAATAATCATAAAATATTAACACAAAAGTGATGTTTTCATTTAGATAATTAATTAATTAATTCAAAAAATTGTATGCAATTCACCCAGCCAAGTGCTTTTAAATTTGCAAAATAGTTGGAATATGTGAATCAAATAGAGTAACAAGTATGTAATTTGAAACTCAAAAAATGGGTTTTGAATTTAATATGTAATAGAATATGGACTTGAAAAAGTTATTTTACCACTTTGAGTCTCAGTTATACATTTCTAAAAATGAGGATAGCAATATTGATTTGCTATGAATATGACTGCTTCATCAATCTTATTTGTTCTGAAAGTCAAATGAGATACTGCAAGTGAAATTATCTTGCATTTGATAAAGTTTTACAAATATTAATATTATAGTTTTCAAAAAGTTCATAATGCATTAGATGAGTATATACATTATCACAATAAAAGTTCGTTGAGAGGGCATGGATTTTGTGATATTGTGATTTAAAATAAGAAATATGTATTTGTTCTTCTTCTCCTTTTGTAGCACAGAGCTTCTTCTTTTTTTCTTTATTTTTATTTATTTATTTTGAGAGAGAGAGACAGAGCATGCACAGGGGAGGGGCAGAGAAAGAGGAGAGAGAGATTCCCAAGCCGGCTCTGCCTACTGTCAGCACAGACACAGGGCTCCATTCCATAAACCCTGAGATCATGACCTAAGCCAAAATCAAAAGTAGGATGCTTAACTGACTGAGCCACCCAGGTGCCCCCCAGCAAAGAGCTTCTAAAACTTTTGGAATTTCCTAAACTTTGAGAAAGATAAAGCTGTCTCTTGTTATGTTAATGATCCAACTTTTGGACCACACCTAAAATAGGGGGCTGGCTGCCAGGAGAACCAACCATGTGATGACACAGGCAGAACTTGAAGTCCTAACCCCTGGCAGGAGAAGGGAGAAAGGTTAGAGGTTAAATCAATCTCTGATGGCCAATGATTTCATCAGTTATGTCTATGTAATGAAGCCTCTAAAAAATCTAAAAGGATAGGGTTTGGAGAGCTTCCAGGCTGCTGAAGACATGCACACTCAGAAGAGTAGCACACTCAGAGAAGGTGTGGGAGAACTGAACCCTTTCCCCATACCTTCTCCATCTATCATTTCATTCTAGCTCTTCCTCAGTTATATCTTTTTATAATAAACTTGTGACCTAGTAAGCAAAATGTTTCTCTGATTTCTGTGAGACATTCTAGCAAATTAACCAAACCCAAAGAAGAGTTTGAGGGAACCTCCATTCCGTAGCGAGTCATTCAGAAGTACAACCTGGACTTGTGCTTGGCATCTAAAGCAGAGGGCAGGCAGTCTTGAAGAAGTGAGCACTGAGCCCTTAACCTGTGGGATGCAACACTATGTCTATGTCTGGGGAGATAGTGTAGGAACTGAATTGTACTATAGGTTATCCATCTGGTATCTGAAAATTGCTTCATGGTGTAGGGGAAACTTCCCCCCAAATGTTGGAATTGGGTATTCAGACCCCTTCGATTTGTTATATTAAAAATTTTTATTATCTTAAAAAAACTTAGATATTAATGAATGTCTAAGAAGTACATATTATATGCCTTGGGGAAACAAAAGTGAATAAAGTATACCCTGCCCTCTAGGAGTTTACTGCCTTGTAGGACAAAGGAGAACTATATAAATTAATTTTTTAAAGTATACATGCATACATACACATGCATGCATATGCACATATATACGTATATATGTATACGTATATATACGTGTGTGTGTGTGTGTTTAGATATATTATTGATAGATACCGAGATAGATAGATAGATAAGCTATAAAAAATCCAGGTATTCTATGGAATCAGACTAAAAGCAACAAAACTCAGCTACCTTGAGAAATCTGACGTGAGAAAGAGCAGCTAAACTACTGCAAACAAGGAGGACAACCCCACAGAGATGCCTAAATGATAGGCAGGTAAGGAAACAGAATGAATGGAATCAGTGACAGGGAGGCATGGGAGCCCTTGACATTTGATATCAAGTGATAGGTGAGGAATAAATACAGATGAGAAGAACTTCTCCTACGATGAGTTTTGTAAACCAAATTAAAACATTTGCACTTTATTTCTGGGGACGATGGTGCTTCTTTGCACTGATTTAAACAAGAGAAGAATGAGATCAGATTTGTTTTTGAAGGGTTATTTTTGATTAAGGAACAGAGATTAGATTAAATAATCCATGACTGGAAACAGGGGAAATATTTGCTAATTTGTAGAAGTAATAGGGGGAAAATTTCATGGTAAGCGTGGAAAGAGTTGGCAAGATTTGAGAGAAATTAAGGGAGCAGAAGAGATAGGAATAGCTTGTTGGATGTTTAATTTCTGGCTTGACTAAATACATAAATGATGCCATAAAATTAATCCATGGTTACAAACTACAACGATGCAACAAAGGAAAGATAGACGGTGCTAAAACAATGTAAGTAAAGGAATCTAACTTGGTCAGAAGTCAGGGTAGGAGAGCTGCCTTGAAGAAGTGATGCGTCAGCAAAATTGGAATGCAAATGAGTTAAATAGGTCAAAGGGGAGGAGGACACTTAGATAGAAGTAGAACATTAATTGCCAAATCTTGCAGTGACTGTAAAGAACTAGGGCATGTTACAGGAAATGAAAGCAGACTAGTTACAACAAGAGGCCGGAGAGCACAGGGAACTTGTGGGAAGTGAAGCAGTTGCAGAAAGCAAAAGAAACCATATAGCACTTTGCAGGTCAGGTTAAGAACCGTGGGCTTTCTTCTTAGAAAAAAAGAGTTTGAAGTGATGGTGTGTGTGTGTGTGTGTGTGTGTGTGTGTGTGGAGGGCATGTTTGGGTTGTATTTTACCAATATTAATTCAGGTTCTGTGTATAAAATAGATCACAGGTGCCCACAGCATTTATAGGGAAAACAGGAAGGAAGTTCTTAATATTCCAAGTAAGATAACGACAGTTTGGGTTAATAATTCTGATGATGGTGATGGAGAACTTTGGGAGTACATATGAAATAAAGTACAGAATTTCAGAATTCAACATTCTTGGGAACTTGTCATCGGTTATAAGCATTATTACTAATTAGAATATGTTGCACATATTTTTACAGCTCATCATTTTTCTTTTGATTGAAGAAAACCAATATTTATGAAATAGAAGGAATAGAAAGAAACTGAAAGGGAACAATCAGACATGGGAGAAAAAAGACAGCAAAAGGAAGAGAGCATTAAATATAGAATCATTGTCAAACGTTCGAAGAAGGTAGGTACTGAGGGTTAGTCCATGACTTAGTAACAAATAAAAGGATCTTCAATGTCCTGGGGGTTGGAAAGAAACTGAAGATACATTGAGAAAGGTCTTTGAAAGATGTGACCTGGCAGATCCATGGGAAGACTTGGAAAAAGAAAGGCTGAGGTTGGTGAGAGTTCTCTTTGATATCTTCTCTTTATTTTGTCTGTGAAATGGAAGGTGTGTGGCCATGTTCAAGAGATTACTAATGTTTGAAAAAGCAGCAGTAGATAATGAAATCGAAACTTGACTAGGGAACTAAAGAATTAGTGAGTTCCCAAGGCCCTAAACATCTCTTGGAAAAAGCCCCACTTCTGGTGATATGGGAGTTGCCGACTCTCTAGAAAGTCTCAACTTCCACCAGGCACTAAGATAGGTTCAGATCTAAAAAAATTTTCAAAAGAAAAGAAGAGTCTTTGGGTTGCAGTGGAGGAAAAAAGGGTATCTCTATGGTGTTTTTATACAAATTTAACACTGAAGCATAAAAGAAGTGTATCCAGATGGGTTTCCAGTTGGATTGGGATTGGAGGAGACAGATATTTCAGGCAATGGCATAAAAGACTTGGCATACATTTAAACTGATAATTATTAACTAGATACCATGTGTAAGAAGGATGCTGTATTTAAAATAAAATATATTTGCCTCTTTGTGTGACATATGCTTTATTTAGAAAAAAAAGGTGCAAGAATATGAAAACAATATTATGTTGGTATATAAGTGCAAACAATTAACACAGAGAATAACTAAAAAATGATACTAAAGAATTTTAATGTTTTAATAGTCTCATTGAACTAAACAAATACACTTAGATGAAAAGCTTTTTTTACTTCTCTTTGTTTTCTTTTTTTTCTGTTTGTTAACAGCAAATAATTTCAATCACATTTGCCGTGTTTCTTAGTATGCAAAAGTCTATTTATTTTACATTAGAGTACACTTCTTAACTAAGTAGGATTCAATGAATTGAACAAATGTCATTACCACAAAAACAGGCCAAAGATAAGTAAACTCCTTCTCAGAGTGAAAAATGGTACAATGTCTGATGCAAAATTTTAATAGATACATATAGGAACTGTTAGTTTACATTAAGGAAAGTTTGTAAACACTTCATTTAGGAAACCTTTTATGGGGTATGAAGTTAATTTCCTTGGTGATATTTACGTATCCCATATATGCTTGTTATAGTTTGCTTCTTCTATCTCTGATAAAAAAATCTGTTATGAATTGACTTTTCCCGTTTGTTATTGTATTAATGATGACAAACTGTGGACCAGGAACTGTGTAAGAGGCTGATAAGCAGAAAAGCATGCGTCTTCTTCTGAGGGTAACATGAATAAGGAGATTTCTAACCCTGAATGGTAGGTTTATTTATTTCCTTTGATTTCCTTTATTTGTTACTAAGTCATGGACTCTCAGATCAAGAGTATAGATATTTAGTTTTAATTTTCTCTCTAAATCATTGGAGTTATAATTATGATATCCAGAAGTTAAATGTCTCAGAAGGAAGATACTCTTTTACTACATTTCAAAAATTCATAATCCTACTTGTGGATACTGCATAGACCATTAACTCAAAAATTGCTTCGTCGATGCACTGATGAGCCACACTGATATTTTAAGCAAAAAATGAATTCTAGCGTCTGAATAAACAATTGTACATGCAGAAGATATATTATTTAGGCCAAAGTAAATTGTTGAGTCTGAACACTTAACTAGAAGTGTTTAGACACCTCTTATCATAGTTGTAATTGGTATCACTTAAGCCAGTGGCCTGAGGGTAATAATAGATCAAGGGACAAACAACATCAAAAAGAATAAAAATAAAAATAAACCAGGAATTTATGGGCTACCACCAGTGATTCTACTCAGGAGCTAGATTGCTGTAACTGACATATGTTTACTTTTTTTTTTTTTTTTTCACTTGCTCAATTGGATAAATCCTGGGAGGTCTCACAATTCCATCTTTGTTCCCATTTTTACATGGCTTCCTGGCTCGTATATTGCCAATATATTTGCTTCTGATTGATGTCTCCAGGTGTATTAGAAGCTGACAGCATCTGACCAGCGCTGCGCCCAGGTGAATGATTCCACCAAAAAAATACTGCAAAGTGCATCTGTCTTGTTGTCACTTCTCAAATATTTCCCTTTTATTAAGCTCTTATTGTTGTACTAAAGTCACAAGGTGGAACTGCCTCTTGTCTACAGAAAGCACAGTGATGCAGCTTTGATTTGCCTTGTTCTTTATAATAACCTCCGTTTCCCTCGATTCCTGGCATTTGATTGAGTGGAGTTAGGTCAAGGGATAATCTGAGAGGCTCTCAAATCAAAATGCACACAGTGGTCCTTTCTCTCTCTGCATCAGAGACTGAAGTGTTCTATGTCAATGAGCTGGCTGCAGGACCAAAAATGCCCCCTCAATTTTCCTTTCTTTCTAACTCTGGTGTGCTTTATGCAAATCAACAAGAGGTGGTAAACTGGTAGTCTGCTGGCCAAATCCTTTTATTGTTGGTTCGCCTGACTCAGAGAAATAATCCTATGTCCGAACTTGAGAGTCTGTTTTTCAGATGACTCTATTTTCAAGAAACAATCTAGGTATTATCTGATGGGAATGAGTGGTGTGGGCTTTCCTGATTTCTCTGATAAACACAATTGCCGATTGAGTTATTTCTGTTTCTATACATCTCCTTAGTAATTTTCAAAGGGAAAAATGTTAAAACTTTGGCATTTTATAAAACACAAAAGAATTAGCACGGAAGCATTAAACACTGCAGAGAAAAATATAATTCAGGCTCATGATAGTAAATTTTGGCAGAGTTTATGTCACATAAGATTAAATGCATTAGGTTTAATTTTAATTACCACTTCCCCCCTACCTTTGGTATTGTTGAAGCCTCTATTCAAGAATTACTATTTCTACCCTGTATTGGTTTGAGAATTCTTCCCTTAAAAAAAATTCCTAGTCCTCATGCTTTTAATAAGGTTGATAGTTCTTGGTATCAGAATGAAACATAAATTGATAATAGCAAAGGTTAAAAGTATATAATACTTCTTTCTTACAGGGTTCATTAGCTGTATTTCTGTTTATCTTTTTTTTTCAAAGTCTATTCAAAATTATGATTGCAAAAATCTATTCAATATGGGAACTGCAAAGAAACCAGCATTTAGGAGAAATGCATAATGCCATTCTAATATATAAACAAACTCACTTTTATACAGCTGTTATGGAAGTTTTTCTAAAACTCGATGTGTTTAAAAGGTTAGAGAACACTTTAAGTAAATGATCCCTATCTCTGCCATTACGCAAAAAATCCTTCTCAGGGGGCCTTTTCCTATCTCCCACTAAAAAAAAATATCCACTGAAAGTGAATAGCTTGTCCCTAAGGCATTGGAATTTAGCATAGTCTGATGAGTGAGGACATTTTATGCGCACGCAGTCAGAGATTAATAAAAATAAGATGTGATTAAATTGTGCTGGAATTCCAACCTTTTGAATTTTCTTTCTAGCACTGCTTCTGTGTTATAAGGAAGATATGGAAGGGATTTGTTGTCTAGTTCTATAGGGATTCAGTCACAATCTCCTACACATAATCACTAATGGGGAAAAGCCACAATGGGCTTGTATGGCTGTAAGTTTTCATTTGAAGTCCTGATTTAGAATCAGAACATTCTTCTGGTCCATGTACTCTAGGCCAGGCTATCCATATAGTTGAATAGGAAAAAAACAAAAACAAAACATAAAACATCTTTCTTTTCCCCACTAACCACCAACTGGAATTTAACACTTCCTTCAATTATGAATACACAACAATAACAACAACAGCAACAAACACTGTAGAATGAGCTAAACTGTTGATATATACCAGTGATATATACCAATGAAGTTAAATCTCTTTTTCTGGTTGCCTAGTTGCTGTGGTTATCTTGAAATATCACTTGTCACCACTTTGAGGTTATGCTTAATTATATTTTATTATATTTTATATATATTTTGTTTTATATTATATTTTATTACTTACAGTGTTAAAAAGGCAAATGTATTAGTATACAACAATTTTTTTAAACATTTTGGTAACTGTATTTTAAAATAATTGGCTTTAATTTTAATTTGTAAGTATTTTATTTTAATGGATTTAAATGGGGATATTCTAAGAGGTTCATAGGCTTCACCAAACTGTCAAAAAGGTTTATGAGACAAAGAAGTTTCAATACCCTATCCATACATTCTAATCTTGGTCCTCATGGCCTTGCTGTTACCAAGGATCAAAGACTAGGAAAGATCACTCTAAGAAAAGATTAACAAGTGAAAAGAAGTATGTTATCTAATTACTTCTTGGGTCTTAGCAACCTATACCTAAGAGTCTCTGAAAATTTACACACCTTCAAAATAAGAGGCATTCCAGCTGTATCTTAGAATGTGAGACACATGAGAGAATAAATCCCCAGAGGGATAAGGATTAAGAAAAATCTCTAGGTACAAATGGAAAGAGGGTTTCAGAAAGAGGTTGTCAACAGAGAATTTGAACAAAGATTACAGTATCATCCCACATCACACTAAGAGACATTGTTTCCTAACACCACGATTTTGGCTTTGTCAAAGCAAACATTGAAATGGTAGAAGTTAAACAAGTGAGGAAGACTTTATTATGACCTTTGTAATAGAGCAGACAGATAGAAAACTCCACGGAAGGGAAGGTTAGGAAAGTGCTTAAGAGCTGAAGTCCTTAAGAGCTGAGGGGGAATCCTAGGCCACCCATATTTGTTAACTGGCCTTATCAAAAGGAAAACTAAGCTTTCTTACCTTCATGCCAAGAAGTAGGTTTACCATCTGGAACAAGGCTACCTGCTGAAGTTAGGCTCCTCCTTTCCTACAGAAACAGAGATTGGGGTGCCATCTTCCTTGATGAGTATATTTGAAAAGTATGGTCCTCGAGAAAAATATTCCTGGGTTGTAAAATTTGCAAGAGGCTTTAAAAAAGATTTATATCTCAAAGAAGAAGATAAAGAATTTACAATTACAAGTTTTCTAAGGTTCTAAGAACATGTTCTAAGAACATGTTCTTAGAACAAATGTTCTAAGAAAAGGGAGCTAGGGCCTAGAGTCAAGAATAAGCCTGTCTAAAGACTAGTCAAACTGAGGAAAACCTGAAGGCCATCTTTTCATCTTGATTAGCTTATAACAGCATTACTCCTTCAAGGTAAAATGTGGGAGACAGAATCAGGTTTATGTTCCTACAAAATAGACTATTTCTGAGTATAATGATGTGTGTGTGTGTGTGTGTGTGTGTGTGTGTGAGAGAGAGAGAGAGAGAGACAGAGACAGAGACAGAGACAGAAAGAGAGACAAAGAAAGAGAGAGAGAGATTCGGGATAATGGACATTACTACCACATAAATACGATTCTGAATGTTAATAAACAATAGCAAATTAAAACAAGGAGTTATTGAAATGATAAGTTCTTGAGATCCAGAAAGATTTCAGAAAGTATTGTTGTATATTTACTAGATCAGATTAAACAGATAAATAAAGTGTCTTGGCTTTGTCAAGAGGCAGAGGTTTTTCCAACAAGCTTTTTAAAATAAAAAAAAACTACCATTTCTTTTTCAGTTTGTCTCTAAAAGAAATGCTATGCCATCCAATCTCAACATAGGTACTGAGTATACCACAAAGAGGCAAGTAAATCCAAAGTCATTCTTGATTAAACAATCACCTTTTCAGTACAAAAGCAAGAAGTGTTAGTTGTTCTTTTTTTTCTCTCTGTATAATAGGAACTGCAACCTAATTCTCACTGTTAATCACAGAATCAAAGGTTAGCGTTTGACCAACCTGACACTCACTTTAAATTGTTCTATTTTTCTCCCAAAACATCAGCTCTTTTTACTTCCTTGATTATTCACATTCATGATTGAATCAGCTATTTTTGTGCTTGGGTATTTCTTGTTCTTCACATTCTAGTCTATATTTTTCATGAAACAGTATTCCTTGAACACAGTATTTGAATCAAGCAATCAATTAACAACTGATACAGACTTACTATTTTTCTTTTTATTTTAGGCAGTATTAATTTATGATGCCTTTAAGAGTTATGGAATACATAAAATTAGTTTTTAAATGAGCACACATTTTTAGGTTGGACATTTAATTTATAAACCTCTTACACCTGTGTTTCCAACTATTCCTGTTATTCTTATAATTATCTGAGTCCAGGGAAAAGTATTAAATATATGCCTGTAGACATGCAGATTTAAACTTGAGCTTCTTTGAACGCAGGCCTTTTTTTCTCTTTCATCCAGAAACTGAAACTAAAATCATGTGGTCCTTCCAAACTCCTACTTCGGCAGAACAACAGAAGTTAGGAGTCTACTTGGAACTCAAATTCTGCATCATAATAATTCGCTTTTTCTTCATTTTGAGAACTGCTCGTGCTATTATTTAAGACAGAAGCATGTAGAGGGAAGACAGGATGTTATGGTTTTGTTTTCTCAATGTAAATTAAATTGCTGGTTTTTCGCCAAAAGGGGGCAGGCATTTCCATGATAAGGGGAGAGATGTGCTTCCATCCAGGAATACAAATGGTTAAAAACAGAGACAGCTATTACCTATTCTAGGACTCTACTTGTGCAGAGAAAGCTCCTGGGTACTTCCAATAAGAAAGATATACCAGAGCTTGCTGACAGGAACAGAGAGAGCCTTTGTTAGTCCTGGACTTTTCTGTCACTCACCTCTAGATAATATCAAGCACTGTGACAGGGACAAGGTGTATGAGACTGCTGTTCAGGCAATGGGGACTTGAAAGCACCTAATTGAATTTCTCCTGGAGATAAAGAGATTTTTTAAAAGTAACAATTTGTCAGTAAAATGATCTGCTAATTGTTGTAGGAAATTGCTCAGTTTTTAAAATAATAGATCTTAGTGTTATATAGAAGTTTCAGTTTCTTCCTGGTGCTTAACCTTCTCAACAATACCTATCGTAGATTTTTTTAGGATATATGTGTGAGAATGAAAATGTATTCTTTTTAGTTTCTAGAACTTTATTTATGAGAAATCTTCATCTGTGTGTTGCAGTTATTGCAACATTTAAAAACCACCCAATAAAATACTAAAGGTGTTGTTTTATTGCTGTCTGCCTAATTATTGATGTATGTGTATGTATATATAAGCACAATTGATCACTTACACTTGCTCATGTAATTTATGACAATGTTGCCATTCTATGCTATCAGTCAAGACACACAGTCAACATACACTAAGTTCAAGGCACTCTGAATACACGTAGCTTTTCTTTTTGCCTGGAGGCACAGAAGGCCTGTATCTTCTTCTTAATCATTTTCAGTCTCCTTCCAAATCTCTGAAAATTAAAGCTTTCCTCCTTGCATACATGCCTTTATTTCCCTCCCTCAGATAGTTGATATAATTAATTTTATGCTTATGTTACTAAATAGAAAAATGTAGACAGATAAAAATCACAATTTCTTTGTTATTTGGTGAAGGTAGATGGAGATAAGAGTTTTCTTGTGTTTAAAGATACCATCATCATAGGAAGAACAACTATGGCTTTGTGTGAAAACTTATGTAAAGGCATCTTCTGTGAGTTTAGTATCTGTGATGGTGGATAACTCATTTTTTTACATTCCCATATAAGATAAGACAGCATAAATCATAAAACTACAGTAAATGAACAAAAATTTAATTTTTTTGTTCTCTCCAAATATTTTATCTTTTGAACATAGTTACTGAAAAGAGACAAACCCAAATGCTTTAAAAAGTGAGAATTTTTCATAAATACTCCCAGCACATGGTGATGAAAAAATAAACATACATCAATAGTTTAATTTTATTTTTTCCTCTGAATAGAATGTAATGTTAGTTGTCATGTATGAATCAACATATCAATGTATTAATTTTATGTGACAGTAAAGAATATAGCTAGTTAAATTTAATACTAGATATTTTAAACTCCATTTTTTTGCAGCCCCAGAAAATGACATCTACTTTTTGTAGCTCTAGTGTATATATGAGAATCTGTCAATCATGTTGCAAGATGTTTCATATCTAAGTGTATCTGTCAGGAAGTCCTATTCAAGGTCCAAGGGAGTTATTCTGGGCAAACAACTGAAGTGAATTGTTTTGGAATTATCAAAAGTAATTACTAGGCTTTAAAAATGTATATGCAACTTGGAAAATAGAAAGTAAATTTTGGAAATATATTGTCAGTTCTCAAGCCATTTAAAGGTAGAAAAATTTTTGTGAAGGTATTTTAATATTTTTCTTTAAGTGATACAAATATGGGGATGTTCTGTCTTGCATTCTTAAGGAGAAACTTATTTCAGTGAGAGTGTCTAAAGACGCTATTTGCTAAATGGCTTTATTTCCAATATTTAATGAAGAGATACATCCTGACCTCCTTTCAGAAAATTAAAGATCTTTTGAGAAATCACCCAGTCCTTTCCTATATTATAGAGTGATTTTGATTGCTTTAGAAATTCTAAAGATGATAGTTAAATCAGAACTATGTTATGTTTTTATTGTCATTTTAAATAAACCCCACACTTTATGTTATTTTGGGGGCAATAGGTAGAAATGTTTAGAGCTAACAAACACTTTTGTAAACAACACAACCCTCCCTACTGAACATTCAAGTAAAGTGTTTAAAAACAAAAGAAAACTTTAACCCATGGCTTCTAACACTGCTTTCTTTTAAGTGTGTAAAATTTATTTTAAAAGTTGCATTCACAAGATATTTAGTTTTCTTTATTATTTTTTTTTATTTTTTTGAAGATATCTATACAGACGGCATGTTTCAAGGTTAGAAAAGCTGTAAAATGTCGAAACCCTATATTTTTCATTTTCTTTTTTATCAGTCTACAAGAGATACAATTATGGGAATGCTCTTCCCTCTATGCGTTTGATACTATTTTAATTCATTTTATAGATGAAGGAATTGAAACTCAAAGATCTTAGATAACATGCCCCAATAATGATTTTCTTGATGTTATTTCTACTTGCTTTCACGAATTAATCAGAATCCTATTTATTTTCAAATGTCTTTCCATCACCTTATTTTCTCAATACCTCTGTTTAGTAGAGGTAAAGAGATTATGGTGGAAAATTTTGTCACTTACCAATGCTGTAATTTTAGTCAAGTCACTTACCTCTTGTGAACTACTTTTCTCACTTCTAAAATGTGTGTTTAATAGTAACACTCTTATCAATATTTTATCATTTGAAAATCGATGTATCTCAAAGTGCTTTCTAATCTGCAGTGTAAAGTATTTATTATAAGTTAACCACTTAATTAATCACATATACAACTTTTATTCAGCATGTACTACATGTTCAACCCTACATTAGGACCTTATATTAACCTCATCCAGCATTCAAAGTCTTTCAGAGCCCTTAAAACAGTATCAGCCAACCAGAGTTTATATTATGATGCCCCTAGCTTAAAAGCCATGTACTATATTAGTCTGCTATTGCTGCATAACAAATGCAGACTTAGCAGTTTAAAACAACACCCTTTTATTAATTCATAGCTTCTGTAGGTCAGAAGTTGGGGCATGGCTTCCCTGGGTCCTCTGCTAACAAGGCTGAAACGAAGATGTGGCAGGCTGTGTTCTCATCTGAAAGCTTGACCAGGGAAGAATCCATTTCCCAGCTCATTCAGGTTGTTGGCAGAATTTGGTTTTTGTGGTTGTATTTCTGAGTTCCCTCTGTGCTTGCTGGCTGTCAGCTGAGGATCCCTTTCTGGAACCAGAGGCCACCTCAATGCCTGAAGATGAAGCCCACTCACAACACGGCAGCTTACTTCTTCAAAGCCATGAAGAGAATGCTTGAGATGTGGAGAAGTCTAAACTACATTTAAAGTCTAGACTACATCTTTCATTAGGACAGACCTACCTAGACCAAGTCCTTTTATCTCATCATGAAATCTCACATAAATATCACATAATTATGTCAGTGATAGTTCATCATATTCGTAGGTCCCACCCACACTCAAGGAGAAGGAATTATACAAGACATGACAGCTGGGAGCAGGAATCTAGGAGTCAACTTTGAATTATGCCTACCTATCACATGTGAGGATAACTTGATTTGAACAGTACAGGATGCTAACAAATGTGCCTTACTCTCAGAAGGTTACAAAGATAGGCTAGATTTGGAAGGTGGAATGAAGAAGCAAGTGATAGGCCCCTGGTAGAAGTGGACTGTAAGCTTGCTATCACTGAAATGTTCTAGTTTGATTCTGTGAATTTAGCCAGTCTTGACAAGCAGAATATGAGAGGCATTCTGAATTATCAAATTATGTTTTATGTCTCCTATATTGGTCTTAGTCTCTGATATCCCAAGACAAGACAAATTGCAATCCAGAGATCTGATTAATGAATGTATCAAAGTGGTTATTAAGACATTGGAAATGAAATAGAAACTCAATATTTTGAGATATTGAGCTAGAGACACATACATAGACAATGGTACAAAACTGTCTGCATTCACGACCAGTCCTTGAAAGTTCATATTAACAAATGTCAAACACAATAAATCAGCTATTCTTGGTCACTTTATATTTGATTCTTCTGTCACAATAGCTTTCTTCCTTGCTTCTGCAGATCAAATTGGGAAGTGACTGTCTGCAGTCATAATGCAAAAAATAGTCCACACTTTGATAGGTTCTTATTACTTATTAAATGTTTAATAGGCTGAAAGACTCACTCTAAGCTTTGTTTCATTTCCCTTGGTGAATATAGTATTACTTGTTAGGGGAAGAATACTTTCAGTTCTTGGAGAGTTTTATAAATAGTAGTGGGTAAAACTTCAAGATACTTATTATTTTCTCCTATTTAGCTTACACTGAGTTGAATTTACAAGCATAATAACCTCAATGGGGAAAATTACTAAAGTTAAATAGAAAATAGAGGAGAGAAAAATCCTTATCTGCATACCTAAAACTAAAGAATTAAAGAAATCTTTTTTTTTTTTTGATCTACACAATCTTCAATGTATTAAGAATAGAAAAAGGTCACTGGGCTCAACAAGCAACCCCCTGCTGTTTTCCTCATCGCTGGTTTCCTGTTCACTCTCTATACACTTGTTTCTTCTCTTTGTCTAATACATATTGACTTTCTTATTTCACAGACTCTGTGATATTTTGCAGCAAGGGTGATAACCCAGAAGATTTTCTTTCACTGCAAAACAAAGGGTCATTCCTCTGAAGATGTTTCATATATCCTGGTTTTTAAATGTTGTTTAGAAGCAGAAAAGATTCTGTAGCTTAATATACTTTTATATGAAATTTTCTTTCTTTAAAAACCCTAACACAAAGTATCTACAGTTTGGCCATATGCAGTGGATATATACAGATATAGTTTACAGTTCCATATAGAATTAATGTTCATCCCATCTGAAAAATGCATGTGCTTGAGTAAATGCATACTCACACACACACACACACACACACACACACACACACACACACACTCATACACACATACACAAAACACTAAACTTGGTTGGAGTGAAAGCCTATTTTAACAGGGTTCTGTTTTCTCACATTGAACCCTATAAACTCAGTAAAAATGGATTGGCCATTTATGAAACCGATGTTGCCTCTCTCCATGCCCAAGAAATATTGTGTGGGTTAATGTTCTTGTTTTACTTTTCTGAAAAACAAATGTTTTCTTTTACTTACAGCACAGAGCCCAACACAGGGCTTGAACTCACCACTTTGAGATCAAGACCTGAGCTGAGATCAAGATTCAGGTGCTTAACTGACTAAGCCACCCAGGAGCCCCTTCTCATTCATTGTGTGCAACATCACTGATTTCTACTATTCCCTATGTTCCTTATTTTATAAAATATACATCAAAACCACTTTAATATCTTCCCCTTTATATTGAGGGAACTGAAAAAAAATGTGTAGGAACAGGGAGTATATTCTTTCAGATATATTATATATTTCTCATACAGGAACCTTCTACTTGAGGAGAATGTACACCTCTTTTCTGAACCACCCACTGCTGAACTAGAAGACTGAAAAATGGATAAGTTGGTTCTCTCCATTCTTCTTCACTCAAACTCCTGTCTCCTTCAGCTTCTCCTAAAGTTCAAGCATTTAAAAGTTTTTGGGAGCTGACTCACCTTAGAAATGAACATTCAGAATACTTAGTCCATTCCATCTAATTTTATACTACTTAAAAATTTTGGCTGCCAATGCCAGAGGGCATACAATGGGTACTCTTTTTCTCTCTAGATCTCTTCCAAATGTGTGTGTTTGTATTTAATCTTAGGATGCCCTTGAGTTGCCAGATTTAGCAAACAAAGCAATGAACAGAGCATCTACTTCCATTGCAATTTCAGATCAACGATGGGTATTTGGTTAGATGTTGGCCACCCTTTATTTATTTATTTATTTATTTATTTATTTATTTATTTATGTACATCCAAGTTAGTTAGCATATAGTGCTACAATGATTTCAGGAGTGGATTCCTTAGTGCCCCTTACCCATTTAGCCTGTCCCTCCTCCCACAATGCCTCCAGCAATCCTCTGTTTGTTCTCCATATTTAAGAGTCTCTTATGTTTTGTTCCCCTCTCTGTTTTTATATTATTTTTGCTTCCCTTCCCTTATGTTCATCTGTTTTGTATCTTAAAGTCCTCATATGAGTGAAGTCATATGATATTTGTCTTTCTCTGACTAATTTCGCTTAGCGTAACACCCTCTAGTTCCATCCATGTAGTTGCAAATGGCACAATTTCATTCTTTTTTTTTGCTGAGCAATACTCCATTGAATATATATATATATATATATATATATATATATATATCTTCTTTATCTGTTCATCCATCAATGGACATTTGGGATCTTTCCATATTTTGGCTATTGTTGATAGTGCTGCTATAAACATGGGGGTGCATGTGCCCCTTTGAAATAGCACACCTGTATCCCTTGGATAAATACCTAGTAGTGCAATTGCTGGGTCGTAGGGTAGTTCTATTTTAATTTTTTGAAGAACCTCCATACTATTTTCCAGAGTGGCTGCACCAGTGTTCAGTCCCACCAGCAGTGCAAAAGAGATCCTCTTCCTCCGCATCCTCACCAACATCTGTTGTTGCCTGAGTTGTTAATGTTAGTCATTCTGACAGGTGTGAGGTGGTATCTCATTGTGGTTTTGATTTGTATTTCCCTGATGATGAGTGATGTTGAGCATTTTTTCATGTGTTGGTTGACCATCTGGATGTCTTCTTTGGAGAAGCGTCTATTCATGTCTTTTGCCCATTTCTTCACTGGATTATTTGGTTTTTGGGTGTTGAGCTTGTTAAGTTCTTTATATATTTTGGATACTAACCCTTTATCTGATATGTCATTTGCAAATATCTTCCCCCATTCCATTGGTTGCTTTTTAATTTTGCTGATTGTTTGCTGAGCAGAAGGTTTTTATTTTGATGAGGTCCCAATAGTACATTTTTGCTTTTGTTTCTCTTGCCTCCGGAGACGTGTTGAATAAGAAGTTGCTGCAGCCAAGATCAAAGAGGTTTTTGCCTCCTTTCTCCTCGAGGATTTTGATGACTTCCTGTCTTACGTTTCGGTCTTTCATCCATTTTGAGTTTATTTTTGTGTATGGTGTAAGAAAGTGGTCCAGGTTCATTTTTCTGCATGTTGCTGTCTAGTTTTCCCAGTTTGCTGAAGAGACTGTCTTTATTCCATTGGATAGTCTTTCCTGCTTTGTCAAAGATTAGTTGCTGGCCAATCTTCTTGACCATTCTTCCTAATAATGTGCAAGCAAGTAAGTGGGAAGGAAAGGGTAGAGATGCCATACCAGCTGGATCTTTTTATTTGTATTTCGTTAGAGAACAAAGGTTTTTTTAGACGTCCCTCTGCTAGCCAGATTTCACTTAGGTCCACCAAATGTAACTGCATTTCTTGGCCATCCATAGCTGCCAGGAAGCTGAGAATTGAGTGCTGATTTTTATTCTCTCAGGCCTTATATTAGGAGCCAACAAGGGAGCCTGGAGCTGGGAAAGGGTGTTAAGTAAGCCAATTACACTCTCTGGAACACCAAACAAATTAGGTTTAAGGACAGGAAATTAAAAATGTTTAGCACAAAGAAACTCATAAAATCTACCCTTCATAGACTCTTCTTGTCGAAAAAAATTACTTGATGATAAACACATATACTAATGAAAGTTTAAATATGTATGTGTGTATATGTGTGTGTGTGTGTGTGTGTGTGTGTGTGGGTGCACACACAAAGCAGGAAGCCATTAAATTAAAGAAACAGTGCACTAAACCCAGGAGTAAAATTTTTTTCAAGTGCTGAATTTTAAAGAGGTAGCAAGAAACAAGAGAAATCTATAAAACATATCTCCAAAAAGGTGTTTCACTGCAATTCAAGGAAAGTTAAAATTTTGTGAGGACATTTTCCCCCTCTAAGCAGGATGAAAGTTAATCTATAATTCTAACAAAAAGAAAAATCTATTTTAAAAAGGCCTTATCTATCTATGCCAAAAAATGCAGTATGATTTTAAAGCAATTGACAGAAATTTAACTGATATACTTTTATGTTGTTGTTTTTGTTAATGGGTTCAGTCATAGTACTTGATCCCGAAGAAGAAAGCAGTTACTTAAGCATGCTATTATGATTTTGTATATGGCTTTTTAATTTGTTTAATCAACATATAGAAAAAAGGCAGCAGACTGACTTGTAGTTTGGGAATGTAAATATTGTAAACATATATAGTGTAAAAAACAACACAATGAACAGTAATTGAGAGGAGACCGTAGGAGAGATGAGTCAGATATGAAATTTCAATAAATCCTACCTATAATTAATAGAGTAAGAATTGGTTTTATGAATGTGTACCCAGGTAAAGGACTAAAACTAATGAACAGTAACAAAAATTGGGAGGCGATAGCAAAGAAAATTTTTAAAAGATAAACAAATTCTCTAATATTTTCCTTCCTTGTGTTGGGGAACCAATAAACCCTGTCTAAGGCAATGAAATAAGAAGATGAAGTACAAACATTATATTTTGATATTTTCTTGAGAACCACAAAATGATCCCAAAGCATAGTAATTAAAGTTGGTGATCTCAAAGACACTCTAGGTATTTTATCACTGACAATGAATGGCCTCCTTTCAATCTTACAATTTAAGCATTCTACTTCATTAAAGTTTTAATGATACCAATCGAGAGTATCATTATTTTAAAACCTTAAGAAAAAAGTTGTAAATTAAACTATCATTCAGTAAATTACTATAATTTGAAACCATAATTTTATACTTTTTAAAAGAGGTCTGTCAGACTTACATAGAGTTTTTTATCTCAAATCACCTTGGTGAATAAATGAATGGGAAATAGAAGTGAAATAAATTGGATAAGGTATTTTTTAAAGTTCTTTACATGAGGAGTCAGAACTACTGTTCATCTGTTTTATTAATGTCCCTATTTTTGTCTCCCATAATATTTGTCTCCTGGACCATTAAGATAGTTGATGATAGATAATTTTTTCAGGCTGCTCAGCATTGTCTCCAGAATTTTCTTCTATGATATGGATGCCAATTCTACAAGACTTGTTGCTGCTGCTTTATCATACTAGAATGTGTCTGTGGAAGGTTTTCAAAATATAAACAGAACTCATATTCCTTCCCCAGATGGTTCTTAAATAGTTTGAGATGAAAATGTCGACATTTCAGTTGTATTATCATGCCGCAAGTAACAATGATGTGTGTGCATGCACGGGCAGTGATGAGTTTGTTGTGAACGCCGTCTGCCTGACAAAAATTATAGAATGCCATCAATCATAAGATGCATCTTGATTTCAAACGTGTTAAAGTATGAAAAAAAGTAAGTTATAATGAATGAAATGCAATACTTTATCTACCATAGGACTTTCCTGCTACTGACTGACATGGCCATCAAATACTGCCTTCCCAGATATTTCATGTTGACTAGGATACATGAGTTTCTATGCCTCATTTCAATTCATGTCAACTACCTAAATTTTTCAATGAATATTTAAAAAATTTCTTTACTCTGACTCTGAGAATATATAGCATAACTATATATACTATCTATATAGTATATATATATTTATAATTTTCATTTCATATATATTATATATAATATATATTATATGGTATATATCATATATACTATTATATATAGCATAAATTATAATTTTCATTTTGCCTGTTATGTTATTTATTATGGGTAAGGAAGAATATATAAAATGTGACTGAAGAGTATAAGAAGTAGTGATTGGTATAATTGGCTTAGCAAAATTGGGCTGCATACATCCTAATTCCTTAGATAAAGGGGAGGCTTGGGTGCTGATTGGCCAGTGCAACCATGTACCATTGCACTTTGGACCATGTGCTAGTCTAGGCACTTATAAGGCTTTTACGACTACTTAGGACAAAGCCCCTCTTTTTTAATTTATAGAAAGGCAAATAACTTTGCCTTGTGGTGGGTAAAGTTCTAGACCAGTACAATCCAATAGAAATATAATAATTTTAACTACATATGTAATTTAACATTTTCTAGTATAGATACTTATAAAAAAGAAGAAACAAATGAATTGTAATAATATATTTTGATATAAGTATTAACAAAATATATTATTTAACGTGCAATCGATATAAAACATTAATGAAATACTTTACATATTTTTGGTACTAAGTCTTCAAAATCTAGTATGTGTTTTGTACTTACAACACATCTCAATTTGGACTAGTGCTTCTGGACAAATGTGACCAGAGGTTGACATGTCGACAGCACAGCTCTAGATTGTAAATGACAGTGCAGTTCTAGACTATAGATGTCAATGTTTTTGAAGTACTTGTATCCATTGCTTCAATTTAGATCTACCTGCCATGGACAGACATATGTGTCCAAGGTGCTATGATTTCCCAAGCAGCAGCGGTCATCCAAGTACTGATGTGTATATGAACAGGGAGGGAAGACGTCAAGGCTGAGGGATGGCATAGGACTCACATTGTGAGAGACAGATGAGAAGAAACTTCAAAAAGGCCTATTCAGTATTAGAATGTCAGTAGAGGCAGGAGCCCGGGAGAGTAAGTCTTTTGTGAGTGAGATCCGTCTGGCATTTTAGTTTATATTTTCAGGCCTGCATTTTCAGAAAGAGATCTCCCATTTTGCTTTTTCTTGTGACATCTTTCCCCTGCTTCTCTGTCTCTCTGTCTCTCTCTCCGTGTGTCTGTCCTCTCCCATCTCTCTCTCTCTCATTTCCTATCTCTATTTCTGTTTTCCCCTTTCATCTCCAAAATTTTTATATCAAACTTGATTCGTCACCTATACTATTTTACTCTTTGCCTTTCTTTTCCTTCTCTTTGCTCTCCCAGTGTGTGTCTTTTCTCTGATTCTTCTGTCTTGGGACATAAAATCCATTCACTGTTGATCCATCGTGGGGCAATAATGCTTTTTCTCTTTGATATTAATACATCCACATGCTCAAGCACGAACTGCACACTCTATTACTACTGCCTAGCCCTGTGCTTTTGCAGAACATCAGCTACTTGCCACGGGTTTGTGGTGTTTAATGCTTGCTTATAATTTATACTCCACATAATTTCTTAAATTTTATCTGACTCTCTTTTAGCAGGATGGCTTCAGCATTCTGAGCTGTATTCCTCAAGCTGTGTTGCGCTCTGGTAAATACTCACAAATCTTTATTATTGCCATATGTTTGGAATGAAAGATTAAAGAGTTATTAGTTTCTTGTTGTCTAAAGCAGGCTGTTTTTGTTTTTTAAACATAATCAGAGTTTTTTAAAGTTAACATTTAAAAATAAGAATAAGCTACTTGATAAACCTATTTAGCCAATTAATGAAGACATCATTTATGGATTTGGATGTAAAAGTTTTAAAAAACACCTTTGTTAGAAATTGTTAATATAAACTTCAATTTAAGAAAAAAAATTATATGGTCTTGATTTAATTGTATATTTGGCATTATTAAACAGTATGGGGTTTAAGAAAGTAAAACAGAAATCTATAAACAGGCATTAAAAATGAAAAATTATAAAAGACCAAGAAGGATTTTATTTTCAAAAAACATTCTAGAGAAAAGCAGATACATAGTTCTACATGCTAAATTTATTGCATTCTTATGTGTCCAGTATTAAGCATGAACATCTAGAAACATATTTAAAGTTTTTTAAAAGAAATATTTATTTATTTTGAGAAAGACAGGAGACAGAGAGAGTGAACAAGCAGGGAGGTGCTTTGAGAGAGAGGGAGAGAGAGAATCCCAAGCAGACTCCATGCTGTCAGCACAGAGCATGACATGGGGCTTAGCCTCACAAACCGTGAGATCATGACCTGAGTTGAAATCAAGAGTCCTACGCTTAACCAACTGAGCTTCCCAGGTGTCTGAATCGAAAAACATATTTAATATTTACAGGAACTTAATGAAATTTATTTCCATTTTTTTTTACCGATGAGGAAATTAAGGTACAAAGAAATGATTCAGCAAGAAAGTAGCATAACCAGGATTCAATCAACAGATGTGTACATGTATTCAGAGATGATTTTCTAAAAAGTGGTATCATACCACTTCTCATAAGATCTATAAATCTTAGTAGAATGAGGATAATAAGAAATTATTACATAAGAATTTTTTATTAGAATAATAGGATTGATTACTATGAGTCTTAGCATTCAATGTACCTTATAGTTATAGAACACTCAATTTTTAGCCTGGTACAAGGTTGCCTGGAATGAAGACTATCTTTCCCAGAATCCTCAAACCCAGATGTGGCATGTGACTAATTTCTGGCCAATGTTATATAAGTAAATTTTTTTTTCTGCAGGGTTTTGCCCTTAAAGTTTGGCCACATCATACATGACCTTTTCCTTTCCCCTATCCCAATATGTAGATTGCACACTTGGTGTTGAGTCATTTTAAATTGTAAAGTCAGGTCACCCAGAGAGGGATGTTATATAAGAAAAGAGAAAGCACCTCAACCATAGATAAATTCATGTGTCACAGTCTCCATATCAACCTGAATCTACATTGAAAAGAAAGAAACTCCAATTTTCTTGAACCCCTGTTATTCTACGTCTCTGTTAGTGCAGTATAAGCTATTCCCTGACCAATGTAAGTGAGTTGAATTTACTGTAGTTCTTGCATCAGTTATCACCAGTTTCCCTTCTACCTGTCCCTCACCTTTTCTCTAGGTGTTCACTAAAATATCTGCAGGAGGAAAGAGAGCAGAGCAGGTAGTATTACATGTTTACTATAAGTTTATTCAAGATCTTTATATCCTGCATTCGTTACCCTGCTGATAAACTACACTGTGCATCTATTACATGCACACACATATATACACGTGTACACACACTGTTTTATTACTATACGTCTTCAGAGATAGGGAAACAGTTCTGCACACACACAAAAAACATGTGTCTCTGATGTGAGATGTATAGGTGACAACGTTTTCAGGACTATGATAGCCTAGTGAAACTTCTTGTTGGAAAATATGACCTAACTTGATTTATTCCAATTGACTGAGACAGTAACCAAAGAGTATCTTAGTTCGCAGAATTCTTTGAATGAAATGATTTAGTAGGTTCTCTTAGAATTTGAAGGATTTGGGCTTCTCATGCCTCTAAGTGATATTAGAAGTACCAATTAAGTTGGTGCTCCAGCTCTCAGGTTTTTCTCACTATTCCCTGAAAAACGATGGGACTGGGAAAACAATGTCATTATAGTTTGTTTTAAAGGTTTCATTTTTTTTTTACCTTAGACAAACTATGTACGTAGAGTCAAACCGTACTGTTTGAAATAACTTGACACTGCATGTATTAAGCTAAATGGAAGGCAACGTGAGTACACTGAAACTGATTTAGTATGCAATATTTATCTGTGGGAGACAGAAACACAATTCAATTCAGGCTGATTCATCCTCCAATTTCTGTGCACAGAATCCCACAGGAGGTCATCTACCATCATTTTATTCCTATTTGGTATGCTTGAATACATCAGGCAGTAATAGAGTAAACCCCGCAAGCATGGGTGGCAGGGTAACGGGCTCTTCCCCATGCAGCCATCGTGCGGAGCTTAAGTTTTGTTTTTTCCCCTCATCCACTTTGTGAGCATGAAATTACTGTAATTGTTTTTGAAAAACTTTTATGTTTTCACTGTATCCATCAACCTAGGAGGTCTTTCCATGCTGTGTACTGTTTCTGTCTCATGATGAATATTATTTTAGAATTTGAAGCTGATGTTACTTTTATTTATTTATCTAGTTCGGTTAACCCTCTTTTCACAACCCATTGATAAGTCATGCCTTTCTTTTAACTCTCTTTTCTTCTAGATTACATTGTTTGCTCTCCAGATGTAAACACTATTGTTTTCTTCATATATTTTTCCAAATGCAACTTTTTACACCCAGATTTACTAGGAATTTGTATACTGGTAGGAGTAGTGTCTGAGAAGGGAATTTTGAGCATTGAGTATATTTAACTAAGTATATTTCTTTACCTGTTACTCCCTCTTCACTGAGTTCCTATGAATTCTATTATTATAGTGCCATTATTTTTAGTAGTATCTGCTGTGGTAAAAAAAAAAAATAACCATCAAAGTTTGACAATGCTCTTAGAATATCCATTTTTTAAAAATATACACACTTGTATAGAACATGAAGACTGGCAAAAAAAAAAATCAAAGAATTTATTTTTCTAAATGTATACACTAGAATTTCTGTATCCAAATGATAATTCTTTAAAGTAGTAATTTTGGAAGGTTTTCACTTCAGTAACATTATCAACGTTTAAAACTTTTATGGAATAATTCTTATTAATCTTCTAAGTTATTGTGAAAGTTTTACAAAATGACCACTTTTATCAACAGACGCATGGAAAAATTTTTTATCACCATTTACCATCACGGAAATACAAATCAAGCTACAATAAGATAATACCACATACCTGTCAGAATGGCTAAAATCAACAACACAAGAAACAACAGATGTTGGCAAGGATGTGGAGAAAATGAACACTTGTGCACTGTTGGTGGGAATGCAAACTGGTGCAGCCACTCTGGAAAACTGTGTGGAAAAAAGTTTAAAATAGAATTACTCTATGAACCAGCAATCACACAACTGGGTATTTACCCAAAGAATACAAAAACACTAATTCGAAGGCATATGTGCACTCTTATGTTTATAGCAGCATTATTTACCATAGGCAAATTATGGAAGTGGCCCAAGTGTCCATTGATAGATGAATGGATAAAGAAGAAGTAATATATATATCATATATGTATATGTATATGATATATATATGTGATATACATGTATATGTACATATATATAATGGAATAGTATTCAGCCATTAAAAAGAATAAAATCTTGCCATTTGCAATGACATGGATAGAGCTAGAGAGTATAGTGCTAAGCGAAATTAGTCAGAGTAAGACAAATACCATATGATTTCACTCACATGTAGAATTTAAGTTACAAAACAAATAAGCAAGGGGAAAAAAAAGAGAGAGAAAGACAAATCAAGAAACAGACTCTTAATTATAAAGAACAACTGATGGTTACCAGAGGGGAGGGGGTAGAGGGATGGGTTAAATAGGTGATGGGGGTCATGATGAGCACTGACTAATGTATGGAATTGTTGAATCACTATATGTACACCTGAAACTAATATAACACTGTATGTTAACTAACTGGAATTAAAATAAATACTTTTTTAAAATAAAAGACTACTTTTTATTACCAGATAGCCACACATTTTTTTTGTAACCAAAGGGGGTTTTATTCCAGTTTCATTCCTTTCCATATTCATATTCAATTGAAGGGATTTTGACCTTTTTAAAATACCAAGTCCATACAATATAAATTTTTGCCAACAATAAGAATGTTCATGCCCAGTTTCAGTTAATGGTCTTCCTACTATTTTTTTTTCTTCATGCTCCGTTTTCTTCCTTCTTAGAACTTTAGACTTGAAATGTGGATATCTTTGCATTTTTCTCTCCACTCTTCTTAGATCAATTTTTGAAATCCTCAGATTCTGTGGGATCTAACCCCTTTCCTTATCTCCACGGCAAGAGCCACCACTAATTACATTCAGGATTTTATTACCTCTTGCTTTGTAACTGGTTTCTTTCCCCAAACTCTAGTCTCAGCCTCCTTCCAATTCTTAGTTCTTTCACATTGTACCTTGAAGGTTGGGTACTATGCTCTTTGTATGGTGTACATCTACAGGTTGGCCTTGACTCTTCATTTGTTGGGTAACTTTAAGGCTGGCAGATAACGAGTTCTTCCTGGCCAGCATCATGACAAGGTGACTCTTAAACAATTATAGATTCAGGTGACAGTGCAAGTGGATGTAACTAGTAAATTCCTGCTTATGGATGTATTTACTCAGGAAAGATTATAGATTTTCTTCACTTTTTATAAACATATGTTGGAACTAAATGCAACAACGTGACCTTGTTCCAGGCTAGGATCTGAAAGGTCAGTTAAAACAACTGTCAGCCAAGAAGATTGAAGTTGTTGTTTATTTTCTCTGGGACAAGATCAAACACTTGTTGCACCTAGGTAAAAAAAAAAAAATCCTTTAATTGATAAGTGGAGGATACATCCCAGAACAAACAGAATAGAACAAACAGAATAGAATAGACATGGCCTTCTAACTCTCTTTATAGGCTTTAGAAAAATATATGTTCTAAACAATAATCTAACATAGATTCCTGTAAAAATATCATAATAATGAGATCTTCGGTGCTGAAAATCCCTTTACTGCAACTCAATTTATCACTAATCTTGAAAATAATTACACAAATTACTCACAAATACTATTACCATCTATCTCAGTATTTTCTGGTTATGGATCTTTTTTTTTTTTCTGGGAGTGGGGACATTTGATTCTAATGCTATTATTATCAATAACTTTCACCTGGTAAAAGAAAACCCATGTTGTTTCAGCTTTCTTTTTTCCTTCCCAGACACTTACTATCTGATAAAAACAAAACAAAACACAATTCAAAACTGTGAAAGACGGGAGTTCGAAGCTATGACCATTCATAAAATTCATGATTTTTGTTCTTCTTATGTTTTGAAGCCCGTAGTGGGGGTGTACCTAATACCTGCTGACCAGGATCCCATACTTAAGTGCCTCTCAGTTGTGAAGCATTTACTTGTCCTCTTGGAATTCTTATTTCTGATCTTCTTCAAGCCTCTTCTGTCATTCTCCATGCTCAATGAAATTAAACATAGGGAGCTGGGGCACAATTTCCACAGAAAATATTTTGAGTACAGAGAGGTTCTTAGCTGATATCTTCACAGAAGACTAAAACGTTCTCTTCAGTCACTGAGACTCTGTCTCAAGGAGGGAGAATGAAAAACATTTGAATAGGTGGAATTAAAGAACATTCTGAAATGCTTCTTTTTTTTTTTACCTAGTCTTTTTGTTCATAATTATTATTATAATAATTATCATTGTTTTTCATTTCTCAACTTTCCTTTGACTTGGAAAGACAAAAAAGAGCTTCACACAGAAAATTGTTCAGTGCTATTCCTTCACTTATTTGGCAGAATGTATCTTTCGTGTTGGCTGGCATTTATTGAGTGTTTACTATGTACGAAGACCTGTCCTAAGCAACTGAGATGGAGCAACTCATTTAATCCTTAAGGCAAGTCAGTGAGGAGAGCATACTAACCCTATTTAACAGGTGATAAAGCTCACACAGTGAAAGATTTAGAAGAAACTTGTCATGCTCTTACTGCCTAGCATTTAGTAAGTGTTCAGAAAATATAGTTTTACCAATGCATAAATAAATGGGTAAGTAAAAACTCTTCTCCAGAGTTAATTTAAGGAACTACCTCTAAATAATACAGGCTTTTGATATGAGTTTCTTATAACATTTCATTAGAAACTGGGAAAATTTTACCAGAATGTTAGAATTTTAGAATGTTCTTCTCTGGCTAGGTTTGGTTTTTCTTCTTCTTGAGTTTTCCAAACACTACCACTGATTTTCTGTTACTTTTCTGTTATTTTGCTCAAGGTGATTCTGTATTGGAATGGTTATGCCCTACTGTTTAGGACTATTTTCAGACTCTGCTTCTGTTTTTATCCAAAGATCACCTTAACTATGGGTTTTTTATCAAAAATAAAAATTTTTGCCAAGTGGCTTTGATGTCATTCACCAAAGGATCCCATTAGTTATTATAAGACATCACCTCACTCACTATTTGTGTAATCCTATGCCTTCAGCTTCTCTCTGCTTGAATGATCTGAATTCCCTGGTTGTCAGCCTCACTACTCTGTCCTAGCCTTGTTTCATGCTGCCTGAGTGGTTATTATACCAAACATATTATAAACAAGGGCATTTTGGAGAGAATGTACTACAAATTTGAGGCCAAAAATGCACACAGTAGCTCTTCATGAGTAATACCATTAGAAAGCAGAACAAAATCCAATAGTTTATAGTCTGATGTTGAAAGATTAATGGGATTATAAAATTCATTTATTAAACCACTCAGTTATTCAAATAGCAGCCATTGAAAATGCTCTGTGCTAGGCAAAGTCTAGCCATAGTGAATGCAAAGAGTAAAAATAAACATGTATTTTTCTCAAGAGCTCACAAGATTTACCAAGTATTATATTATAAGCAAATTTGTACTGAAAAAAATGACATTGCTGCCTGCTTACTGAATAAATTTAGGCAATAGTCTTTGATCTCCTACTATATGTGAGTTAGTAGGAGATATAAAGATAACAGCATATGTATAACAATTGGAACTTAAACAAAAACTATTGTGGTTAGGGGGCGCCTGGGTGAATCAGTCAGTTAAACATCTTATTCGATTGTGGCTCAGGTCATGATCTCACCGTTCCTGAGTTCAAGCAGCTCAGGATCCATGCAGACTGCAGGGAGCCTACTTGGGATTCTCTCTCTCCCTCTCTCTCTTCCCCTCCCCCCTCTACCTCTCTCAAAATAAATAAATAAACTTAAAAATATTGTGATTTAACATTATGAATTAGAGATTAATTAAAACAATTTTTTTAATGTTTATTCATTTTTGAGAGAGGGCACAGCATGAGTGGGCGAGGGGCAGAGAGAGGGAGACAGAATCTGAAGCAGGCTCCAGGCTCTGAGATGACAGCACAGAACCCGACATGGGGCTCGAACTCACAGACAGTGAGATCATGACCTGAGCTGAAGTCAGATGCTTAACGTACTGAGCCAACCAGGTGCCCCAAGATGAATTTAAAGTTTGCCTATGCATTTGCTATGTAGTTTTATCTGTTCAATTTTTTCACCCAATATCTAATTTGTCAGACTATTTTCCTGACTGTTGAATTAAAACTGTAGTACTTCCTTTAGTGAACGTCTCTTGATGGTAAATTTTCATAGCTTTGGGTTGACATTCACTCTTAAGAGTTTTGCCATTTCTTTTAATTTTAGGCTGATAGTTTTACTCTTTTGTACTTTGGAAATGTTATTTCATTATTGTTGGGAAGTCTGGTGCTACGTTCCTTTTCATTCTTTTATAAGTTATTAGGACTGTAATATTTGACAAAATTTTATTTTAAGGCAGAACATTGAGTGAGAGATAGTTCAAGTAACTAATAAGATAAAATATTTTATCATTCTATGCAACCAATAATACAGCTTTGAAATAAATGAAATTAAAATTGAGAGAAATATAAGAAGAAATAATAAATCATAGTTAGAAATTTTAATATACCACTATGGTTCCACTATCAGTAATTGATAAATTGATAAAACATGTAAAAATATTAGAAAGTATAGATGTAATTTAAATATTAAAATTCACAAAAATTTTCCTAATAAAAATATATCTATCTACTTACCCTTCTACATTATCCTTGCACACAAATGAAATTAAAGTTTGCCTATGCATTTGCTATGTAGTTTTATCTGTTCAATTTTTTCACCCAATATCTAATTTGTCAGACTATTTTCTTGACTGTTGAATTAAAACTGTAGTATTTCCTTTAGTGAACGTCTCTTCATGGTAAATATTTACTTAAGCACACCTTGAATGTTTATAAAATTTGATCATATACTTGTCCATGCAAATGTCTTGACACATTTTAAAGAACTAAAATTTTGTGACCAAATGTAGTTAAGTTAGAAAATAATATCTAAAAGAAAAAATGCTAGAAATTAAACCCCACCTCTAAATAGCCCAGGAATTAAACAAAGAAGTGAAAATCGAAAATAAAACTTATTTTGAACTTCATGATAATGAAATGTTATACATAAAACTTGTGATTGAGACCTAATTACTGAAATAGAGAAGAATAAAAATGAAAAATTGATGTTAGCATCCATTTCAAGCTATTAGAAAAAATACCAACTGAAACAAAATTTAAAGTTGAGGGCATAATAATATAAATGCAGAAATTCATTAAAAAGTAAGCAAGCATTCAAAAGAAAAGATTAACCAAGGCACAGTTGGTTATACAAAAGTCTAATAAAATGATAAGCTTATACTTAAATTCATATAAAATAAAGAAGGCAAAAATCCATTATATTATAGGTATTTCATGTAAATATTGAATGATACTATGAAAAACTTTATGCTTATAAATTTAAAGGTGTAGGGGCGCCTGGGTGGCTCAGTCGGTTAAGCATGTGACCGGCTCAGGTCATGATCTTGTGGTTTATGAGTTCGAGCCCCTCGTCAGGCTCTGTGCTGACAGCTTGGAGCTGGAGCCTGCTTCAGATTCTGTGTCTCTCTCTCTCCCCTTTCCCTGTTCACACTGTCTCTCTCTCAAAATAAATAAACATTAAAAAAATTAAAAAAATAAATTTAAATGTGTATATGAAGTTAATAAATTCCTAGAAAATAACAAAACTTAAGGAAAAAGGGAAATTATAACCATTTTATAGTCACTTAAAAAGTAGTAGTCAAACATTTCTCAAAACAAAACCAAACAAGCAGACAAATTGCTAGGCTTGATATATTTACAGTGAATTTCTACTGAAATGTGAAAGGTAAACATCAATGCTTTTAGAATATAATGATCTCAGGAAAGGAAAGGATTTTTAAACTGGACTATTCAGAAGGGCAAAGATTGACAAATTCGTTTAAATTCTACTTAAGAATTTTTTTTCCATCAAAAGACACCACAAAAAGAATGAAAAACAAATAACATGAGATATAATATTTTCAAAGGTTTAATTCAACAAGGACTAGTGTCCAGAATATTTTTTTTAAGCTCCTAAGAGTCGTTAGTGGATTAAAACAGCAAACCTTAATTTCTCACACTGCATGTCTACCGCAGGTGGGCTTTAACCCTACTCTATGGTCTTACTTAGGAACCCTGGCTATTGGAGCACCCATCTGAAATATTGGTCTCAGGACAGAGGATAGATAGAATTATGAAAATCACAAGTGGGCTTTAAAATACTGTGCAGAGAAATGACACACAGTTTACACCCACACTGTGTCCACCCTTCATTCAGTAGGACAGAGTATAATCCTGATACTGGGAGGAACAGCCCTAGGAGGTGCAGCTAGGTAAGAATGGAGAAGATTTAAATGTTCATACAGTCTCCCAAGGGGCAGGTCACAGATGAGAAATATATTAAATGACACTCATTCCCATGATCAATCATGAAGATGTTAATTAAAACCACAATGAGATACATTGATTTGCCAGGTTGGCATTTCTTTTTTAATCTGAGGGTAACCTTGGAACAACTAATAGGTGCTCAACTACTGCAGTGGGAGTATATATTTGTAGAAACACTTTGGAAAGAGAGTTGTCATTACCTAGTAAAGTTAAAGTCTAGTAAAATTAAAGTTTTGCACACTTATGACCTAGTCTTCTACTCTTTGAAACATACCCGGAAGGACACGTTCACAGGTATGAGAGAAGATATATACAAGAATCATAGCAGATTTGTTTTTAATACCATCACATTGGAAACACCTTAAATTTGCATTCCAAGATAGACAAATTATTAATATTTTTATCCATTTTATCTATTAATGTGACCCAAATAATTATATCAGAGTTGCATTTGTATAATGAAGTCATACATAGTAATAAAATTTGTAAATTACAGTTCATATAAAAATCCAAATATTTTTCACAAACTTATTATTTAAGGAAAAGTTATTAATTGATAAAAGAATACGTAATGCGATTATATTCATATAAAACCTAAAACAGGCAATTATAAACTAGGAAGATGCATAACATAGTTAATGAAATCATACATTCAAACAAGGAAGTAATTGTTTTTTAAAAGTCACAATAGGGATGAAAAAATAAAAATATTTTGTAAGTTTTTTAACTAAAACTATATCCACTTCTTTAACTTGAGTTATTAATTTCGGGAACTTAGTAGGATTAGAAATTTTCTGTATGGAAGTCTATAAAGAAGAGTAAAGATTTTCTACTTACATATAAGATTGGTTTGGGCTAATATTAACTGCATAATAAATGGCCTTAAAAAGGATTATTTTCAGAATGTCAAGTGATACTGGAATTTTTATTCATATACCAAATATGAACTTTCTATAGTATTTGAAAAAATGTATCTTTTTACTTAGGAATAAAATTTAGTCTACCCCTTAAAGAAAACCTTTCCTCACAGAAGTAATAGTATCTTCTAAAGCAATTTCTGTTTTGGCTTTTGCCAACCTGACAAGATATCAGGCATACAAATTGCAGGCTGCTTAGTTTAGCCAAATCAACTTGAAAAGTTCTGCCCATAAAAATCTCTCACTTCTCTAGCTTTCACACAGATTTAAATGAGGAGAGTCTGGTACTTAATGTTCTTCTGGTTGGGTTGCTTAGCGACCACTACACCCTGCAGCTCACACTGTGGGTTAGGTGTAAAGTTAACTATTGCAACACTTACAGGAATACAAGCAAATATACAAATACATGTAATAAAATAACAAAACTGCAAAAATCACTTCTTTGGTAAGACTAAGCTCCTTTAAGATATCAGCTCTATTTTCTTTCTTATAAATTTTATTTCTAATGTAGCCAACTATGCCTAATTCTAGAAGTGACCGCTTGTTTCCTTTTTTTTTTAATTCATCTTCACTGATTTAAAGGAGTTCAGCTTAAGAAAGGTGACACATATAAGATGATTTTTGAACAAATTGATGCACATGTTAAGTAAATGAATATTTTAGAGTTTTTTTTTGAAGAGAGATGACTTGAAAATGAATAAAGGATATACATTTAGTTTATGTTAATGTTACCAACTTAAAACATTTTCAAAGAAAATATAAAATATTTTATAAGTTGTCATCTCCTAAAATATATTTTCTTTTATAGTGTGAATGCTTTGTTTTGTCAGAGCGCGAGTTCCATCTGTATTACTAACAAGAGTTGTGATCATTAAAACCATAATAGACATCATTTCCTGTCAGATGCTCTACTTCAATTTTTAACCAAATTCCTTTGATTGGTGTTTTATTCTGGATCATTTATGCTATAATTTTCAACTTGTGCCTGTCACAAAACTTTACCACTAAAGGTTTTTTTCAAAAACAAATGAAACCTATTTTTCTCGGTTTTCAACATACATGTAAATAATGATCCGGGTATGGTGCAAAAACACTTAAGCTTGGTGTAGCATATTTTTAACATATAAAGATTCTTTCTTGTGAAACTTTCTTCTTTAGATGCTTATTTGTAAAATGTATTATTTCAAGAGACATATAGCCTCTATTTTTTTATTCCTAGTATAAATAAAACTAAATCAAATTTTGAGACCAGTTGTGGATTTAAGTCGTAAGTCTTACCCTGTCATTTTCGTTAGCCCTAAGTCATAAAAGAATTTTGATTAAGTTGAGATAGTAATGTAGTTAATAATTATTGAGATGTGTTACTGAAATGCCTTAATGATAGTAGTATTACTCGTGAAATTCTGTCACTCAGGTTTAATATTTTCCTGTGAATTGCAACACATTAATTTTTTCTACAGAAAAATATTATGTTACAGATAAATGATTTTCAAAAATGTGGCTGCTTTGGTTTCTCACAAATTTTCTCGATTGAACATTACCTTTTTCGCAGGAAGAAAAATGATTTTACATAGTTTCCCAAGCTGAGTATAATGGGAACATCATCACTAAAGAATATTTAAAGCCTTAATTACTGTTGATTAGTTCTTTTGCTACCTTATAATGAAACTGAAAGTAAACATTTTCATTTTCATTTGTGAAGTGTCAAAAATTTTAGAGTTAGCAGATCGGACCTAAATAAAGAATGAGGCTGAATAAACTTGATGGGCTGATCCTAGTGTGGGAAACAGAAACTGAGAGTACTGATGTTGGGTACAAAAATAGTAATATTTTGAACATTCATGACAGTACTTCTGTGCATGAAACCCTGGAATTTCTTGTGCACTCGTGGTTTGAGGAATAAATTCCTGAAGTTGTAAATAAATCAGATAATTTTTCCTATTTATTTTATACTTCTCATAGATCGATCAATTCAATACAGAAGACCCAAAATGGATCACAGAATTTCCTAAGTAGAAATTCTGAGCCTAGAAGTTGTCTTTAAATCCTCTTATTGTTGTTGACCTCATGGTCCCTTGTTCTGCTGAGTGTGCCCAAGGCAGTTCTTGCTGTCAGTGCCAGAAAAAAAGCATTGATTCTCTCCTAACTATTCAGTACAGCACAGACAGGCAGATTAAGGATCTTGCTATGGCAAGATCGGGAGTAGAGAACAAAATTTTCAGAGGCATGGGGAGGCATATACAATTTAGAAACGAAGTTATTGCCTGCATTAAAGAACACACACACACAGAGATAGAGAGAGGAATTTATTGAAGAGTATAAAAATGGATATAAAAAGCAGAGCTGCCAATGACAAAAAGATAAAGGAAAGAAAACGAGGGTGTTCCTTGAATAAACAAGTAACATTTGGGTAAGGAGGGAAATGGAGGGGACAAAAGTAAGATGACAGATGGAGCCAGCTTACAAAAGTGCAAGATTATATGAAAGAACTTCAACTTAACATTCAACAGAGGGTTAGAAGGTTCTCTTGCACAGATTGGAATACCTTTTCCTGTACTAGAAAATGAAATATTAAAAGCCTTTATTATTGCACTGGAGCAGATAATTAGGCAATTAAAACTATTAAAATTTGATAGAATATCAGAATTTATAAAGCATGCCTTCCAAATTTTAACTCCTCAAGCTAAGACTTGGCTATTGAAACATTACCCTTGCTTTTAAAAATTCTTAGTGCTTTGTTGCTGACAAAGTCTGCTTTCCATAATTGGGAATCAGAAGTACTGAAGGCAGAAGTGGAGTGTAGTGTTAAGAGAAAAATATTAAATTTGTAAGGAATTCACATATAGAAGGCAAAGAAGCAAGGCCAGGCAATGTGAAAAAAGATTTGTGAATTAAAGACAATCATATTAGCCAAGAATAGTTCTTTCTGAGTGAAAGGCTATTATAAAAACCTTTTTCGGGAATGCATATAAAACACAAGCAGTCACATAACAGATTCATTATTAAACTGTTCTACATTTAAAAAAATTCAAATGTCTAAACCACATAGAATTATTTCACATAAGAAGATGGGAATTAAATTTCAGATTGATACAAAATTTCCAACAGAAAAGGTTTTTTGCAAACTTTAGGTAATACATAAATTAGAATTATGAAGGATATTCTAATATTTTACTAAAAAATAAGGTAATTAGGATTTTATTTCTAACCAGGACAGAGAGGAAAATATAATCTTCATGAGCAAATTAAGTCTCTTTTGTTATCCTACCTCAAAAATATCATTATCTATAGTTGTTGTTTGACCATTACTATAGCAACCTCAGGATCTGGTTTGTACTATAAAAATAAACCTCAATATTTAAACATAGAAGCCTCCTGAGAGCTTAATAAGTTCTTGATTGCTTTATTAAACCACTAAAAAGTTGCACTTAAAATGTGAATGGTACCCGACTTCATATTTTGGATTTTAGGTAAAAATCAGATCACATTTCTGGAAAATATTGTAGTGTTTTAAATTTTCCAGCAATATATTTACACATACTTCTGAGTACATAAATAGCCTAATGTGTTAAAATAATTTATTTCCAAGTTCTTTAAAAATTTTGTCTGTCAATTTTAGGATAACATTGGGTCTTTAGTTTATATGTTCAGAGAAACCATGACTTTCAAGAATAAAACAAGCAAAGTTCTTTTTTCTAATCTGAGAAAATTGTTTTAGATCATAGTGTGTCATTATATTTAAAAAGTCAGTGTTCAAGATTTCCAGCCAAGATAATTGATTCATGACATGTTAGAATATTCTTTCATTTAATTTTACTAGATAGCCATGTTCAAAAATAAGAAAAGAAAATCCCCAGGTGACGAGAAAGAAAATGGGTATCCAGAATGCGAATAAGAGTTAAATTCACATAGCCCACAGAGGGACAAGAAGTAAATATGGATATTAAGCATAAGATTTAAAACACACGTGGGGCCCACAGTTAAAACTGGTTTGAATAAATCCAGAAGCCAGAATGGTGCTACACTCCCTATAATTAAGGACTAGAACAATGTCTATCTTCTATCTTAGGACCTCACCTGAAGACAAATCTCAATCTAGGCTGAAATATAGGGGAATCAACCACTAAGGAGTAAAAACATAACTCTCACTTGCTGTCAGTTTTACAAAGAACAAAATAGAAATAAAATTTAAAATTGGTAGCAACTGAACTCATAATGATATTTAAACCTCTAGTAAATCAACAATTGTCAGCAGTGTTATGGAACTTACAAGGAAAAAAGTAATAGTAGAAACACCCTGCAAAGACACAGTGAAAGATGATTACTGCTGAAGATTGAGCTCACAAACAAAAACTATAGAATATATGTGAAGTACTACTGTATGAAAAGTCCACAGACTTAACCTAGGAAAATTTGCAGCAGAGTTTAAAGAAAGCAGAACAAGATTAAAGGGCCTGAAAAGTCTATATTAGAAATTGTGGTTTTCAACCCTAATCCTGGGCAGAATGTTTGAGAGTAAGAGATGCACAGGCCCTATGCTCAGAGGTTTTGGGTGAATCTAAGCTTTTAAGTTGATGGTAGTGGCAGTGATTTGTAATATTCAGAGAGTTTTGGGATGAGATAGCTCCCACAAAACATGCATAAAACATTGTAAAAATCTGGAAATGAGAAATACAGTTATTAAAAAAATAAAATTATTTTAGTTAGAAAAAATCAATATATAGTTAAAGAATAAATAAGCTCAGAGTTTCCCACCACTGTGGTTCTTTTAGTAAATTATAATTTACTATGAGATATAAATGATCATAAATTTTAATTTTAAAATACTTTCACAACCATTGAAATTATGTTAGAACATGTTCATGTCTTCCTCTATAAAATTCCTGAATGCATAATTTATATTTCTGTCCATGTGACTCTGTGCCTAGTCCCTGACACTATAGAATGTTCTATATTGGCTGTGCTGCATGGCCCCATTTCCCATCTTTCCCTTAAATATATCACTTAGTTTGATAATTACTTGTACTTTTTGTTGTTACAGACATTCCTTGTTTTGTATTATATTTTATATACTTTATTCTTTAATCCTGCACTTTTTTTGTAATTTAGAATTTTTGTTGAACTGTTCTAGCAATTATTATTCTCAACATCTGAACTTAAGTCTTCTGAAATAGAACATGCTTGAGTACATTCATTTCCCAGTTTTTCTATTGATCCTTCTCTCTTTTATCATTACTAATTTTTGAAACTAAAAATTAGCCACAGTTTGATATTTGGCAGAATTTCATAATAAACTATTTTTTAGAATGGAAACATTGTTTATTTCTAAAAACTAGCTATGTTGATAAATAAAATGAGCTTCTTAAGTACCTTATCATATACAAATATACCATTACTTTTTTGTGGTTTTATAAAATTATTTATTGAATTAAACAAAATTACTACTTCAATATTTTTTAATTTTGTTAAACTATGCTAGATTTTTCAATATCTTCATTACAATTTTTTAAAACATTATCTTTTAAAAAACTGATTTCTGAAGCCAGAAATGTTTCTACTTAAGTTTTTTATATATAAAATAATTTAATTTTTGCATATTTTTATAGTCTAAGCATAATGAACATTTTGATTTCAATAATCAAAGTCACAGGTAAATGTAGTAATCAAGGAAAAGACACAAAGAAATGAGAAAGAGAAGGGAAGGAGTGGGGGGAATAGGAAGAGGCAGAAAAAGAGAGAAGAAAGAAGGAAGGAGGTAAGAAGTAACAAAAATTAAGCTACACAAAGGTATCTTAGTGTGACTCAACAATTAATTTTCAAGCTAAACAGTTTATCAGAAATTTATCAAATAAAGCAATGATGTAGTTATACCAGCAATAGTGCTAAGCCTTATATAATTATACCAGCAAATGATCACAAAACTATCCTTTATAGAGAGAGATTTAAACTTTTTAAACTTCTTTTATGAGGATATCACAAGAGTATTCATTTGAGCACTAGTTGTAATGTCTTGCAGTTAATAGCTGAAGTCCAAATGGCACACACATTGCAGAACAATTCTCTTAATTAGCCTGCATGGCAATTGTCAACATTTGGCATTACTACAACAAGAGAAATATAAAGGTCTGGTTTCTAAAAAACACGATGAATACATGTCATCACATGTCAGTTGGTATAGATAAACCACAAAATCTTATTATTAAGTCAAAAAACCTTATTACTACAATTTTGAGTACCTAAAGATATTAGTCACTGTGGCTGGTTAAATAATACTAGTTATAAATCTTGGAGACATTATTGAAAGACCTCAGTTGTTATGTTCAATATTTAAAGCAAATTAGTAGAATGAGCAGGCTTGTCTTTTACTCAAGTGTGCCCTACAAGTATTAGTATTTTCTATAAGTTCCATGATGAGATGGAAGCTGGGAAACATTGAGATTGAAATCTTTGTACAGATACTTAGTGAATTTAAAGACAGAGCAAGAGAATGTCCCAAAAACCAGTATGGAGGGATAAAGAGATGGCAGACAGGAAACAGGAATAAGGAGACAAGGAGATTATTATGACATTCTGTAACATACTTCTAAAAGAAGAATAAGCAGGAAAAATAAAGTGAATGGTAGAGAAGAAATATTAGAAACAATAAAATCTTCAATTATTCTAGAGTGAACAAATGTATGAACAATTAGGTTGAGAAGCCCATGTGTGGAATAAACACATTATAGTAAATTCACAGAACATCAGGACAGACTGAAAATCCTGGAGTCCACCAGAGAGGACAATTTCAGATTCTCTACAGAAGAAAGGTATCAGGACAGCAAACTGTTCTTCAGATACAATCGCTGAGAAAAGAAAATTATGTGATTACTTAGAAAGGTTAATCCCAGAGACTGTTGGTAAAAGAACTCTGTAAGATGCATTTCTGCAAATGAAGAAAAAGTGAACGCTGAAGAAAAAAAAAAAAGACAAAAAGTCAATGAGAACACACATTGGCAAAATGTAGTAATATACTTACTAAGTACTAACAATAAAAAATAAGAAGTAAAATATAAAGAAAATAGAATAAGTTTAATATAGTTTTATGGGTAATAAATATTAGAACTAAATGTGCAAAAGATGCATGAGATTCTGCAGAGGACAATTTCATAAGAAACTAAAGTATAGGCCATTCAACCTTCCTTGTTCTGGATCAAGAGCAAGGCATTGATTAATATTAGCATTTATTAGGGAAAAAAGTAGATTTAAATATGAATGTTAACAGTGGTTCCTGGGTGACTCAGTTGGTTAAGTGTCCAACTGACTCTTGGTTTTGTCTTAAATCATGATCTCACAGTTCCTGAGTTCAAGCCCTGCATCAGTCTCCTGGGCTGACAGTATGGAGCCTGCTTGGGATTCTCTCTCTTTCCCTCTCTCTCCGCCCCTCCTCAACTCATGCACATATTCTCTTCCTCTCTCCTCACAATAAATAAATAAACTTAAAAAAAAAGTAAAACTAAATGTTAACAACTGAAGGAAAAACTAGGAAGAAATATACAATATGCAACTCTGAAGATGAAAATTAAGGCAGGTACAAAACTAATTAATCTAACAATAGTCAAAAGACAGTAAAAGCAAAGTGAAGCAAATTGTCAGAAGACAATGGTGCAAAACAGTCCAAAGTGTCAGCATTTGCAACAAATGTAAAAAGCCTTAACTCCATATTAGATGATAAAAAAGTCTTTCATTGGGTAAAAGCTGAAATTCAGATATATGCTCCTTTTAGAGAAATCCTAAATCAGAAGACACAGAAAAGTTGACTATAAAAGGGTTATAAAGATATACACAAGTAAGTGCTATCCCGTAAATCCTGGTGCAGCAAAGTTAACCTCAGATAAATGAGAAGGCAAAGTAAATAGTGTTAAAAGGGGGGAAGAGAGCCCTTTCTAAGTATTTTCTCAAGAAGAGTAAATTGTCCAAAAATAAAAGCCATAGAAAAATATCAATTGGAAACCATTATATGGCTCTTAGAGCTACTATCAACAAATGGAAGACAATGAGTGAAAAGTAATGTTTGTGTCACTTTCAAATTTGTCAGTTGTCAATAAATATATTTAATGGATTCAATAATTACTTTATACAGTTTGGTTTGAAATGGAGTTAATGTTATATTATTTTGTTTAACACATATTTTATAGCTTATTAATATTTTGGATTAGTACTGTTGGATTCTTTTCATTTCATTTCAAAACACTATTTTATTTACTGCTAATGTAATTAATAATCCTTGTAAAGACCTGGAAAAGAGAAGATTTAAAAATATATAAAATAATAAGTTTTAATTCTAATGTATAAAGGTAAGCCTTGCAAATATTTTGGTTTGTATTATTTAAAAAAAATGGTGATAATGGTGATGATGATGATGATGATAACTGACTTATTGAGTTCTTACTACACCAAAGATTATTTTCCCACTTCATAGCTATTATTTAATACATACAATCATATTATTATCCCTATTATAATAGGCATAGGAAGGTTAATAAACAGAAGCAGGAATAGAAACAATTCAATCAGATATAGTAGGGCTCCCCACTAGAACCTACATTGGAATGTAGAAGTGACTGCAGGTTTTTTGCAATTAGAGCCACCTTACCAGGAGTATATGATCACATACATACATACATACATACATGCATACATACATATATACATTGTATGCATATGCATATGTGTGCGTGATTTTGTGATATAATAATAAATATCTATTTTAGTCTTTTTTCTCTGGTCCTGGCCTGACCGCTAAAACCCTTGTAGTTTCTTATTAAGAGCCATAATATTTGTTTTGTTATAATATTTGGTTTTTGTCCTTAATTCTCAAAACAGCTCAGGAGTGATAAAAGGATGATCTTTTGTCATTTATAAAAAGCATCTTTCAACCACCCCTGAGTTTATGTTAACGATGTGACTTTTGGAAAGCCCCTAAAGATGGTAGGGGATGATTGCCAGGGCAATTGGTCATGTGACTAAAGTATTGGAAAGTTCAGTCCTGCCCCCACTACCATGGAGGTTGTATTAGTCACCAATAGCTACTGACCTATTCATGCCTACTTATTGATGCCTCTAATAAACACACCTACCTAAAGCTTTGTTTTTGTATGAAAGCAGTAATTCTAAAAACAACATAGATTCTACACTTAAATACTTCTGTAAACTCTGACGGGATCCCAGGGACAATTTAGATTGGTAGTAGGGGAGAGGGGCCAGGCTATGAATGAAAAAAAGAAAGCAACAGAATGTTTTCACAGAAACACTGTCACTGTGCAACACTTGATTGGATTTATATAATGCTATTTACTTCACTAAATATTTTTGGACTTCTAACTAAAATAGGTTTTAGCAAACGGCGAACACACACACACACACACACACACACATTTACGTACAGGACCTCATACTTCATGTTGCCTGTATTCTAAACTACCATTATAAGATTAATCACTTCACCAGTATAAAAGGAGAGAACAGAGTCTAAATATGTATTGGCAAATATTTCCAATTTGTACGTGTCTTTTTTTTTTAATATTTGTTTATTTATTTATTTGAGAGAGAGAGAGCAGTGAGCAGAGGAGGGGTGGAGAGAGAGGCAGAAAGCGAGGGAGAGAGAATCCCAAACAGCTGACAGCGTGGAGCCGATGCAGGGCTTGAACTCAGGAACTCTGAGATCATGACCTGAGCTCAAACTAAGAGTCAGATGCTCAACTGACTGAGCCTCCCAGGCCCTAATTTGTGCATGACTTTAAGGAAAGAATAGGACAAGAGAAATAGGACAAGAGGAAAGAATGGAGGTTCTCTACCATTTCTTCAGTGTTAGTCATAGAATTGCAACTTTGAAAGTTGTAGCTTTAAAATACATATACAATTGAAATTTTACCAAGAAAAACTTTTATATTAATGTTGAAACACATTGAGTAAGATGCTATTAATATTTTACAATTCTTAATATTTTGTGTTTTCTCCTGTAAAGAGTTAGTATATTAAGAGAGTTGCAGGAAAAATTGTTTTGGATAGGTTTTTCAGGGTACCCCCACAAATAAGCCAGCTTATAGATTTTGTCCAGAATAGGCCAATAGGCTGATTAAATATACTTCTCATCGATCATCTATCTATCATCTATTTATGTACTATAAAATTTGCTAGTATATTTTCTAATATGTTAGTAGTATAGACACATATTATGTGACATATATATATATATATATATCGTAATAGTGTAGGTGCTATTATCTAATATAGAATTAGTAATATACCAATTAGTCTAGATAGCATTGTACTGTTAATAACATATTTGGCTAATGGTCTAGATAGTATTGTATTGTTAATAATATATTTATATTATGGGTTATGGGTTGAATTGTGCCCCCCTAAAATTCATCATGTTGAAATTCTAAATCTTAGATATGACCTCATATGGAAATAGGGTCATTGCAGATGTAATTAGTTAAGAGGAGGTATACTGAAGTAGGATAATCTAACATGACTGGTGCCTTTAGGAAAAAAGGAAATTAACATCCAAATATGCACACAAGAAGAATGCCCGTGGAGATGAAGACAGAGATTGGTGATGCTTCTACAAGCCAAGTAATTGCAAAGAGTTTCAACAAACCACAAGAAGCACTGAACAAGTTTTCTCTCACAGCCCTGGGAAGAAACCAACCCTGCTGACATTTTGATCTTGGACTGTGAGCCTCCAGAACTGTGAAAAAATATATTTCTGTTGTTTTAGCCACCCCACTTGAGGTACTTTGTTACAATGGCTTTAGCAAACTAATACACTATACTACATGATATAGATGACATACCTAATATACTAATATATCTATAGTAATACACACCTACCTCTCTAATATAAAACATAGTGCCACCATTCTGAAAGACACAAAAAGTTCTAAGATAAAAGTGAAATTAAGTGAAACATAGTTGTATTTGGGTTTGTTGATTGATGTGGCTAATGTTTATGCATACATAATAGCTTGTAGAAAAGTGATAAAAAGTTAGAAATGACCTTTGTGGTTATTTAATCAAGCATCTGTCTCAGTACTGTAATAAGCTCCATAAGATGTTTGACTAGCAGCCAACGACCTTCTTTCATGGGAGCAGACAGAGAGGTATGACTGACCACCAAAAGGCACCAGGGAAGAGTTGGAAAGAGGAAGTGATAATTAGACTGAATTGAAACATGTACAAGAATGGCAAAGCGCCCTCAGGCTAGAGTGGCAAAGAGAAAAGTGACAGTTTAGTGGGAGAAGTTGATTTAGCCAGTTTGTGAAATGTCAGTGGTACTTAAAGGTGCCTTAACTAGTAGTCTCTTAGGTGATGGGGAGTTTTTAGGATTGTTTACATCTTTTACAAAGTAAATGTGCCTATTATTAATAGCTTTATATTTTAGGAAGCTCACATGGGTGAAAGACTAAAGGTGCTTGGGAGAAAGGTCAGAATGCAGGCAGCTCGATCAATAGGGGAATGTTACTTGCTTGTTTAGTCTTAAAATAATTTGCAGTCCTTCATCTAATATCATTTGATGATTGGATGTGTCTTATCAACAGGTTTTGTTCCAATTGTATCTAATGTCACTCACTGTCATGTTTCCTATGCATTGGTCATAGTGAAATTTTTGGTATTCTATAAATACACATTTTCTTCATGGTACTGTGACTTTGCACAAGCTACTCTTATTGTCTGAAAACACATTTCTCCCATTACTTGACCATTAAAATCTAATCTATGTCTAAGATACAACTCAGAGTCACCTACATTTTGAAGTACCTTTGAGCATCCAAAGCAATATTGTTGCTCATCCCACTCTGCTCCCAAAGTATTTTAAACTTTATAACAGCCCTTATGTATTATATTATTATTATTTTATATTGATTTATTTTGAGAGAGAGAGATAGAGCATTCATGCAAGTTGAGGAAGGGTAGAGAGAGAGGGAGAGAGAACTCAAGCAGGCTCCATGCTGTCAACACACAGTCTGATGCGGGGCTAAGTCCCACAGACCATGAGATCGTGACCTGGGCCAAAATCAAAAGTCCATGAAAACTGACTGAGTTACACAGGTGCGCCAACGTTATTCTTGCATATTTTTGTGGCCATATATTCAGTAACATATGCCACTTTGATATATGTAATAGATATATAGTACTGTATTATATTTATCTTTGTATTTCCTATCTGCAGAGTGTTTTATACATAATATAAAGTTAGTAAATGTTGGTTATATTAAAAATGGGATGAATGGGGGCGCCTGGGTGGCGCAGTCGGTTAAGCGTCCGACTTCAGCCAGGTCGCGATCTCGCGGTCCGTGAGTTTGAGCCCCGCGTCGGGCTCTGGGCTGATGGCTCAGAGCCTGGAGCCTGTTTCCGATTCTGTGTCTCCCTCTCTCTCTGCCCCTCCCCCGTTCATGCTCTGTCTCTCTCTGTCCCAAAAATAAATAAATGTTGAAAAAAAAAAAATGGGATGAATGTTATATCAGGTAAATTTTGTGTTGGAAATTGGAGGATAAATAAAAGCCATCAGATTAGAAAGATGTCTTGAAGATCTTATCAAATACCCATTATGAAAAAACGTGAACTCATTGGAAAGCTGTCTGTATAGGCTAACTTGGGGTTTTTATTATTGTGGCCCTGGCCCAGCAATGAATTGGAAATTCCATTAATGTTTGACAAAAGGTCAAACTCAAAGTGGATATTTTATAATTAATTTTAGAATTAAGCTTGTTTGAGGTTGAACTCACAGGATAAAACTATGCAAAATGAGGATTTATAAAAATTTTAATATAAAAATATTGAGATAGATTGCAAAATTTATTTACAAAAGTAAACTGACTTCTTTGTTTTTGTCTTGAACCAATCCTGTCTTTTTTTTTAAGCTGGCAGATATCTATTACAAGAAAAAAAGGGTTTAAGTTTTGGTCCCATCTTTTTAAAATGTAGTAAATTGATCATTTAAATAATTTTCTATGATAAGACAATAAAAATCATCATCTCTCAGATTTCTTACTCATTTACCCTTCCTCCATAGTTATAGTCCACTATAATATCTGAGTATTTTGGAGAAGAACTTTGCCTTATGAACTCTATGGTGGGAGGAGAAAGCGGTACTTGGCGAGGTGGGAGCAGTCCAGTTCCCTTACTCTGCAGGACTATCTGTTGGGTACTTATTTGCTACAACTATCTGTTGGCAATTGCAACTGAAAACTTCAGTAGCTATAATTTATGATCCAGTCTTTCTTGGCCTCACTTTAGCTCTTGCTGTCATAGAAAACCCTTCTGGCATCTGGCTGGGACTCCCACTTATCTACCACTTTGACCCTGGTAAGGAAGCATCCTGGAGTAAGTAGAATTTGGAGGAGTCCTGGTATTAATGTATATTACTCATTCAAAATTATGCATCTGTTAGTTTATTATAATCTTAAGTAAAATGTCTTTAGGGTCTTAAGGAAAGCCTAATTTACTTACACTAGTATTTAACAGGAGGGATGGTCATGAGTACGTTTTAGGTTGACCTTTATTCAGCATGCTTTCACAAACAGATATTCATAAAAGCACTTCTCAATAGCTATACATGCAATACAGATCTCCAGTTAATGATTCTCTTTGGAATCATGTCCTCCTTTGCTGCCATGAGAAGGAGGTTCTTTAGGGTTCTTTCTTGATGAATTTTTCCATAAATACTTATGAGTCTGATGATCCTTTTTAATGTGTTTCTTGGTGATTTGAAATAATAGACTGCCTGAGAAACATGTTTATACAGGCCTTCCTGAAAAACAATATAGTGTGTGTGTGTGTGTGTGTGTGTGTACATGTTTGCCTGTGTACGTGTATAAATATTATAACCCCTTTAATTATAGAAGTTGGATTAAGTGAATATTCTTATTAATAAATATCATGTATAAGATCCAATTTATCTATGTGAGTCAAAGATACTTTTTGGAGAAACTACTCTCCCAACTTTTAATAGGTTTATAGTTAATAATTACTAATCAATTTTCCTCCATTTTTCTTGCTTAAAATTGTTTTTAAGAAATTTAGACTATATCCAAAGGATACAAAAATGCTGATTTGAAAAGACACATGCACCCCCAAGGTTTACAACAGCACTATTGACAACAGTAAATTATGGAAAGAGCCCAAATGTCTATGTCTATTGACTGATGAATGGATAAAGAACCGGTGGTGTGTGTATATATATATATATATATATATATATATATGGAATATGCAATGGAATATTATTTGGCAGTCAAAAAAGATGAAATCTTGCCATTTGCAACAATAAGTGTATTATGCTAAGTGAAATAAGTCAGGCAGTGGAAGACAAATATCATATCGTTTCACTTATATGTGGAATTTAAGAAACAAAACAGATGAACATAGGGGAAGGGAAGGAAAAATAAAATAAGAAAAAAACAGAGAGGGAGGCAAGTCATCAGAGATTCTTAAATACAGAAAACAAAGTGAGGGTTGCTGGAGGGGCGGTGGGTGGGGGGATGGGCTAAATGTGTGATGGATATTAAGGAGGACACTTGTTGGAATGAGCACTGGGTGCTATATGGAAGTGATGAATCACTGGGTCTTACTCCTGAAACCATTATTACACTATATGTTAACTATGTTGGAGTTAAATAAAAAATAATTAAAATAAAGTCTGTTAAAAAAAAAAAGAAAGAAATTTACATTACATGATAGCAGTGTGGTCAGAAGCAATGTCTCTGGATTCAAATTACATGAATTTTTTGTAAAATGGAAATAATAATACTATCTCCAGAGGATTGTTGTGAGGACTAAATGAAATGACACTTCTCAAAGCTTATCCATTGCTTGATGGCCTGAAAACAAAACTATTAACTAATATCATCTTGTGTTGGAGAAATGGGCCTTCAATTTTAATTTATCTATGTAAGCAGAAACTACCTCTACTAGGGTGGACTTCCTTGGCTCTCTTTCCAACAAACATGTGATGACCTTATATTCAGTCAAGTGTTCTAGTATGGATCTACAATTTTTGTAAAAAAGTTAGTAGTTTGTTCTCTATACTTGAACAGTTACATAGAATAGTTTCCTTAAAAGGATTTGTCAGGGAGGTAATCTTTAGCCCAATATTGCTCAACAGCTATTATATTTCAGTTGAAAAGAAAAAACATTGAGGGAGGCTTGCCATAAGGTTATGTACGCTGCACCCACTAGTAGAGATCATTGGTTTTTAAACACTGCTGTGGTGTTGTCATTTTTGTTGTTTCAACAGGCAAAAGCATTATTCTCCAAGGAAATCTTACAGAGAAAACCAAGAGATGAAAGAGAATTCAAAGAATTTACTCAGTTTGAAGGATGTAAGGACCATCATAACCACACAGTTATTCATCAACTCTTTTAGTCCATAATGCAGAATCCTCTGATTTTGAGGATCGAAAACTACTCCTTTGGATAATTTTATTTCTATTCTTATATTATCAAGGAAGTCAGAGAACTGTGTACTCAACTCATATTGTATTAGTTTCCCATTCTTTTTATCAACTTTGTTTTTTTATTATTATTTTTAAATGTTTATTTATTTTTGAGAGAGAGAGACAGACAGACAGAACAGAACATGAGTGAGGTTGGGACAGAGAGAAAGGGAGACACAGAATCTGAAGCAGGCTCAAGGCTCTGAGCTGCAGCACAGAGCCTGACATGGGGCTCTAACTCATGAACAGTGAGATCATGACTTGAGCCCAAGTCAGACATTTCACTCACTGAACAACCCAGGTGCCCCTAGTTTCCCATTCTTTGAATCACTCAAAAATCATTATTAAATGCCTGCTCTGAACCAGACATTGTCCTTAGTGTGGGGGAATAGCAATGACATAACAGCTTCTTGGGCCATGCTTTACTATATTTGAGAGGAGAGGAGATAAATCACAAATAAGTAAAAAGTAAAAAATAAGTGTACTAATCATTGTCACACATATTCATTATCACATTGTAAATTCTGCGAAGGTGATAAAAACAGGGTGTTATACCAAAGAGTATGGGTTGCAGAAAGGGATCACGTCAGACAGGGTCAGTGAGGAAGTTCTCTCAGGGGAGGTAATGTTTGGACAGTGGCCAGAATTAAGTGAATTAGTCATGCATGTGAAGATCTGGGTGGAAAGCCTTCTGTGAAAAGAGTAGCGCAAATGCAACAACACTACTCTCTATTGAGTTGGAATTATTAGAAGATCAGAAAGAAGGAGAGCATTTCAGAGGCTGAGTGGGAGAAGCAGAAAAGATGCCAGCTCAAAGATGGTATGTAAGACTCGGGCAAGGACCAGTTCATATAGGACCTTGTAGAACTCAGGAGGTCAAACTTTATTCCACATGCAATAAGATATCATTGGAGGATTTGGGAAAGAAAGGATTTGATTTACATTTTAAAAGATCTCTCAAGGGGTAGGAAGAGAATAGCCCAGGAGCAAGAGAGCAAACAGCCCCTTTTTGAAGGGCTTTCACAGACTAGCAGTTTGACCTCTTTTGGGAATCACAAAGTTCTTTTTACAATGTCTTCAGAAAAAAAATCAATTTATCTGGTTTAAATCCTAAGAAAAGTCAAATATCTGCCAAGTAATTAGTTTGCATTTATTTGATGGATGATTATACATCACGTTAATGATAACTGTGTTGCTTCCTGGACCCCAAATAAAAGTGTAAGGAATCCCATGCAGCCCATTATGTGCAATGTACGTATCACTGATGATTCTTAATTTAAGTTCCTTCTTTTCTCTTTGTCTTACCTTTCTCACTTATATTCAAACATTTTACAATGTATCATGCATAGCTATATAATATACAGTGTACAGCTTTGGAATCAGATTTTAATCCTCTGGGTTTCTTTAATTTGAATAAGTGGAAGAGAAAGTCATTGTTGGATGATTAATAACCTAATTAATCATTAAAATTAGATAGATGTACAAATTCCTAAGCATTATATCAATTTATGTTCCATGTGTCACTTAAATTTCAATAAACCTTAATAGATTTTTGTGTTATATAGTCATCTTCACTACCAAAATAAATAAACACTGTGGCTCTAAGCAGAAAACAATGAAAGATAGTGGTATGCATTATAAAAGACTGATACAGGATCAAATCCTAAATCCTTAATTTATAAAATGTTACTTAAAACCAGAAATTATAGCTCACTATTTTTCACAATTATAAAGAATATTACATTTATTTTAAAAGGTATTTTCATAGTTTACATATGTATTTGATTTATTCCAAAGATTCTTTTCATATTGTAACTATATATATTATTATCACTGATTTATGAAGCATTCAGTGTGAATTTCTTAACCCGCTGAAATTTTATGACATTTGTGGATTTCATTATATATGCACGTAGATATATACATACACAGATGTGCTTATCATATTCAATGTCAGGACTGAATTTTAATATTTTTACATTATATGATTTTGCAAATATATATAATGGCTGAGGTTTTTAAAATAAAGTTTTAGAACTATTGACATCCCATGGAAGACAATAGAAAATGTACTTAACCAGAAATGTTAGATCAAGTTCTAAAAGTCAGAAAATAGTGTCAAGAAAATCTACTGTTATTGTTCATAAATCAGCAAGTGTAGAATTAAAAATGTGACAATGTTTTAAGTTAGACTTCATGAAAAACCTATACAGTTTTGAGAGCATGTCTTGACGTTTAAAGTATATGCAGCAACTCATTGTATAAAAATGGCCTAGTTCCCAAGACAGCAGCTCAAATATATTCTCTACCTGAAAAACATCTGCAAAGCTGCCTGCATTTTGCAAAATTGTTTGCCAATGGAACACAGAACAAAATATTCAAAACACAATAGACAGAAGGAAATTTAAGAAAATTAAGATAGTATGTCTTCATGATTATATGTTATGTTTAAAGATCTCACCTTATGTCAAAAGCTTTAAATAGAAATTTGCTTTAGCAATTTGTGTTTACTTTTTGCAAGTGTTTATGCCATGTAACATGGAATCTAATGATATATATTATCTATCTGTATCTATCAATATCAGGAGATGCTATAATTTTTATATTTATAAAGGTGCATGATGACATCTCATATAATACTTAGTTGTTGATTAGTTAATCATTAATGATTTGAGTAATTAATGTGTTTAATGTTTTATAATATTTTATATGAATTGTCATTACATTTTCATAAAAATTCCAGGAATCCGATATCTTTCTTGCTTTACTTATAAATAAGAAAATTCATACACATAAAATTTAGATATATATCAAGTACTAAGTAGCAGATCTGGACTAAGATTGACCTATCTTGGTCAGTGTATATTAAGCTAGTCATATAGCATTAAAGAAAATCCTTTCTAGTTGAAACTTCGAGATTCTCTGTACTTTTTGTTTTTGTAGTAGACATCATTCTGTTAAATAAAATTCAAAAGCAAATGCACCTTCTTCTAAGTACAGTCATCCTCCAGATGGCGAGTTATTTTTTTCCTCACTATATTCTCCAAGGCTTTCCTCCACTATCTTCATATGGATAACAATTGCATCTTTTAAAACAAAAGGAATCTTGTGTTCTCAGCGCTGAAGACTGTAAGCTTCTGCCGTATTACCTCTCAGCTTTCTATCACCCCCAATGCACTCCTTTTTCTTCCTTATTTCCTATTGCTCCTAGATTGGTGTGTATGTGATTTTTATTCTGATACATTAAATTTAGAGAAAATTGGTGAAAATAGTACAAGAAATTACAGTCTATCTTTTACACAATTCAGAAAATATCCACTTCCTTTATTATTCTCTTATATACACATACATTTTTCTTGTCTATTTAAAAGTTATGAATTCTTTGGGCGCCTGGGTGGCGCAGTCGGTTAAGCGTCCGACTTCAGCCAGGTCACGATCTCGTGGTCCGTGATTTCGAGCCCCGCGTGGGGCTCTGGGCTGATGGCTCAGAGCCTGGAGCCTGTTTCCGATTCTGTGTCTCCCTCTCTCTCTGCCCCTCCCCCATTCATGCTCTGTCTCTCTGTGTCCCAAAAATAAATAAACGTTGAAAAAAAATTTTTTTAAAAATAAAAGTTATGAACTCTTAAATATTTCAATTAAATATTTCAATATATATTTCCACAGAAATTCTCTGACATAACCACAGTTCATTATCAAAATCTGGAAAGTTGTCATTATTACAATATCCTGGTTCATACTCAAATTTTATCAATTTCTCTAATGATATTTTATAACTATTTATCCTGCTCCAAAAACCAATCCAAGATGATGCATTCATTGTATTTCGTTGCCTTGTTTTCTAAAGCTCTTTAAATCTGGAACACTTGCTATCTTTATTTGCCTTTCTTGATGTTGACATTTTTGGACTCTGGGCCTGCCTGTGATTTTGTAAAGTGTACCTCAGTTGGGATAATAGATATTTCCTGATGATTAGGTCCAGGCTATGCATAGAGTGTTGTATTTTATGTCCATGTCAAGATAAAAAACAAGTCCCTCACTCCAGAAGCTTTTCCCAATAAACCATGTCCCTCTACCTTCCAGTGTCAATAATCATTATATTTTCCACAATATATTTGTTTTACCTGTTCTCAAACTGCCTATACATACTTTTGTAACAAACTGCTAAGACTTTTCCCATCTTTCCATGTTACTCACAGTTTATAGTTTGTCTATTTTCTTAAACGTATTTTGTAGAGAAGTATTTAATTTCAGTGAAGTTTGATTGATTTTATTCTTTTCTTATTTTTTCTATGTCTAGTCTATGAATACTTTGCTTAACCCAAGGTTGCAATGTTATTAAAATAATTTTGTGTGTAGAATGATACAGGAGTCTGAATGTTTTTCCCCATATGTACATTCAGTTTTTCTAGTACCATTTGTTAAAAAATATTTGCCTTTACTTACTGGATTTCTTGAGTGCCATAGTGAAAAGACAATGTTGACACTATTTCTGTTTGGGCCCTATGTTCTGTTTCTTTCTTTTATTTATTTGGTTCTCCTTATTTGGTTTTATTTTAGTTTTGCATTGAATCTTGATTTCAAGTTCTCCAAATTTGTTCTTCAGGATTTCTCTATGTATACTAGGTACTCACCTCCATGTTTTCATATGAATTTTAGGATTCATCAAATCTTACTGATATTTTTTAAACATTTTGAGCCCTGTAATCCGTGAATCTGATATATCTCTCCATGTTTTAAGGTCTCTTTAAATTCCTCTTAACAACATTTTGTAGATTTTTATACAGACAACTTGTCCATCTACAGCCTAATTTTTCTAACATGTTTATATTTTAACACTTTTAAAATTATTTTAAGCTGTATTCTTTTACTTTGCTCTAAATTATAGAAGTTAAATTGATTCTTACATATTGAATTTGTATCCCATGAACTTTCAGGATTTGTTTATAGTTTAGTTGTTTTGTAGATCCCTGAGGATTTTATGCATTAGGGTTCTATATAAATAATCCTATCTATGAATAGGGGCAGTTATATTTCTTTCACTTTTATCTTTACTCTATTTAAAAAAAATTTTTTTTTTCTTGCTTTTTGTTGTGGTCACTTGTAAAATTTTAATGTTTATCTATTTTTGAGAGAGACAGAGAGAGTGAGTGTCCAGAAGTAGGGGAGGGGCAGAGGGAGAGGGTGAGAGAGAATCCCAGCCAGGCTCCGCACTGTCAGCACAGAGCTCAATGTGGGGCTTGACCCACGAACCATGAGATCATGACCTGAGCCGAAATCAAGAGTCGAACTATTAACTGACTGAGCCACTCAGGTGCCTCATTACTTGTAAAATTGTAAACAGAAGTGTGGAGAAAATAATTCCTTGCCTCATTGAAGGTATTTGTGAGAAAAGCACTAAATCCTTTAGGATTAACTATGTTAGGCAGAGATTTTTTAAAGATGCTTTTTATTCATTTCTAATTTGCTGGGTTTTTGAAAAGCCTAAAAGTTTTCAATTTTGTCATGCAATTTTTAAAAATCTTCTGAGATGACCATGTAATTGTGTTCATTTTTCTGTTAATGTAACGATTGATTACTTTTTATGAGTTAACCATTTCTGCCTTTTTGGGGTAAACATAACTTGGGTATGTTGTATTACATTTTACTGTATTGGTGAATTTTATTTTCTGACATTTTCAAGGATTTTCTCATCTATATTTATGATGGATATATATATATACTTTTTGATAATCTTTTATTATGTTTTGGTGTTAAGGTTGTAGTATTAAGGTATTAAGGCATCAGAAAATGAGTTAGGACATATTCCCACTTTCTCTATATTCTAAAAGGATTTGAGTAAATTTTGTTTTATTTCTTCTTTGTAGATTTCATTAGTAAAGTTATTTGTGCTTAAAGTTTTTGTTGTGTGAAGATTTGAATTCATTTGAAAATGAATGAAAATAAATGCCTCTGCCATCGAATTGGCATTATCTGTTTGGCCTATCTGTTTATTTTATTCTAAGCTTGTTATGGCTACTTACCTTGAATGTTGTACAGATTTGAACTCACCTTGAAACTGTGAAACACTCTTTTACTAAACTCCAAATCTTCATTAACAACATATTAATTTTCCTTAGCTTTTGTGTTCTGGAACTAATTCCTAATAAAGGATAACTATGTCATCTGTAAATGGGGAAATGATTTGACGTTCTTTTGCTGTGGTCATAGCATTATTCTTTTTTTAAATAAAATTTTGTTTATTAAATTTATTTAAAAAATTTATGTTTCTTTTATCTAACACGATAATGTTCTTAGAAATGAGATGTAGAATGTTTCTAAATACAACTGACAGTAAATGAGTTAAGTTTTAAGAAAGAGCTAAAGCCAAAATACTCTTACTTCTGACCTCATCTCATATAGTATGACTTTATAAGGCAAGAGTAAGTGGACTTATTGGCTTATTTTTTGAGTCTGGTATTTTATAATTTCCTAATAATATGATTCCTAACAAGCCAATATAAAAATGCTGAGCAAGTGTGAACAAACTACTGAAGTATGCAACTAACACTAATTTTATTGTTTTTCTGTGCTCAGGTAGAAAGGGAACAATTTCACTGGAAATAAGGTGGATACTTTTGAAGGTTTCCGTAATAAAATAAAAATGATCACTTACTTACTTATCAATTATTGGTAGGAAATAGTCTGCCAGCACTGGGAGAATAAAAAAATATGTAAAAGTAGGAAGTATGTGAAAATGTGACATATAACACTTTATATACCATATAGGCTGAGATGTTTGTCAATAATATGGTGTCAGAAAGGGTGCCAAATCAGAAATAGTTTACCTTTTGTCAATTGCTTATTTATTGTAGCTTAGAAATCAATATAGAGTATGGTTTCTTTTTTTGAGATTGCATATTATTTAAAGAAAAATGTTTTCATTTCAGCAGATATCAAAATCTTTCATATTAGATTAATCTTATCTTCACTTTTGGACTTTTCACTACTTTAGAGACAGCATTGTGCATTATTAATTTTTGTACTTTGGCTCTCTCTGAGGTAGTGCTCATTCAATATATTATTTGGAAATATTTAAACTTGATGGATTAAAATATTTTAGTAATATGAGTGTCTATTCATCCATTAATGGACACAAATTTCTCAAAAGACCTAATATGATCTATATTAGAAGAATTATATTGCCTTCAATCTGAGTAACTTCCAGCTTCATCAGAAAGTCCCTACTCCATGATTAGTTAATTAAGGCTGTATATTTTAACAAAGACTGCTTACTCACTTGTGAAAACAGAAGGTTGTAATTTTAGTTCTGTGCTTTGTCTGATCTCTTTCTGAAGACAGATGAGAAAAGCAGCCCATTTGAAATGTCTAAAATATGACATTCCAGGCCTTATGATATTTTATTGAACTTGATTACCACATCATTAATTGTCAGGACTGAAATTATTTTCTTGATCTTCTCATAAGAGTTGTTTTATTTATCAATCCTTCACTTGAAATGATCTTGATGTATTTTGAAACATGATTTCCTCTTTTCTTAGCATTACATCATATTAGAACCAGATTGAATGACATTCCCAGAAGCAGAATATATCAGATTCTATTGTTTTTTTTTTTTCTTTTCAAGATATTGAGTAGAAAGGTCACTCTATTGTTTCCAATACTGAATCTTTTAGAGGTATGAACAAAGTAAAATTTACAAAGATCTTGGCATCTAGGTTAGTACTGCTATAATTGTATTTCAGCATTTGGCTTCAGTTAATTTTTCCAGGATGGTTTCACAAATTGCAGATATACTACTCACTTCAAAATGGTACTAGATTTTCTTCAAGATGTTTGTCCACAAAATTCATCCCCTAAACCTCTTTATTTATAAATAAATTTCATTGAGTGCATTCTTACCAGATAGTCAAATACAACTACAGTTTTTTCCTTTGTTTGTAACCAAAGAACAAAACCTTATCATTAGAGAGGGATATGAGACTCAGTTACTGGCATAAATAATAATGAGATATTTTATAGTGGATGAATTACACCATGTCACCTGTAATACTGCTGACACATTTTTGGAAAAAAAAGTAGTATTTAGTTTGAAGGGAAATGTAGTAAAATGACAGCTCTAATTTAATTTGTGTTGATACATAATCATGTGAAGGTAACTAACATATTGAACTAGCATTTTGTCACTTCTGGTGAAGTATAACCATGAAACTGTGCCATTATAATTACTTTTAATAAATTACTGACATTATTAAAGTGCATGAATGCACAACGTTCAGCTTGCCCCAGTTTGTCTACCTTTATGTTACAGACGCCATAATTTTCTCTTTTACTTTGGGATGGCTTTCTGTACAGAGGAACTCTAAATCTTTCCCATCCCATAAATACGTGAACATAAACCCATGATTTATTACAATTTAGCTTCTGTTTCTGTGGAGGAGGTTTACTGTGCTGAGAAAACTCATTAATCTCATTCACAGTTCGTAGTATAAACATAACCTTTACAATATATAACAGAACAAATTATGTGTTTGTGTGATTTACTGTCTCTGCTTTGGAAAAAGAACACATTGTAGTGTTTTTTCTACTTTTAGTTTCAATATTCATTGATAAATTTGTACTTTTAACCCAAACCAGGTATAAAATACATTATTTTTCACTTTGACATGTGTTCTTGCATTTACTCTGTATAAAAAAAAATACCAAGATGTGATTTGACAAGAAACAAACTTTAGAGTAAAACTATCTGCTGTTGTGTTTGTGTGTTATGAAACTGGCTTGTGATACTGAATGTGATTGTGGATACAATCTTATATATACGCAATTCTATGGTATCTTTTAAACCCCATTTCATGTTAACTTACTACAGGATTTCTTTAAAGGAAATGCACTTAAAAGCATACACTTTTAATTTGTGCAGAATAACTTCTTTATTTTTTACAGTTTTTGCTAAGTCACTACAGATTCCCCTGAGACCCAACAGTTGAGTTTTAAAGATGTAACTGTGGTAATAAGAAAAAAGTTCTGCCACCACCTCATGAGCTTTGTTTTAAATCCTTTCTCGTCTGTTTCATTTGTCTTTGCAATTTTCTGAAAATTTTATTTTACTCAATTTCTTCTCTTTCTAAACATTTGTATTTTAAAAAGATAATTCTTCTTACATCAAATTGGACTTTCTCAGTGAAAGCATTCTAGCATCACTTATTGATTTGCAAAATGATAATTTCCAACAATTAGTGGAAGGGAATACTGCTTTTTTTGGGTTCATAATCTGCAGTATGCACATTTTATTTTTAAGTAGCTAAGATTAACCTATGAATTGAGTTATATAAGGTTAACTATAAGATGTTTACCTATCAATTAACTCATCAATTAAAAGACTATTTTAACTTGTTAAAAGGTATTTTTTTTAATAAATTAATAATCATCCAATGGAAGGGTAATTTTTCTTTTTAAATTTACTTGGATAGAATATTCTGAGAGGTATTCATGAGGGATCTTTGCCCTAGGACTGAAAGAGAAATACTGCTTACAAGCACTAGGGTGGCTTTAAAATATATTCTAGTAATCAAGAACAATTTAAAAGGAAATCTACTCATTACTTTTATTGGTCTGTCATATCTGAAAGCACATGCTTTAGCTGTCAACCAACTGTTGTCCCCAAGCCTGCCAAAAAGGCAGTAGAGGGCACTGTGAGAATGTGACAATACAGCAAAGATATTGACTACTTTCAGCAGGATACCTTGAAACGCCGCAGACAAAGAAGGGGAGTCGTTTTTCAATCCTAAATTATCCTTGATTTACTGATCCTTGAGTGGAGAGTCACCTGTCAGAATCTGCTTCTTACCAAATGGATGTTTGGTGTTCAGTTGGCTCACATCTCAGTCTCTTGAAGCCTTTTCTCTGAACCAGACTTGGACTGTAGGTCAATGTGCATCAGCATATGGCTTAATTTTCATCTGAGAGCTTTTTCCATAATACTCTGATAAATGGTGATTCTTTCCATCTGTCAATTTTCCTTGCCCCTTTGATCCCAGTATAGATAGAGCAAGGCTCTTACTCTGACTGCCAAAAACAAATTACTTTTGACAAAGAAAACTCTCAAATTCAAGGTACCTCTCTCATTTCCTTGCCTCCAAAGTGTCCTGGCCGATTGTATATGACAATGGCAATTTTGGAGTGGGATTTGAGCTCACAATAGCAGCCCTGTGGTCAGATGACTAATTTCTTGGTTAGTTTTTACTTTGTACTTCTTAACCAGGGAATAGGTGAAGAGGAGGGGCAAAATATTATCTGAACAATTTACCCTAATTGCATTATTTAATCCAGGTCCATAGGTCTTATATTTTCTGAAAATTTGTCCCAGATCGTGAAAACCTGTCGACTGTCAGCTCTACTGTTCTGCACTCAAACTGTTTCTTATTTTTGGCTTTCTGTGAGTAGTTAGTAGAAAATTGAAAAATATTGCAGCAATAATTGCTAGCAAGACTCTATTTATTATCAAAGTATCTACTTAGAGAAACTCGCTCCTCCTCTTCTCTTACAAGATTAACATAAACCCAAACATTACAATTTATACTTTTCTAGTCTTCTATTGTTATCTTTGATATCTTCTGATGCACTGTGATTGGAAAAATAACTCCAAAGAACTGAACCTACATTTACCTCTGAATGTTATACAACGTATATTTAAGTATTCATAATGAATAAGAGAATGATAAAAAGTGGCAGAGCATTGCACCCAAATGCACCTACACCTACCAGCTTATGTATTTTCCAAATTAGTGTTATTTCAGGAAAGCATGTTGAAAGGAAGTTTAAGAATTCCATACTGCATTATCCTTAATGTTTTTATATTTGTAAACAAAGCCTGAAGGGTAGCTGAAGAGTGAAACCAACTTGCAGAATCTGCAGTCAGGTATTCTAGATTTCGGTAGACACACAGACACAGTTGATGTTCAGCGCCTGGGACAGAAACAGTTGAGTCTGCTAAATTCAGAGCTAAATATATGTGATCCAAGATCGTTGAAACTGTGCACAAAAGATACTATGGTATATACGTTTATTTTCTTGTACATTTATTTTATATGGTTAATATATAATTCCATACATATATGAATTTCTTGATTTCTAAAATTAATAAACCAATGTTAAAATATCACAGAGAAATTAAAAAAGGCAAAACATGAATTTGTAATATACTCCTTGTTCTCAGACTCAAAGATCAGCACATAATTTGATCTGAAATGAATGGTGTGCTTTATAGTAAAGCAGGTAATGTATTGCTATTATATTTTATATGTGTGTTCCCTCCTTACCACTTCCTTACTGCATTAGTCCTCCCCCCCCACCGCACCCCACACTCCCCCCCCATAACTCTGCTTAATTTTCCTTTAGTGGTAACAACATCTGGTGATTGTTCCTGTCCCGAGAGTGACTTTTCAGAAATTGGTGGGATGATCAGTGTGTATTTATATACTAGGATAATTTACTGCATAAAATACCTTCCTAGTCCCTGGTATCTTACAGTAAAACAAAATGTGCTGTGACTTGCCAACTTCATTAGATCAGCAATTTTACTGGCATTATTTTTGCAAGCATTAAGCTTTTGGAAGCAACATTAAATAAGCTTTATTTTCTGTTTAAAGTAAGTAAAGAAAAATAGTCATGATGTGTTAAGTGCTTATCATGCATCAGACACTCTAATGATAGTCTGCATGCGTCATTTCTAATCCTCATGACGGCTATGTTCAGCCAGTCTTATCAGCATTTTAAAACCAGGTAAGTGAAGCTCAGAGAGCTTAAAACACTGCTGAATGTAAACCCAGTATGCAAAGCCAGGCCCTCTGAGAGCACAATTCTTGCTCTCTCTACCATGTCCAGCTGCCATCGCCACTGTGTTCTTCTTGACCAATATTTAGGTCCGGGTTTGGACTGAGTGTTTCCCTTACAGATAATAGTTACATTCTTCAGCACAATGTGGAGGACCCTATGAGGAATAAGGATTCTGTTTTTACTTTTTCTGGCCTTTCCTCAGTATTGGCCCATTCACTTGAATTTGTAATGGTCTGTGCAGAGCCAGACTTAAGTCTGTGCTGAGATTTAGAGACCATTTATTTGAAATAGCAGCTAAGACAAGCCCAAAATTAATTCTGGAGAAGAAATAATAAGCCTGGTCATAGTACACTCGATGCAAGTACCATGGTATTGTGGTGGTCATTTTTTTTCTGGACGTAGGATTTTTATTTGAGAATTTCATATGAGGGATTTCACACTGAATATCAGTGTCAGGAATTCTTTTTTTCAACAGAGAAACTCTTTAATTTCTTTTAGGATTTTCAAAATGGTTTACTTTGTAAACAGAATCATGTTTCTGTATTTTATTAATTTCTAGAAATTTTGTAAACAAATCGTGTCTCCCTTTGAGTTAATATACAAAATAGTATAGCTTACAACCTAATGAATTTTTCTCATTTTTGGTCTTTACCTTTAGTCTTTTTTTTTTGAATGTTTATTTATTTATCTTGAGCTAGAGAGAAAGAGAAAGAGAGAGTGCGTGCTAGCTGGGGAGGGGCAGAGAGAGGGAGAGAGAGAACCCCAAGCAGGCTCAGCACTGTCAGCACAAAGCCTGACCTAGGGCTCGAACTCACAAACCATGAGATGATGACCTGAGCCAAAATCAAAACTCAGACGTCAGATGTTTAACTGACTGAGCCAGACAAAAGCCCCTACCTTTTGTCTTTTTGCTCAGTGTTCACCATGATTTTGCTTTTATTTTTAGTCAACAATATCTTTAATACAACTACACATTAGAACCTTATACAACAAGACAAGGCATAAAAACTTGTAAGTACAGAAATAAATAATCTTGTATCACTAACAGAATAATTTTTCCTGTGTCTTGTCAAACTTTAGAGGCTCATGTCTGTTAAAGTTCCCAAAGACCTAATGTCTAATGTTTAATCTAAGCCAGCATTACTCACCTAGATTATTGCAGTAGCTTTTGAATTGATCTCATAGTACCCTCTCCACAGAGCATCCAAAATGATGCTGCAAAAGATTACATAGTCGCCATCTTCCATATACTTAAATATTTTCATGACCTTGCAATGTAGTTCAAATAAAACCCCAAATTCCTTAACCTGCCCTAAGAGATTCTTGATCACTTGAACTCACCCGATATTTCCAAGTTTATCCTAGATTGTGCACACTCTGCTATGTCTACCTTGATCTGCTTCTTAGCACTTTTAGGTGCATATTTTCAGCCTGAAATTATCTCCTCCCATTCATTTCACCCCCAAATATCCTCTAAGAACCTCAGCTCAGTTACAGTGGCTCTTTGTGAAAACTCCCATTCCAGATCATCTGTTCTAAACTCGATCCCTGGGGCTATTCTTTTACATAATATTATTTTTATTGTAATCACAGCAGTTGTCGCAATTAATCATTATATATTTATCATATGCTTTTTTCTAGAGGATAAATTCCCCCAAAGGAAGGAAGGCTGTCTGATATCCAGCAGCTAGTAGACCATCACTTAGCTTAGATCATTAAAGAATAATTGTGGGTACTTACAAATATATTTTCCTAAAACATATATATATATATATATATATATATATCTACTTATTATTTTTCACTGTGTTTCACCACCAATTTAAAAATCTGTGATACTTACTCAGTTATTTACTTAAAATTAAAATTAAGCATGTGGAAGTGATAGCATCATTTAGTGAATTCCATTTAAAACTACATGTTTCAGGAGCCTGGGTGGCTCAGTTAGTTAAGCATCTGACCCTTGATCTCACGGTTTGTGAGATCTGTGCTGTTAGGAAGGAAGCTACTTGGGATTCTCTCTCTCCCTCTCTTTCTGCCCCTCTCCTGATTGTTCTCGCTCTCTCTGTCTCTCAAAATAAATAAATAAATAAATAAATATTAAAAAAAATAAAACTACATGTTTCATTGTGAGCCCACAGTGAGATCACATTATAAAGAATTGTTGAGTTATTAAAAATATGAAATATATATTTTACATTTGGAGAAGAAAGTTGAATTATTTGTATGCAATTTTATGCATATTGGATGTATAAATTTATATTGCAGCTATATTTGTGATAGGATATAGATGTTATAACAGAGATAAATGTGGTCTGATTGAAAAATAGGTTGAGGCGCCTGGGTGTCTCCAGTTAAAGTTCTGACTTCAGCTCAGGTCAAGATCTCACGGTTCATGAGTTCAAACCCCACATTCAGCTCTGTGCTGGCAGCTCAGAGCCTGGAGCCTGCTTCAGATTCTGTGTTTCCCAACCTCTCTGCCCCTGCCCTGCTCACGTTCTGTCTCTCTCTCAAAAAAAAAAAAAAAAAAAAAAAAAAAAATGTTACCAAAAAAACTAAAGAAAAATAGGTATTATGTTAATCAGTAGAATGGCTACTTAGAATCTCTGCCATTACTAAGCCTTCAAGAACAGAGTTAGGATGAGCTGTTTCTGTAGAGCTTGTTTACATTTGACATATAACCCTAATTATTAATTTAATGGTAACAATCTGTGCTAATCAGAAGACACATTTTTGCTACTTCATACTTCCATATGTTTATATACTGTCATTAAGCCTCCTGATTTTCATTTTGCAACCTTGCTTTCTCTTTAAGAACAACTTAGCTCCCCAATCACTTTAATTTCTACCTTTCTGTTGCGCACTTGTTGCTTATGCCATATCCACTTTCTCTTTCTCACTTAATTATGCCAGCTTTTTAAACAGAACACCTGCTGAGGGGTTAGCTACTTTTGAAAAGATCCAATTGTCTTTGGAGCAAAATGAAATATAGGCACAGAGGCCCAATTATTATTAAGTGTTAGCATAATTGTAATTATAAGTAAAGTGTTTCATTATATTACATCTGTTGAAGTTTTAAATGAATCTCTGCAATGTGCTATATTAATAAGCAGCAAGGAACTGCTGACTTGGCACCCTTTTGGATCACATTTGTGACAACAAAACAGGTTATGAAAATGAATTCGCCATAGGAGCCCTACTGAGTTAGTTACTGTGATTCACAAGCTTATTATGGTAATAAAGCAACATGAGACAATGCTAAGGACTCGGGTGTACAAGACATGCTCAGTATTGCTCCAAAAACATTATGAAGAAGAAGTAAGAAGTGCTGGGAATTGTACTTAGTGTAGCAGCTGTCGCATGGCTGAAGAAAATCCAAGTCCCTCTTCACCTTGCCCTTCTTCTTGATTCTTCCACCTGCAGTTTCCCTGACTCAGAATATACAGATTGTTTCAGCGACAAAGAGGAATTATTGTCATCATGGTGTAGAGGTTGCAGATTCACCTTTTCTGTAAGAGGACACAGAAAAATGTCGCCGGTCTGATCTTTAAACACAACGGGGGTTGTAATTGTTCTCTCTCCTTTGTGATTTCCACATGGAAGGGCTGGTTTCAAACAAGCGCAAGAAACAGAAGACAGGAAGGTCAAGGGATGTTGAAGGAAACAAACTTTCGAGATCTGTAAATCTGGTTTATCTCTCTGGCAAATAAAAGAAATCAGCATGTGTTTTGTACCAATGCATAAATAGCAAAACCCCTGCCAAATATTTAATGTTTCTTTTAAAAATATTGTTTCAAAACCTTCATTTCCATTAACATTGTCACGTTTAGCTAATTTATAGGATGTTTATAACAAAGTAATTTAATAAACTGCTCTTTTTCATTTTTTGAGACTCAACTGTAACTGTTTAATTTTATTCATTTATTAAAATAAATTTTATTATTACACAGTTAAAATTGAGTCTTAGAAAATTATGGTCAGGCAAATTTAATTCATCTGAGTCCTGTACAACTTTTCTTTGCATTTGTACCAAATCTACTTGTTTCTATAGAGATATAAACTTTTTCTACTGATGCATAATAAAGTACAGTACTATAAACTTAATGACTTAGGAGAGCACCCATTTATTTTTTTAAATTTTTTAAAAAATGTTTTAATGTTTTATTTATTTATTTATTTAAATTTTTTTTTTTTTAATGTGTGGTGCCTGGATGGCTCAGTCGGTTAAGCGTCCAACTTCAGCTCAGGTCATGGTCTCGCGGTTGGTGGGTTCAAGCCCCTCATCAAGCTCTGTGCTGACAGCTCAGAGCCTGGAGCCTGTTTCAGATTCTGTGTTTCCCTCTTCCTCTCTCCTCCCCCGCTCATGCTCTGTCTCTCTCTTCTCAAAAATAAATAAACGTTAAAAAAAATTAAAAAAAATTTAATGTTTATTTATTTTTGAGAGACAGAGAGATACAGAGGCGAGCAGGGGAGGGGCAGAGAAAGAGAAGGAGACACAGAATCTGAAGCAGACTCCAGGTTCTGATCTGTCAGACAGAGCCCCACGCAGGGCTCAAACTCACCAACCATGAGATCATGACCTGAGCCGAAGTCAGACACTTAACTAAGTGACCCAGGCACCCTAATGTTTTGTTTTTTTTTTTATTTTTGAGAGAGAGAGAGGTTAAGAGAGAAGGGACAGAGAATCTGCGCTGACAGCAGATTGCCCAATATGGGGGTTGAACTGAGGAACCATGAGATCATGACCTGATCCAAAGTTGGACGTTTGACCAACTGAACCACCCAGGTGTCCCAGGAGAGCACCCACTTATTAGCTCACAAATTTGTGGGTGAGAAGCGTAGGGACAATGTGGTTGGGTTTTCTTCTTAGGATCTCAATGGCTAAAATTCAAGATGTTGGTTAACCTATATTCTTGAGCATCTGGCAAAGAAATTTTTTCCAAGCTTATTCAGTTCCGCAGCTAAAGGACTGAGGTTCCTGTTTCCTTGCTGGCTGTTGGTTGAAGTTCACTCTAAGCTACTAGAGGCTGCTACATTCCTTTCCACTGGTCTCTTATCATCTTCAAAGCCAGCAACACAGGATCTTTCCTGCATGGAATTCCTTATACTTCAAACATCTCTGATCACTTCCCCAACCTCCAGAATCCAACCTCTAGATTTGAAGGGTTACAAACCCTTCCAAAATATAATCTTCCTGTTGTAAAGTCAACTGATCTGGAATCTTAATTCCACCTGCAGAATATCTTCATAGCAGCACTTAACACTAGTGTTTTATTGAATTACTAGAAGGACATATTTGTACTTTTGGTACAGGCCAAACTATTGAGGTTTGGTAGAGGCCAAACTATTGAGGACTATCACAAAATTCTGCCTTTCACTTAGTCCTTAATACAAACACATATTCACGACATCAAGTAAATGCCAGAGAACTTGACTAGGATTATATTGCTGGACAGTGACTTAAGGCAATGTTTTCAAAGTGCAGCACCAAAAATCTATATTGTAACTTTTCAGAATATCTTTGATTTATCAAAAAATAATAATTTATCATTTTTGTTATATGTTAAGTTTTTTATTCATTCATACAACAAATATTTATTGCATCCTCTAATATGTTCAACAGCTAGAGATAAAAAGATTAGGCTAGATCAATTCTCTCAGGGAACTTACAGATCCTTCATGTCAGACACTGATGAAACAGGAGACGTAGTTGCAAACAAGAATGATTCCTGTATTTGAGAAGTTTACAATTTTGTTGTGAAAAAGACGTAAAAGGAATAACTACAGGAGCAATTATTTCACTACAGTTGTGATGAAGGCGATAAAGGCAGGAATGTAGACTTCACAACACATGTATCAGAGACTTCCTTGAGAAAAACACATTTAAGCTGCCATTTGAGGACCAGGAGATTGTGTTGTAATGAATGGTGAGAGGAAGAAAGAACACAGAGTGCTGATGGAGAATCTATATGTTTCTTTTTTTTTTAATTTTCTTTTAATGTTTATTTCTGAGACAGAGAGAGAGAGAGAGACAGAGAGAGAGAGACAGAGAGAGACAGAGAGAGAGCACAAGCAGGGGAGGGGAAGAGAGAGAGGGAGATACAGAATCCTAAGCAGGCTCCAGGCTCTGAGCTGTCAGCACAGAGCCTGATGCGGGGCTCAAACTCACCGACCATGAGACCATGACTTGAGCTGAAGTTGGACACTTAACCTACTGAGCCACCCAGGTGCCCCTTAGCTCTTTCCTAATGATGAAAAATATTAGTAACATGTTTTTCTTTTGTGATACTACCCTGTAAAATGGACTAAGAAGTTTTTCTGTATAGTAAAATCTGTAATTTTTCTATAATTAAATATATCACTTCTTGAACTACTCATGGAAACAATTCTTGAGACAACTTTTATCCTTTTGCCTTAAGGCATATAATAATATGCCTTCTCCACAAAGTGGAATGCAGTTAAAATTATATTTAAAACAAACGTGCACACAGAGTTCAATATGTCTCTGGCACTCTTCTAAGTCATTTACAAATAACAATACATTTAATTCTCATAATAACCCTATGAGGTTGACACAATAATTATCTGAATTTTACATATGAAGAAACCTGAAACACAGGAATCAAGAGTGATCAAGGAGTAAGAGAGACAGAGTGTGAACCAGGTGATGCGACTCCTGGTTCATGATTGTAACTCTTAGGCTATAGTGCCCATTGCTGACACCCACGGCCTGGATCAAAAGAGACTATGCTGTACAAACAGTTGCTATTTCTTTCTTTTTTTATCTTGACCCACTTGTGTCACAGTATTCTGCCTTTTTTTGCATGATGATGATTACTGATCAACTTTAAAAATAAATCACACCTGAAAAATTTGCTTTCTTTCTGCCTTTTATCACACTGCTACATTATTTTTCGAAAGTTCTCAGAAGTTAAAAGAGCATGCATTCTTTTTGCATGCTTGTCTACCTTTGGTAAATATTTGATTTCTGATATGGACAAAAATACATCTTTAAAGAGATGCAAAAATATAATCAAGTGGTTTAAAATTATTGTAGAAATATTGTATTGAATTTGTCTCTTTTATTTTAGGTATGTAAAGATATATGAAAAAGTCTGAGTTGTTTGTAGAATCAAATATGGCCATAAATTTTTCTTTAATACTATCCTTTCTCTTCTCAGTATCAATCTTATTTTCATTCCTATGAATCATTTGTCATAGCACAATAAAGAACTGATAATTTTTTTCTAAGGCTTGGGTTAGAAGCCTTTCTGGATTAACAAGAAAAAACAATAAAACGTATACAATTTGGAATAAAAAAGTAATTTGTCTTCTTTTGTAGAAATAATATTCATACACAGAAATAATCCTAGAGCATCTAATAACAATAACTAAACAAACAAGTGGATTTAGAAAAACTGAATAATGCAATTTGAAAATAACACAAATCAGTTGAATTTCTTTATACTAGCAACAAATAAAATCAAAAATATAGTTAGCAATAGCATCAAAACATGTAATGCTTTGGGATAAATTTTAAATACTGTGTGTAACATTTTTTACAGTGCATATTTAAAAATATTTTCTGAAGGAAATTAAATCCTAAAAAAAGGGAAGAAAAAAGAATTTATCAGGCAGGGTCCTCGGGAAAAACAGAACCAATAGGATGTGTGTAAATAAAGAAAGAAATTTATTTTAAGGAATTGGCTCACTCATTTGTTGGGGCTGGTGGATCCAAAATTTTCAGGACAGGCCAACATGCTGGAAATTCTGGCAGGAGTTAATATTGCAGTCTTGAATCTGAAGGCAGTCTTGAATGCTCCCTCTTTGGGGAACCTAAGGTGCTTTTCTTTAAAAAAAATTTTTTTTTCAACGTTTATTTATTTTTGGGACAGAGAGAGACAGAGCATGAACGGGGGAGGGGCAGAGAGAGAGGGAGACACAGAATCGGAAACAGGCTGCAGGCTCTGAGCCATCAGCCCAGAGCCTGACGCGGGGCTCGAACTCACGGACCGCGAGATCGTGACCTGGCTGAAGTCAGACGCTTAACCGACTGCGCCACCTAGGCGCCCCTAAGGTGCTTTTCTTAAAGCTTTCAATTGGATGAGGTACACTCATAATTTGCTTTACTCAGAAGTCTACTGATTACAACTGAATAACATTTTGAAAATATCGTCACGTTCAGATTGAAGTTTAACTAAACAACTGGATATTGTAGCCCAGCCAAGTTGACACATATATTTAACCATCACAGTAAGACATATACCATGTTCATAAATTGAGAAACTCAGTATTGTAAACATGATTATTATTCCCAAATTAATCTATAGATTCAGTACAATCCCAAGAGAAATCCCTGCAGGCTTTTTTTTTCTTTTTGGTAGAAATTTATAAGCTTCTTCTAGAATCTGTAAGTATTTGAAAATGAAATATTACAGCAAACAGAATCGTAAATGCAAAGGGCAGTGTTAGAGAAGTTAAATATCTCAATTTTAAAACTTACCATGAAGTCAAATTAAACAAGAAATTATGGTGTTGCCAATAGGATGGGCATAAACGTAGAGATTAGAGAAATACAGCCACACATACATGATGAAGTGATTTTCAGAAAGATGTCAAGGTGATTAAATAGGGAAATAGTTATTTCAAGAATAACTTTGAAACAATGTGGTATGGTTTTAGTAGTACATATATATCTCAATCTCTACATAGTGCAATATGTAAAATTTAACTCAAAATGAGTGGTAACCCCAGATGTCAAAGCAACAATGATAAAACTTCTAGAAGAAAACATAGAAGAAAATGTTTGGGGTAGGCAAAAGTGGCTTAAATAGTACACAAAAAGCACCAAATTTGAAAGAAATGATTGCGAAGTAAACTTTGTCAAAATTAAAAAAAAAATATTTTGCTCTTCAAAATTTGCCACTTCATTAACAAAATGACAATGCAAAACACAGATAGGCAGAAAATATCTGCATTCATATCTTTGAAAAAAGACTTGCATCCAGAATATATAAAAACTCTTAGAATCCAATAAGAAGATAATAAAAAAAATATGCAAAGGACATTAAAGAAACATCATGAAAGAAACTCTTCAAAAGCTGTTTAACCCTATTAGGCATCAAAGAAATGTAAATTAATACTCCAGTGAGATACTACCACATGATTACTGCAATAGCTTAAAATTTTAAAAAGACCAAGAATTCAAGTTTAGTGAGGTTGTGATATAACTGGACCCTTGTATGATCCGTTGTTGATGCGCATGATGGCACAAACACTTTGGAAAAGGGTTAGACAGTTTCTTACAAATTTAACATAACCATCATATGATCCAGCAATCCCACTCTGGGTATTTACCCAAGCAAAGCAAAACTTACCTTCTCACCAAAACTTGAGGATGATGCTTCAGAATAGATTTATTCATAATAACTCAGAATTGGAACAGTCCAAAATGTCTATCAAAAAGTTCATTCTTAAACAAATTGTGCTGTGTTTATAAAAGGGAATACTAATTATCAATTAAGAAATGAACAACTGATATAAAAGCACTGTGGAAGAAGTCCAAAACCATTATGCTGAAAATAAGAAATAGACAGAAAAATGTACTATATCATTCCATTCATATGAAATTCTCAGATAGGCAAAAATTATTTATAGTGTGAGTAAAAGGCTTGAAGGAACAATTTTGGGATGTGAAAAGTTATACTTCTTGATTGGAGTTGCAGTTACATTGGTGTATACATTTGTCCAAACTTATCAAACTTCTGCTTAAAATGGGACAATTTTACTGTATGCAAATTACATCACAATAAGGTGACTTAAAAATAAAATCTCGTATTATGAAAAACTTGTGGTTGTGTTTTAACAGTTTCATGTTCATCGTTTGTCCTCAGTCACTTCCATGGTATAATATTACTCACTTTTCCAGATTCATTCCCTCCACCACCACTCGTTATTGACAAGTTGAGCCACTTTTCAGTTGATAACATTACTGGGATAATCAAATAAAACTGGAAGAACTTTTGGACTTTACTCTGTTACTAGATATTAAGACTCATTTGTTAAGTTTGATAGTATTATGTTGTGGAATGATGACAGAGATTAGAATGTTAAACCTAGTTTAAAAGGAAAGGTGATGCAGGGTGCTGGGATGGCTTAGTCAGTTTAGCAGCTGACTCTTGATCTCAGCTCAGGTCTTGAACTCAGGGTTGTGAATCCAAGCACCCTATTGGGGTCCTCGCTGGGCATGAAGACTACTTAAGAAAAATGAACAAATGTGGTACACAAATAATAGGAAAATTGCATAATACATCAAACTCCACTTGGCACAAAAATAATAGGGTAGAATTGGACATAAATTTTAAAGTTATAATATCATCTTTGACGCTATAATGAGAAAAATTCTTGTTTGCATTGCAATTAAACTGTTAACTGAGTATTTCTTGAAATATATGGAAAGCAGAGTTATGGACTCAATGTTTGTGTCCCCCACAGAATTCATATGTTAAAGCTCTAACCCCTAATGTGATGGTATTTGTATGTGAAGGTTTGGAAGATAATTAGATGCAGATGAGGTCATGAGGGTGAGCATATGCTGGGATTAGTGTTCTTCTAAAAAGAGGAAGAGAGACCAGCACTGTGTCTTTCAACCATATGAGCACACAGTGAGAAGTTAGACATCTACAAGCCAGAAAGAGAGTTCTTACCAAAAACCGAATCGTGCCAGCAACTTGATCTGGGACTTTCTAGCCTCCAGAATTATGAGAACTAGATGTCTGTTGTTCAACCACCCAATCTATGGTTATTTTGTTACAGCAGCCCAACCTGACTACGACAGTCAGTTTCTAAAGAATTATTTCCCTCTCCCCTCACAACTAGTTTCTATCCAAGATGATTTTAGGTGGCATGTACTTTTAAAAACTCACAGTTATATGTTTCTTCAATATATATTAGGAAAAGTACAAGTATATATCAAAACCATAACTTCATGTGAATTTTAGCTTCATCTTAAAATAGGTGGAAATGGGGGCGCCTGGGTGGCGCAGTCGGTTGGGCGTCCGACTTCAGCCAGGTCACGATCTCGCGGTCCGTGAGTTCGAGCCCCGCGTCAGGCTCTGGGCTGATGGCTCAGAGCCTGGAGCCTGTTTCCGATTCTGTGTCTCCCTCTCTCTCTGCCCCTCCCCCGTTCATGCTCTGTCTCTCTCTGTCCCAAAAATAAATAAACATTAAAAAAAAATTTAAAAAAAAAAATAAAAAAAAAAATAGGTGGAAATGCATTCCAGGTGTATTCTACAAATCTCAGGTAGTATTAGTAAACTTTAGTTAGAAGAAATTAAACAAAAATTTTAAGATGATGCAAAAACAATCATTCAATTATTAACAATTCCATTAGTCAGTTTCCAAATCACTGTGTTATTTTTTTAAATTTCATTTCAAATTTCACTCTTTTCTTAAACAATACAAATCATCATTCATTATAGTCATTGATTCAAGTGCACAAAATCCTTTTACCAATGGTTTAATATTCCTAGATATTAAACTATTTTGTGTCCTTTAAATGCTGCTTGGAATGAATTTCCAGTCAAAAGTAAAAGAAGTACACTGTTGTGCAACTAATGCTTATTTTTCTGAAGTGTTATCTCTCAAACGGTATAAAATACCTTCATTTAGCTTACATTACACAGACTCAACATCCTGTGTTTACAAAAGACTTTTGTATAGCTGTTGCTCTGTATGAACTTATGGAGCACATTTTTTCCATGTTCTCCTGTCTCAGGATAAGACGGCATTTGTGTTTAGCACATGAAGATTGATTTTTGATGTAAGGAGCTTATTTTTGCTCAGAAATTTCTGCTTATTTTACTGAAATCCATCCTTACATCTACTATTCTAGTTCTATATAAATGTGACACAGACTTTCCATATCGAGCACTAAGGTAGATGATTTTATATGGTATGAACAATTGTCAGTTGCTAGTAATCAATTACTGCCAAGGATAATTTGATGCAGTTGTATTTCCAAGAACAGTGTTTAAAAGTTTTGTCCTTCTGATGACTCACTGCTGTCATATTTCCAGCTGTGCTGAGTGTCTTTCACAGGTCTCTTCACATTCATTTTAATTTGTTATTTTAATCAATAATATTGAAGTCACAGAAAGGAAAACCAGCCAGCTCAGTAATGACTGTCGACTTTTTGTTGATTTGAGCTAATTATGCCAATTTCACATATACACACATAACCAGGTTAAATGCAAGCTTGATCCCTAGCCTTGTACACAATAAGTGTTTAGACAGTGACATCTCATGGTAGAAGCTTTTTTTTTTTTTTTTCTAACTCTAACTGATTTCTCCTGTTCCTGGTTCTTATAAATTTAGGGACAAAATTTGGGTATGTTCCTAGAGCACATGCATGCTTCCCTGTTTTTATGCCTTTCCTTATGCCATTTTTCTGAGTGTTTTAAGTGGTCAAATGCTAAAGAGAGTTCTAGGGGAGGAAAGGTTGAGAGAACACCGAGTTTTGGAATGAAGAGGTAATGAGTAACTTTTGAAAGAGGAGGTTCCTTAGAAGCCAAAATATGTTAAATGTTTCTTAAGAAGTTGAGAGTTGGTGATTAAATAAGCGCAGTCAAGGTGCACCTGAGTGGCTCAGTCAGTTAAGCATCTGACTTTGGCTCAGGTCATGATCTCATGGTTGGTGGGTTCAAGCCCCATGTCGGGCTCTGTGTTGACAGCTCAGAGCCTGGAGCCTACTTCAGATTCTGTCTCTCTCTCTCTCTGCCCCTGCCCTGCTCACTCTTTCTCTCTCTCTCTCTCAAAAATAAATAAACATTAAAAAAAGTTTACAAAATACAGTCAGTACACACCAATTGTTTAAAAAACTTGGAAGTGAGATTGAAAAGGGAAGAAGGAAACCAAAGTATCATATGAAGATATTTCAAAGATTTAGACATTGGAGAGTGAAAATTTAGAGACCAGTCCAGTACGGATTAGATATTTTACACTGTTCAGGGATAATTGTAGGAGCAGGTCCCCAGAGGATGAAGAAGAAAATGGAATTAAAGAAACTTAACAGACAGTGGTATATCAATGCCTCTGAGAACATAAAAAAAACGAAAAAAGACTATTGTAAAGACCGAAGTATTTTGGATGATGCAGATGTATATTGGTGAAGTCATGCCAGTTAAACTTGATATTTTAGCAATGTAAAAAAAAACGTTATGTATATACAGGGCATGAGTATATAAAAATTCTTTGTACCTTCCTCTCATTTTTGCTGTGAACCTAAAACTGCTCTAAAATTAGTCTATTAAAAAATGTCATCTCCTTAAAATTAATGGGATGAATTAAAGCATGGAAAAAACAAACCTTTTGAGCACCTATCATCAACATTATAAGGAATCAGCAATCCCTATCAAAATAACACCAACATTCTTCACAGAGCTAGAACAAATAACCCTAAAATTTGTATGGAACCAGAAAAGACCCTGAAGAGCCAAAGCAATCTTGAAAAAGAAAACCAGCACTGGAGGCATCACAATCCCAGACTTCAAGCTGCGTTACAAAGCTGTAATCATCAAGACAGTATGGTACTGGCACAAAAACACACTCAGATCAATGGAACAGACTACAGAACCCAGAAATGGATCCACAAATGTAAGGCCAACTAATCTGTAGTAAAGCAGGAAAGAATATCAAATGGAGTAAAGACAGTCTCTTGAGCAAATGGTGTTGGGAAAACTGGACAGCGACATACAGGAAAATGAACCTGGCCACTTTCTTACACCATACACAAAAATAAACTCAAAATGGATGAAAGGCCTAAATGTAAGACAGGAAGCCATCAAAATCCTCGAGGAGAAAGCAGGCTAAAACTTCTTTGACCTTGGCCACAGCAACTTCTTACTCGACATGTCTCTGGAGGCAAGGGAAACAAAAGCAAAAATGAACTATTGGGACCTCATCAAAATAAAAAGCTTCTGCACAGTGAAGGAAACAATCAGCAAAATGGCAACTGATGCAATGGGAGAAGATATTTGCAAATGACATATCAGATAAAGGGTTAGCACCCAAAATCTATAAAGAACTTATCAAACTCAACACCCAAAGAACAAATAATCCAGTGTAGACATGGGCAAAAGGCATGAATAGACATTTCTCCAAGAAAGACATCCAGATGGCCACCCAACACATGAAAAAATGCTCAACATCACTCATCATCAAGGAAATGCAAATCAAAACCACAACGAGATACTACTCACACCTATCAGAATGGCTAACATTAACAACTCAGGCAACAGGAGATATTAGCGAGGATTGCGGAGAAAGATCTCTTTTGCACTGCTGGTGGGAATGCAAACTGGTGCAGCCACTCCAGAAAACAGTATGGAGGTTCCTCAAAAAATTAAAAATAGAACTACCTACCTATGACCCAATAGTTGCACTACTAGGTATTTATCCAAGGGATACAGGTGTGCTGTTTTGAAGGGGCCCATGCACCCCAATGTTTATAGCAGCACTATCAACAATAGCCAAAGTATGGAAAGAGCCCAAATGTCCTTCGATGGATGAATGGATAAAGAAGATGTGGTATATATATGCAATGGAGAAGTACTCGGTAATCAGAAAGAATGTAATCTTGCCATTTGCAACTACATGGATGGAACTAGAGGGTATTATGCTAAGCAAAATTAGTCAGTCAGAGAAAGACAAAAATCATATGACTTTACTCATATGAGGACTTTAATATACAAAATAGATGAACATAAGGGAAGTGAAGCAAAAATAATGTAAAATCAGGAAGCGGGACAAAATATAAGACTCTTACATATAGAGAACAGAGAGTTGCTGGAGGGATTGTAGGAGTGGGGATGGGCTACAAGGGAAGGGACATTAAGGAATCTACTCCTGAAATCATCATTGCACTATATGCTAACTAACTTGAATATAAATTTAAAAAGTAAATTATAAAAATAATAAAAAAATAAAAGAAATTCTAAAAAAATAATAAAAATCAAAAAATATTGCAACAATTTCCGGTAAAAATACTGAAAAAAAAACATTATAAAGAATCAGTCTCAGGGCTTAATAAAAGAATTCTAGAACAAAGATAAAGTCCCAATTAAAGTTATGACAACATGATTTTGCAGTGGGTTTCATTTTTTTTTTTCACTTTTAATAAAACTTAAGATGTGTTTTGTTTTGTTATGTTTATTTTTTTGGTTTGGGGGTTTGTGGGTTTTTTGTTTCTTGGTTTTTTTTTGCATAAAGGGACAATATTGATGAACAAAATAGTTAGAGGCAAGAGAGACTAGGGTGCTAATAATGGTTGCTAATTATTGGACATCCACCATGAACCAAGCACTGTGGTGTTTGTTTCATAGAACTTATCACCAACCTTGAGAACATCTTGTAAGGTAAATGTTATTGGGTTCATAGACAGATTATTATTACTATTATTAGTGTTATTGATTTTAGAATATAGCATTTGTTGAATGCTGACTGTGTGGTACTGATTAAATACTTCATAAGAATTATCTCATTTAGTCCTTGGGACTTGAAGGGGACTCATATGTACTGGGCTGTCTAAGATGCTTGACACTCATTATCTCCATTTACATTTAACACAAGTTTATGCAGTAGCTCTCTCCACTTTTAGATAAGAGAATTCAGGAACAAAGTTGCTACATAATTTTGAATTCAAGTATAGATCATTTGGATTTAGAAGTTATATTCCTAAATGCCATGTGGACCAAGAATAAATTGGTTGACAATAGACTTCAGGCTAGTAAAGGAGTCAATTATTATCGGACTGGAAATGAAATGGGAAAGCAGGAATTGTCATCCCATTTGTATTTAAACATTAGATAAAATCAAATTTGGAAGATGTGATTTATTAAGAGTCAAATGGATTTATGCCTATGAGGCTGTTGGAAGTGAAACATGACAATGGATATGTCCAAAGAATTGCCGTTTATCATCACAAAGCACTCAGATATAATAAGATGACTATTAGAGGCTGGATCAAATAGGTTTGGAATTTTTGAAGGATAAAAATGGGCAGTGGGATATATAGTAGCAGGACAATCCAGATACTAGTGCTAGGTAATAGTATAGCAATGGTTAAGGGGACTCAAGTGATAATATTGATGGGGCTTTCGAGAGAACATTACTGATGTGTCACGTAGGACTTATAAGAGGGGAAACCAAATGGAGAAAAAAAAAACAACAACCAGTGTTATCCAAGACATGTTGTACTGTGTGTTTTAGTCTCAGTTTTCTTGTGTATTAAAAAATTTAAAAGATCTAATCATTATCACTCATGGTGATATAACAATTAAAAGTGAATAGATCATTTCTGCAAAACCACTGGTACACAGTTTTTAAAGTACTGTTATTTTATGAGTTTGATAAATTAGGAAATTTAAAAGAAGATGAGTGTCTACCTTCTCATTTGCCATTTAGTTAGGGAAATCTTTCTTCTTACTCTGCTTACATTGAGAGAAAAGGTTATGTAATCCTAGGAGACAAAGATTGTGGAGACAAAAGAAGTAAAAGAGGGGCACAGTCAGTGGCTAAGTCAGTTAAATGGTCAACTCTTGATTCTGGCTCTGGTCATGATCTCACATTCATGAGACTGAGCCCCATATCTGGCTCTGCACTGACAGTACAGAGCCTGGTTGGGATTTTCTCTCTCTATCTGTCTTTCTCTGCCCCTCCCCTTCTCATGCTCTCTATCTCAAAATAAACCGTTAAACTTTAAAAAAAGATTAAAATAAAAGAAGCAAAAGAGACCTACAACAGGCAGATAAAATCCACATTCTCATTGTCTCAAAAGACCTTTTCCTTGTCCTTAACCTAAGTTTTATGCCCTGTTTGAATGCCTGGGAATGAATACATTAAACGCTAGATACATATTTTCCCCTCTAGTACAGAGTCTATAGTCTCTGGAGCCGACAATCCCAGAAGCCATCAGGATGCAGACAGAGCAACCACTTGCCACGTCACCTCATCCTGGTCCTAATGAGCCAAAGGTGAGGTGCTACTGCTCCTCAGACACATGTGCATGTCAAAGCGCTCTACTTCGTGAGGTCCATGGCATCTCTCCTCAGAAAAGCAGTTTGGATTAAACCCATCATGCCTATTTTTAATCTTACTTCCAATTCCATTTCCAAAGTATATGTCTCCAGGCTCCTAATTCATATCCACATGACCATCTTGATGATAGTCTATACTTCCCAGTTCTCCACTCCCTATCCTTTCCAACATTCGACTAGGCCTTCTTTTTTATCACCAGACACCTCTATAGTCACATCACCTTCTCAGAGACTCCCCCCAGAACACATTTCCTCACCCAGGGCCTTTAAAGTGGGAAATGTTGATTTTCTCAAACATCATATATCTCATTGTAGGAAAATGGGTTAGTATTCTTCTTACTCACCTTTGCTGCTTTAAGACTGTCGTTTCCCTAACCTCTTGTAAAAAGAATCACTTCCATGAAGCTCATGAATTGTTTATACCATCCTCTCCTCCATCCAATAACAATCATAGCTTACATGTATGTAGGGCTTATTAGGTGCTAGATGCTGTTTTACACACTTTGTATATTTTAAATTGATTAATCATAATAATAGCATCCTTGCCTCCCAACTCCTTCTCTGGTCTCTATCATACCCATACAGACACATTCTGCTTTACTGCTCATTAAATGATACAATGCCATAAAATTGAAGCCCAGACACATTCTCTTCTCACTCCGTCTTATCTCCATAGGTAATCTCATTCACAAATTTCTTTATTTACCAGTTAAATACTTCTGAGCCCCACATGCATATCTCTAGCCATATGTTGCCTCTGAGTTATAGATCAGTTTATGCAACTAATTGCTTGAAAATGATATTTATATGGTGCTTGGGTGGCTCAGTCAGGTAAGCATCCAACTCTTGGTTTTTGGCTCAGGTCAGGATCTCATGGTTTGTGTGTTTGAGCCCTGCATCAGGCTTTGCACTGTCAGTGTGGAGCCTGCTTGGGATTCTCTCTCTCCCTCTCTTTCTGCTCCTCCCCTGCTCATGCTTGCTCTGTCTCAAATAAACTAAAAAAAAATTTTTGAAATACTGTTTGCATACCCTAAAAATCATCAAATTCAACAGTTCTAACATGTATACTCTTCCATATACTTTATTATAGTGAATAGGACCATTTATTTGGTAGTATGTGCCAGGACCAAAGGAGTCATCATGGAAACATGCCACATCCTCCCCACCTAATAGATCACCAATTACTTTCTTTTTTACCTTTAAATATACTTTGAGTCCATCCACTTCTATTAATTAACACTACTGGGGTTTTTTTTGTTTAAACTACTACCACCTACCTAGACTATGTCTTCCTGGATTCATTCTTACCACTCAAAATGTTAACACATTGATTTAGAATGAATTTTTTTTAAGTTTATTTATTTATTTTGAGAGAGTGGGGTGAGAGGTAGAATAAGTGCACAAGCTGGGGCGGGACAGAGAGCAAGGGAGAGAGAGAATCCCTAGTAGGCTCTGCACTGACAGTACAGCTGGATCCCACAAACTGTGAGATCATGAAATCAAGAGTCAGATCCTTAGCCTACTGAGCCACCTAGGTGCCTCTGATTTAGAATAAATTAAAAAAAAATCTTCCTGGCTTCATGGTGTTCCTGTATGAATAACAAAATTTTCATGTTTTTTAAGGTAAGTTTCCATAGGATATCCAGGAAACATCAGAGAGCCATGCACTTACTTGTATTCTTACAACATTAAAAAACAAACAACAATAACTTAAAAAATGAACTTCAGCCAAATTTAAGTCATCATTCTTGGGAAAGACCTTTAAAGTCTGTGGGGATGTAGCAGGGTTAGAAATAATGGTCTTATGATTTATCAAGAATAAATTTATCAAGAACTACTAGAGTAGCTCCCTGTAAACCAACTCAGAGATGCAGAATTATATGCAGGAAGAATACTGGGATGTGTTCATGGGATATACAGCTACAAGGAAGTGATGGAGGCACAATTTGGTAGAGGGAAATGCTATAATATTGCAAATCACACCTTAATCAAATCTATGGGACACTTTGGAGTTGGCATGTACCTCTTCTATTGCCCCCGACTGTATCCCTCAGGAGGGCATAACCATGAAGTATGATGTAGTGCCTTGCAATCAAGGGCACTTTCCAAATGAAGGGTAAAGCTGTGAGCAACCAGCTACTGTTACCCTCAGCAAATAAGGGTTGGGTTAATTGTCCCTAAAGAGAGGATATGAGACAGGACCATATTATCTAATACAGTAAATGTAGCTAAAACTTACCAGCTTCTTAACATAAATTTGTCCCATCTAGAAACAGATTTTCCAGGAATCTTGTTGGTCTTGTATTGTATCTTGGGAAACTTACAAGGAAAGGTTTAGAAAGAAACAGCCCTGATGTGCAATTGATCTCAAGGACACAGGTGATACGCACCACCCCTCTCCTGTACCACCATTCTATATTCCTCTCGCCAGTCATGAGCACATTTGCTGGTCCATATGACTTATCTGGTGGAATAGCCCAGACCCTCAATACTGAAATAGCTGAGCCCCTGTTTATCATATCTTGATGTCGAGCTCTGCTTGCTACTCTTGTCTGTTTCCTAGTGAAGCTGGGCACAGGGCTATCACAAATAGCCAGGTGGACATCAAAGTTGCAAATATATTCTTCTGGTCAATCTGGCACTGAGCCTGCTTCCTGAGGATGATGTTCTTTATCATACATAGACTATCATTGTCTTGATACTTACTATCCCCTTTTCAATGGGTGAATACCCAGACAAATCATCCTTAATGTTGTTTCATTTAAAAAAAGAAATTTTGAATTAAAAGTGAGAGAAATGCCTGTCAGGCACAGGCACTGTCAGGCATAGTTCTAGCCTTAAAATTAAGTAGTGAGCAATTAAGCCCTTCAATTCCTTCTAGAGCTGCAAAACTCAGTTGGGCTTGTTGGTTTTTCTAAACAATGTTGCCATAATAATTAATATTTCCTGTTTTCATTTTGTAGTTGTTTTTTTTTTTTTGGAGGGGGATATGCTGTTGCTATGATAAAAAGGTGACATCTGTATGTATCAGTGAGAGTTAGAAACTGGTGAGGAATAAGGAATGGATACCCATGTCCCAACCAAAGGAATGGAGTTTAGTGGGCCATCACCCAACATGCTCTGGATCTGACCACAGACAATGAAATAGAAATAGAATAATGCAACTCTAACACAGTAAGTGCTTGCCTTGGATGGTATTATGTAGACCATTTAGCATTAATATAGTCCTTTCCTCAATTTAATAATATAAAATAGGTGTCATCAATCTTTTTATTTAGAGAACTAGATAATAAATACTTTAGGCTTTATGGACCATAATAGTTTCTAGTGCAACTACTAGACTGTGCCATTGTAAAGTGAAAGCAGCCACAGACAATATGTAAATGAGCAGGCATGGCTGTGTTCCAATAAAACTTTATTTACAAAAACAGGTAGAGGGCTAGATTTCACCTGTGGACTATAGTTTGCTGACACCTGGTATAAAAGGAAGAGAATCCGTAGTTTTCTGGCAACCGTGCCCTGTGGATACCTCACTCTCCATGAGATTTATTAAAGAAGGATGTCTTGGCAGGCTTCCAGCAGAAATGAAGGAGACATAAATGAGTAGTGTCCACTCTTTTTACATACTTATTCATGAATCCTTTGCACTGCAATCTGCTTGTCATTACCAATCTTTAAATCCATGCTACTTCATTATAGTAGTGCTTAATTAATTTTTGGTAAATATTTCACAAATTAATGAAAAAATAAAAATATTGGTATCTCATATCTTTGTAAATGTTTTCAAAGTTAGTAAAATGATAATATTAACTCTGTTCTGATGCTAGAAATGTGATATTAATAAGTAAATAGTTATATTTTAATTTTAGGTAAGATAGGAATGATTCAGTGATATAAACCATTAAATTACAAATGACTTAGGTCATACAAATGACTTAGGTGTGGGTACCATTAAGCACTAACTGGTAGTTATCACAAGTTAACTATTTTACCTACAACATGTTTTAGAGGACCAGCAATAAGTATTTATGAAATTATATATGTGCAATTTCTGTAACATAAGCTGAAATATAGGTTTCCACAATAAATAAGACAGGAGCAGCATTTAAAATTGAAAAAATTCACCCTATATTTTATAGTTTGTATTTAAGGAAATATTTAGAGACTTTGTATTTCCAAGGAATAGACTTTTTCACATATTTAGCACAACATGAAAATTAAAATGTTATAGTAGAGCAAAAAAAATCTTGACTTAGGATAGGCATGCATCAAATATAAATTTAATTTTAGAATGCATAAAGATGCACTAATATTCTATTTATATTTTTAAAATTACCTCCAGAGATATGCAAATTACATATTTTATCTTTGGCCAAAATTTGACACCGGAAGTCAAAAATGTTACCCTTATCACCCCATTAAAATATATTAGTGTATGGTGATAAAATAGTTTTGATCATTAAAATGATTTAAATATTTTTTTCTAGCTTGATTACTTGGTTGTGAAAAAGGAATAAAAATGATTTCTTAAAAATAAACCCTATGTGTAATGGTAATTACCTGTGAAGGTGGTTTCCAAATTCCTAATTTCTGGCCTCCATCCTCAATGTAGATGGGAAAAGTACAAATGGAAGACTGTCAAGTAAAATTCAGTATGGAAAATGTCAATTGGATTTTTTTCTTGTGCTGTGATAAAGCTGCACATAACAATTAAATTTCCAAGTGTCCTTGCTTTTTATCAGATTCGAATGAACTCACTAACATGTAGTTATTGTGATGATTACAAGCTCAGATTTATGGCAATAACTGTCTTTTATTTCTTCATAGGAAATTGGATTATTTATTAATAAAACAGTGTATTTTGTAGGTTATGACACTCCACTGAAACAATTCTTGTTTATAGGATTGGCATAGATACTGTACGATCTTCGGATGCAATAGTCTCACCATCATTTTTTATGATTTTCTGATTTTCCTCTTTGTGCAGATGTTAAAATTGAAAGGCAATGGTAACACTGCCAGAGCTAATACTATAACAAGTTATCCCAACTCTCCTTATTCTCTTCAATTTATTGGGTTTTGCTGTCATATCTGACTTAGACTTCATACTATGTCAGATAAAGAATATGGTTTCAAGAGATAAAGGAGGATAGCAATTTTCAGATACATTTTTCTCTCCTCACCTTGCTAGAGATCTAGGCATACTATTCACCAGAAGACAGTTTATATAAAGTGCTTATGTTTATACAGTTGAAAATATTTCAGTTGTCAAAGTCAATCTATTCCATAGAGGAGAATGTTTAAAAAAAGAAGAAAGAAAAATAAACTTAGGAGTTGCTGTTGTGAGATTTAAAAAATCATGAAGATTATCATTCAGGTCAACTGTTGTTTAAAATTTCTCAAGTCTTGTTGTTTTCCAACAATACGACTGATTCTGCATTCTCCTCCCCAACACAGTTCACTTGGCAGGGGAGTGCATGGCTCTATGATTGCTTCTCCTGAGTCCAGAGCTGCTCAAATCCAGAGGTTCTGAGATTATCTGGGGTTTGCTTCTAAAGGTCCTTCTGGAGTTTCATGTGCAAACATTTCCAGAGTTATTACATTTATTATTACATTTATAGCCCACCACCAAAGAGCCTATATGTTAATTAAAACTACCTGTCTGGTTTCTGTCTCTTAAATTTAACATACATATTGGGCACTGATTCACCTCTCACATACACATACTCTTGACATTCAAAGATGCAATAAAAAGTGACTATATTAAAAACTAATATTAAAGTGTATTCCTCCCATGCTGAAATAAATTAACTGCACATGGAATATTGTGGATTTACAAATAATCAGATAGTCTTATTACTTTCAAGTAAGACAAGTAAATTAAAATTTCTCAAAATTTTAAATGGAAACACCTGTGTTCTCACACATATAACTGAAAAATTTAGCTTCCACTTTTATGTACACCATTAAATTCTTGATAGTAAGTATGAATATTGATTTAAACAGAATTTTGGCAACCAATCCCATAAACATAGATCATTGAGCACTAATCTCAGTTTAATGATATAAAATGTAGTTTTATTTATAAACAAATATGATAAATATAATAAAATAAGATGATAAAATCAATTTTATCATTAAGCTTAGGATCTAATGTATGTGTATTCTTAAAGATAAAGGATAAATGCTACAAGAAAATATTGAAGAATTTATTGCAATTTATATATAAGAGTAAATAACAGAAAGGCATAATACAAGGGAACCATGGAATTCATTAACAAAGCAGAAACTATAACAGCAGCAGAAACTACATAAGAAAGAATGAGAGGTTGTGGAGTTGCTCAAGGTGTTATGGTAAAAGATTATATGTGCTTTTACCCTTTTTATATCAGCACCCAAACAAAACATAAAGCTAGACTATCACTTGCTCCAATGAATAAACAAATAATTATCCAATATCTTCTTCAGACATGTTTTCTAAAGATAGGAAAAACTTAGAATGCATAGGTACAAACAACAGTCTTGAAGTCTAGAAAAATGCAAAATATACACAGATTAGCTGATTAGGAAACTCAGGGCATATAATGAGCAACTGAAAAAAAAAGACAAGCATTTGGTGAGGGACCCCACTGACAGTTATTGGGGGTGCGGTGTATTTTGGGGTGACAGTGACAAGATTGTTGGAGAAACTGAAAAAAGGCTCAGCTTTTGTGGGCTTAGACCTGAGTTCTAGGGAGAAGGAGATGCAACCAGAACTCGAGACATCTGTCCACCCACAGTCCCAAAAAGTCTTTAAACTGAAACACAACTCTCTTTTTGAGATCATCAGGGCAGTGTGTGACACCAACTTTAGTGTCTTATGGTCCAGAGAGCATTTCTTCCCCTTTCAAGAGATCACCACATGCCTTGAATGAATGTCTGTTTATTTAGAGAAAACTTATTAATCCAGGAAGGTATTTACCCTTTAAAAATAAGATGTATTAACATGATTTTGTATGCACAGAGCTCTCTAACATCTGTGGGTGGTTTGAGAGAACCTGAAGAAAATTCTTTGGAGACTTGAATTTTACATTTTCACTTTATAACAAACTAAATTAATTTTATCCTTAGACTTAGGATCTCCGTATTTAAAACTACAACCATTACATTCATGTGTATTGTTAAAGATACAATTTTTCGGGGCGCCTGGGTGGCGCAGTCGGTTAAGCGTCCGACTTCAGCCAGGTCACGATCTCGCGGTCCATGAGTTCGAGCCCCGTGTCGGGCTCTGGGCTGATGGCTCAGAGCCTGGAGCCTGTTTCCGGTTCTGTGTCTCCCTCTCTCTCTGCCCCTCCCCCATTCATGCTCTGTCTCTCTCTGTCCCAAAAATAAATAAACGTTGAAAAAAAAAAAAAATTTAAAGATACAATTTTTCAAAGTCAAAGGAACTTTTGTCCAACATTTTTTGAAGTAATCACTTTAATTTATAAAATAGTACATAGTAATTAAAACCTGACTGAGCAAAGTTCCTGGGTATTAAATCAGAGGATTTTTTTTTGCATTGTATGTGCATGAGTATATATCACTTGTCTTTACATATTACAGAAGTAAGTACCATGACAGCAAGTTTTAGTTTAATAAATACTTTTCTAAAATTTTAACTACAGTGTCAGCTCCTGCTTATGATTCTATTTGCTGGTTCTCAGATATTTTCTGCCATACACTTAGGGCTATTAGAGAGTAATTGCAAATAACCTTTGAGGGATGCCTAATAAGTTACAGTACTTTGAGGTTTTCATTTATTTTAGTAAATAATTTTCATATTCAGATCATGGCCTATTGTAAAGAGACTGTGGCATATCAACCAATAACTTTCAGGGATTGTGTGGAAGTAAATTTTAGATTTTATTTAGTCAAAGGGCTCTGATAGGAATATTAATATAAGGACTGGTTGGAGTTTAAGTGCTCACAGTCTATTATTTAAAGTTGAGTTCATATTGAACATGCATATTCTTAGATTTATTCAACAGTATATTTATGGCCAGACTGTCACTATTGTGTCATTTTGTAGGAGTGAGCAAAAATTCAACAAGGCAAGCACTCTCCAATTTAGAGCCATTTTACAAATGTATTAAACTGACAGAAAAAAAAATATGGCACAATCTGTCAGTTAAGCCAAACAAACAACAAACAAGTCAACAAAGTCAGTCAAACAAGTTTTGGCATTTTATATACAAAATAAATGTTGATGACTTTCAAACTTAATTCTTTAGCATAAAGTCTAGGTATTAGGCAGAGATTATCAGAGAACTACCTTTTCTTGATACCCCCTCCCATCAATTTTCTAAATTCTCTTTAATTGTTCGATTGTCTAGTGCCATTTCCCCCCCTTTACCATTTACCAACCATGGTGATTACACAATATCAGTTGGATATAATTTATTACTGTGTAAACTGTCCTGGGAGAGGGAGGAAATTTTATTATCATGATGATAATGACAATGAAGATGATGGTGATGAGTAATACCTTTTAGTCAATTTTTATTCCTCACGATTTAATAATATTTCCCTGGCAATCAAGAAATAACCTACATTGTTCCAGCCATTCTCTGTGAGTCATTTTGATATATTATACATTTCCGTAGTAGTAATTTGTACTTGATTCTCCCACATTACCTGAGTGAGGAATTGGAATTTGAGTTGTCTGTCATTCTCCTCCTACTAAAAGATTACATTTCCAGCAAGAAGTAATAGAGGATATAGCTAAGTGTAAACAGGGTTTCTTCAGAAAGTAAACTTCACCTACTTGCATTATACACTGTGTTTATGTCCATCATTTTGTCCTTTTGCTTTCTTTTATAAATTAAACATTAAGAGCAAAATAAAAAAAAAAAGCTAGAATCAAAAAAATTGCAAAATAATTAAAGAAGAGATTAACTACAGATTTACATGGCCAACTGGAAGGCCTACTAGCCATGATCGAGAGGTACCTAGGACTAAATCAATACCCACTATAAAAATCTATCTTCCTCATGTCAATATTAACAAGAGAAAGCACATAATCAAGGAATGGAGTGTTGTATATATCCCTTACAATTCCATGTGAGATTAATAATTTTGACATCTGAAATGAAAAAATGAAGGAAGTGCAGCCAAGTTTTCACTATTGATGTTTTTTTCTCCCCTTACATAGTTTGGTCTCACAATCATACATCAAAAGATCAGATTACTTCAGCAGCAGTACCTATATGGAATGAAGTTTTCACTTTCTAAAAATTGTGTCCCCAAGTAAGATAAATTTGTTCGACTGACATTAGTTAATCCCCTGTTCTGTTGTTAGTACTAGGAGGGGTGGGGGTGGGGGGGAAGCCAATACATATAGGAACTCGATTTCTGGTCCTTGAGGAAGAGAAGTGGGTATTAATATTGCTATGCTCTTATAGAAAAAAAACGAGAAAGCACTTAGATGGTCTGAACCTTATACATAGACTGACTGGTGCTACTGTGTTTGATATGAAATCCATACCATCATATTGAAGTTCGGAGATGCAACTCTACTCTCCTTCTCCCCAGCCTAGGAACAATGGGGAAGAATGGACAACCTTATGATGAGCCAAATATCAAAAAACAAAACAACAACAACAACAAAACATTGCTATTGTGTCTTAAATAGTCAAATCTATCCAAGGTAGGCATACTAAAACCAAGGAGCCTTTTATTCTGAATGTGGGTTGGAGAATTGGGGAGTTGAGCAATTGTGGCTATTTGTGTTTTGTTTTAAATATTAAACTCCCATTACACTAATTATGGCCACTTTTAAAAGGTTTAATTAAGGTGAACCACTATGATGGCTGGGAAATTTTAAATTGGTGAATAATTATTTAATTTAGTCTATAACAGATGTGAACTAGAAAAGCTATAAATATGTTTTGTTAGACAGCACATGAAACCTGGTGTTCCATGCCACCCCTGCATCACTCTCCAGAAGAAAGAAGCCAACATCTTTGCATACATATTTTCATGCTTTGTGTCACATGATTCACTTCTAGTTGCCCAAACAGGAATTAGGATCCTTCCAAAAGCTGCCATATATATTCTGGAAATTGGTAGCTATGGTTTCTTCAGTAGCCTGATATGAGAACTCTGCCTGACAGTGAATTAATTGTATATTGAATAGATCAATAGTAATTAACTAAACCAATCATATTCCTTTTTTTAAAAACAACAACAGATACAGAGAGTTAGGAAGGAATAGAAAACAGGAAGAAAATAAATAGAAATGAATAGTATGAGGAATTTGAGAAGGAAGCAAAGAATGCCTACTTCTGAAGGTATGATAAAATGCCATAAATTCTTAAAATTCCTGAATTTCCTTAAGGTATCCCTTGATATCAATGAAGCCTAACTACCAGAGAAAAGGTAGAGATGGTTTCCTATTCTCCTAAAACTTTTGATTAACTTTGCAATAAACACCTATCTATGAGACCATTTGCTAATACCCCTACCTCCTGAAAGAACCTGGAAAGAATCAGGAAATAAATGTTCCCACAAAATACAAAATATTAGCTTAGATTGTGATCCATTTTAGTAGTTACAGATTACCATTGTTTTATTGTTACTTCTGATTCAGAAAGGATAAACGGATGGCACAGAAATTATAGGAACCTTGAAGAAAATGACCATGGAGGCACAGTAGACCATGGGATTAATTCCTCCTAGCAGGAGTGGGGAAGGGGTTCTGGGCAGAAGACTACATATTTGAACCCACTGGAATTTGAAGAATGAGTTGAAGGACTTTATCAAATAGGGGTTCAAGGGAATCCCAGAAACAGAGGAAAATGTACAGAGTGTGAAGGTATATGAGTGAACCCTGTATTGAAATAGTTAAAAAATCACTTCTAGAGAGATTAGAGAACCAAGGCTGGAATGCCATAAAGAAATGTTATAAGTTCAATAGGTAAAATCACTCCCAAATAATTATAACTTTCAGAAAGTCATTGTCTACTCTTTGAAATACTTACATTTATGACTTGGATTTCCCAAGTAGAGGGTAGATCTTCTTCAGGAATATTATCATAGTGTATCATATCATATCATATCATATCATATCATGTCACATTATCCATTATAATAACATCTTACTTTCATTGGAAATAGTCCTAGATCATCTACATGGTCTTCCCCAAATCTAATATTCTACTACTCTATTTAGATTTAGGACTAGGTAATAAATTAAATGTAGCAGTTTAATGCAATATGGTCATTAGAAAAGTACCAGACTAAAAACAAATATCAAACCTTTATTCAGATCTTACTCTGACTTGTACTGGCACTGCAAAAAACATTATTGAATGATACGGAATTCTTTCTTGTATAAATTCTACACGAGACTATATTTTTCTAAGAAATTCCATCTTCAGACGTTGTATAAGGACCTGAAGTATGAAATAGTTTAACAATTTGATATACATTATTCAGTGTTCTACTCTTCGTATGTGAAAAAAAGAAAGAAAACAGAAAAAAAAACAAAAACAAGTTTGAACTGTGTTCAATCTTTGCAAAAAGAGATAAGGGTGAATTGATTAGCTTATGTAACTGAGGAGTCCAGGGCACTAGCTACAGTTTTGGCAGTAAAAGGAATTTATAAAGTTTCTTCAGCTTCACTAAGCGATAGTAAAAGAAGAATGAATTTGGGAATTTGCTTCAGCAAAAGGATATCAGGGTATGAATTCATGAAATAAAGGTGGTGAATCATCTGTTCCAAATATCGACTACAAGGGGAAATTTAGGGGCTGTTTAGGAATAGGGAGACTGTATCTGTTGATATTTCCCTTACCCTAACTAAAAGAGACACACTTTTGTTTAAAAAGTGATTGCATGTGGAGTTTTATTTTGAAATGTTTGCATCTTTATGTTGTTTATACTAATTAACATTACTTCACCTCCTTTGATAATTATTTGAGCTGCAAAGCAAGTACTCCAGACTCCTCACGTCATTGTTTTGTTTCATTTTACTTTATTATAATTTTTTAATAGACTGATATTGGAAGCAGTTTTAATTTTTGGCTGTGATTTTGAATCCAAGCTTTTTCTGCAAGCATATTAAAGCCGATAAATGATAACTGTTACACTGGAAAAACAAATGCCATTAGGAAAAGTAAAAATTCTGTGTCTTTAAGGTAGTATTTATTCCTTGCTTACTCTTGGAAAAAAAATAGGTGCAGTTACAAGATAAAAGTGAGTGAATGTAGAAATTACATATTTTAGAATGTTGCATGTAAAAATATTTAATTACATTTCAAAACGACTTGAGAAAAATCGTTATATAAGTGCAGAATATGTATATTCAAGATTGAATCACTTTATTTTTTAAAATGAGCAGAGGTTAGGTTGCAGTGTGATGTGAGACCCCAGAGACTGAATTTAGGAGTGGTCTAACAAATTACATTAGTTTCTGGGATGGTCAAGTTGATCTAAGGGAAGCTGGGCTGATTACATACAACTCAGCAGTTCAATGAGGGACAAATCTGAGAACAAAACGTGATTGCATTCACTGATCAGACTCCAAGCTATTACTTTTCTGAGAAGAAGTAGAAAGCTGAAGTTTGAAGACAGAGGCCAATGGCAGAAAGACACAAGATGTGTCAGATAAAGATTTGATATTTAGTGTTGTGCTCTAAAGAGTGCTGGAGCATTTATCTCATGGTATCTTTTATTTTCTTTAAACTTTTTCCTTACTGGATTTCAGCAGGTGTATCAAAGTTTTAATAAAAATAAAGATCCCTAGAAAAAAAAGGAACAGGACTACAACAGGATACATTATTTTTTATATAATGAATTATAAGAAGCAATTAAAACCATAATTTGACAGAGAAAGTGAGAAAAAGAAGTACTTAATTGATTGGCAGTCAATATTAAATTTGTTTCCTGAAGAAGAAAGCGTATGCAAGTTCACCCAGCATGACATATTCTGGACACTCACTAACTTGGGAAGAAGCACTTCCCCAACCATTGCTGTCTAAAGTCACCACTAGCATCCCCTAGGCTTCCTGTACAATTTCATGTGACCTTTAGTTAGATCTCATCTCTGCTAGGGAACTACTTTTTAAAAATTTTCTCTGGGGTTGCATCTGAATAAAGACTTAGCTATAATTAAACAGGAGTTACAGGGGAAAGAGAATGTAGGCATGCTAATGAGATTTTTAAAGAAATGCTTTGGGATTTATCAATTTAGTAGTTAAATTATTGATGAGAAAGATTTCACTAATCAAAATCAGATTTAAGTGTATTTTCAAAGTTCAATTATGTTCAGTCAATTTGCTTTTTAATTAAAAATAAATAAATGATCTTAGACTTCTTTGGTCTATTATATGGAAACCAATTATTAATAAAATGTAATTCACTATGGCTTTCTAAAGGTGGAGATTTTTTGTATGTGACTTTCTTCATACAAAAAAATAATAAACATGGTACTGAAAGAGGGCAGGCCATTTTTACTTTAAAGTGATTCTCACTAATGTATGTATACAGAAGTTATTAGCAGACATTTCAGAAAAATCTTTCAAAAAATCTTTATCAGCATACCAAAAAAGATCAGAATAGATTATTTAATATTTTACATCTTCTACAATTTTTTCATTTTATTTTATTTATATTTAATCAGATTTAGTAAGCATTTTACTTATGTATGTATCTTAACACCATTAATTTAACACTGAGTGCTTACTGGGTGACACATTTTGTATAGTTCTTTTATTTAAAATGGTTGAAGTTTAAACTTTATGTAGTTAATTGACTATTTTTCTGAAGCCAAAATGTCCAAATATAGGGCATCAATTTTCTTTTTTTTTAAATTTTTTAATGTTTATTTATTTTTAAGAGAGAGACAGATGGAGCATGAGTGGCAGAGGGGCAGAGAGAGAAAGAGACACAGAATCCAAAGCAGGCTCCAGGCTCTGAGCTGTCAGCACAGAGCCTGACATGGGACTTGAACTCACAAATCGTGAGATCATGACCTGAGCTGAAGTGGGATGCTTAACTGACTAAGCCACCCAAGTGCTCCAGGGCATCAATTTTCTAATAAGGACTTTTTTCCTGGTGACTGTATATCATTTACCTGTGGTCTCTAGACACTTCTATTTCCTTAAATGTAAGATGGAGATGTTATTAGGCTACATGTCTATTGAGTCATTACAATTAAATGAAACAATGCTTTAGATAATGTTATTGTCCTATTTTTTGTGACATTTTCTTCTATTCCGTTTCTAATTTCAACCTGTGAGTTTCATTTGTCTTGAATCACTGAACTTTTGAACTCTGCTTTTGTTTCCACTCTGCTCAAATTGGTCTTTCTCTTACCCTACCATCCTATTTGCTCTTTCTTTTAAAAATCCCATTTAATAATCTCAGTATTATAAAGATTAGTCTGTCTCCAGTGAAGAAATGGGCAAAAGACATGAATAGATACTTTTCAAAAGACATCCAGATGGCTAACAAACACATGAAAAAATGCTCAACATCATTCATTTTCAGGGAAATACAAATCAAAACTACAAGGAGATACCACCTCACACCTGTCAGAATGGCTAAAATGAACAACTCAGGCAACAGCAGATGTTGGTGAGGATGTGGAGAAAGAGGAACCCTTTTGCACTGCTGGTGGGAATGCAAACTGGTTCAGCCACTCTGGAAAATAGTGTGGAGGTTCCTTAAAAATTTAAAATAGAACTATCCTACCACCCAGCAATTGCACTACTATGTATTTATCCAAATGATACAGGAGTGCTGATTCGAAGGGGTACATGTACCCCAATGTTTATAGCAGCACTATTGACAATAGCCAAAGTATAGAAAGAGCCTAAATGTCCATCGTCTGATAAATGAATAAAGAATATGTGATACATGTATACAATGGAATATTACTCGGTGATCAAAAAGAATGAAATCTTGCCATTTGCAACAGTGTAAGTGGAATTAGAGTAATACACTCTATGCTAAGCGAAATAAGTCAGAGAAAGACAAATATATGATTTCATTCATATGTGGAATTTAAGATACAAAACAGATGAACATAAAGGAAGGGAAACAAAAATAACATAAAAACAGAGAGGGAGAGAAACCGTAAGAGAATCTTAAATACAGAGAAAAAACTGAAGGTTGCTAGAGGGGTGTTGGGTGGGTGAATGGGCTAGATGGGCAAGGGGCAATAATGAGAGAGGAAGACATAGAATCTGAAGCAGCCTCCAGGCTCTGAGCTGTCAGCACAGAGCCCGATGTAGGGCTCTAACCCACAAACTGCAAGATCATGACCTGAGTTGAAGTCGGATGCTTAACCGACTGAGACACTCAGGCACCCTTGAATATTTCTTAATGCTATAAAGATAACTCAAAATATAAGCATCAAATAGAAGAATCATATCAGTGGTTGTTCAGATTTTATCTTGAGTCACTTTCAAATTACATTCACTAAGGTTTATTTTGGTAGAAATTTCACAAGAATTCATTTTTTCTTTTAGTTTCATTGAAAACTTATACAAAACTTGTTACAAATCAGCTGTTCTTTCAAACTAATCACAATGTCTCAAATTTTTGTATATTTTTTTACAAACTGATAGTTTTTGGAAGATTTTTTTTAACAAGTTAGAAACTTCTATTTTAAAGTTTTTGTCTGTTTTTTAAGTGTACAGATACAAGTTTTTTAAATGGGTGGTGCACATATGTCATTACCAACAACCAAATGACATAACAAAGGAAACATTTCCAAATAGTATCTATTTTCTAAATACTTTTTAAATGGCACACATTTCTTTCCAAGAGCATTTACCTTCTGACTCTGTTAAAATGTTCCATTTTTCTTAGATATGCAGATTATATGTGCTTTTTTTCAAGAACTGATAGGTGTTATACTGGTGATAGTATTCTACCTTATTAGTGTCTATCAAAATAGTAATGATAGGTCAATAAATCTGAATGTCTTTCCTTTTTCATAAAGGAACAATGTGTAATCTATCTTTTAAGTTGTATAACCCATTTTCTCTTCCTCCTGGATAACTGTAAATGTCTATGTGGAAAAAAAGTAGTTTCTTTTTTCTTTTTTTTAAGTTTATTTTTGAAAAACGTAGTTTCTTAGTCAATCCTTATCGTTTAGCAAATTATGATGAAGATTTAACTACATTTTAAAGGTGTTGACTTTATACAATCAGGCACATCAATAACAGTGCAATTATTGCAGTGAATTCTTCGCAAAATAACTGAACTAAAAATAATGCAATAAAAGAATTTCAAATATAATATTCTTATTAAATACAGTGGACAAAAATCCCTATTTCAAATAGTGTTCTAGATAATAGTTTTCTGAATTCTGTGAACAGCTTCATTTTATATCTGATTAAGTTGTAATCATTTTCACCTGAAAATGTAAATGACTGTCAGTGCTGTCATTTTCTTGTGAGCTGATGCTTGCATAATTGGTCTTATCTCAATCTGCGTTTCAGGAGGAGGGGTAGGAAGCTTTTAAGATGTTTATCAATTTTTGTGACTGTTAGTTTGGTTAAAATTAAATAGAATAATCTGAAAATTCCTTAACTTGGAATGCATAAACTGCAATAAATTGCTATATACTGAAAGTGAATGGCGAGGTATTAAGTGCTTGGCTGCTGTAAAACTAAACTTTTTTTCAGCATAAATAACCTATTTTATAATGTGTGACCGCTTGATAGATGGAATTTAAAAAGACAATAGCTATGGTCCATATGTTGAATATTAGCAAAGTTTAATTTCCTTCCTTTGGTAGGAAATGATTACAAATAACAGTTATACTTTACTGCTTCCCAGTGGATCATATATATAACTGTTCTCTTATGCATTCACTTCTCTGAAGGCCACAAACATAGAAGAGAGATTTGGGTAAATTTTGAGATTAAGGGGCATTTTCTCAAAATACAGTAAAATAGCCTTTCCTAGGGACCACTGAAGTGCTTTTTTTTTTTTTTAAACATAGTTTGGAATGTATTATTGATTGCATTCTTTTTTTTTTTTTTTTTTACTTGTCTACAGAAACACACACAGAGCACTTGTCATTACAAAGAAAAGCCCCATGAGGTAGTGGGTGTGTATTTATGTAGCACAGAGCAGCATAATGTGGGTGCTGGATGAATTTGGATGATGGTCAGAGTAATTGTTAATTTAATGATACATTCACTGAAATAATACCATCTTAACCCACCTTCTTTTCAAATACTGTTTTCAGACTTTTGGGAGAGGAAAAAAAGGATAACTTATAAAAGTTTTTCTTTTATTTAAGTTTGAAGGAAATGGCAATTGGATGTTCAAGGTTTCTGATGATGATCTATATTTATTATGGTTGTAATATTATTTTAATAATGTTGAGGAAAGAATAAAATTAAAGATGACTCTTTGTAGTGGGCATGCACTTCTAGGAATCACTTAAGACCCAAAGGTTTGTATTGGAGAAAAGGGAATCAAATTTTCCAAAGGAACACTCTAGTATAAATAATACTACGTTTATTGATTTTGTGTTTATATTTTAAAAATTGTGATATTTCTCTAGTACCATCAGCTCTTGGTGTCATGGTAACTTACTGATCTCATCATTTCTTTGTAACTCACCCCAATGTCCAGCCCATGGGCACCGGGACACAATAAGGTAGAGTTTATGTTACATTCCCATGAGCTCACGTTGTTTCAACTTGACATTATTATCTTTTATTACTTTTTGTTTGGGTCTCCTGGTATGGAACTGATAAGGAGAGCTAACATTTTATTATGTTCAATAGTGTATTTAATTGTGCTTCATTGTCTTAGCATTGATATATTATTTCCTTTGGTGTATACAGTGTAATCCTATAAGGAGTTAGTGTTCGCCTCCACACAATTTACAGCACATGCTTAATCTCTGTAGGCATAGTTGCTGTCCACAGAATCTGGATATAATTTTTATCTACTAACGGGGCCATCTTAAACCTTAAAAGTAATTTTGAGGAGCTATAGTCATAGTATTGCCAATGAAGAAACAAAGGCATTTTGAAAAATTTTCTGGACAATGAGAACATGGATGACATCATCTTTTAATGTCAAAGATTTGATTATCATCAATTTCCTTAAGTAATGTAAGGTATGTATTTATTCATCCAACTTATATAAAAACATACATACATGCATACATACATACATGTGTATTTGTTGGCTAGCTTGGATATATATATATATATATATATATATATATATATATATAAAATAATGATAATAATAAAGTTTAGGGAACTTTATAAGACTTAAGATAATATGAAGAAAAGTAGAACCGTTTCTGAGACATGATAATACATAAAAATTGTTAGATTTTATTATTTTAATGGTCTGTTTATATTCACATCTTTCTAAAAAAATTCTAAACAATAGCATCATACATAGTATGTTGGAAAAATAATTGTATCATTTTTAACTAATAAAATTGAGGTTTAAGTAAGAAATTTCCTAACTTAGTTCTCAACACCTTCCATATGAGCATTGGAGAATATTTTCATTTTCCAGTAATATTCTAAAATGTGAAATTATATTTCTTTTAATTTTATTCTAAATTTAAACATTAGAAGGAAGGATTTTATGACAAATTGTGCTTTAAGAAAGTGTCCTAACTATTGAATATTAATCAGTTGATGTTTTAAATTATCCCTTGAGCTAACTGTATCGTTTCCTTTTACTTTCATGTAGTGCGAATTTGTTTTTGAATTCACAGAGGTAAATTCCATGAATATACTCTATGATTCTTCTTTGGGCATTTTTGGCATAGAACTGATAGAAAAGATAATATTTTGTTCATACAGTAGAGTATTTGATTTTTACTCTCATTATGTTGACTGTTATTTTTATGATGGAGACTATAAGCTATGAATGAATGAGTGTAAGAGAGAAAATGAATTAAAAAATGAATTCAATTGAACAATACTCTGAGGAATTTGGTTTGGATATTTAAAAAAGCAGTACCAGTTAATTCAACAAAGGATATAGGTATCTAAGAAAATTTAAGGGAAAATATATCATGGTAAAAGAACTGTGAAGATAATGATATAGAGGAGAAAGAATTGTCATGTACCCTAATTGGAGTTGAGCTGAGCGGTGAGGTTGGTATGGTGGTTGGAGTTGAGCTGAGCGGTGAGGTTGGTATGGTATTACACACCAGGAAGTGATCTCTGAGGACGGTTTACAAGGTGAGATTGAAGGAAGGTTGATTACATGAGAGACAGTGAGATGATAGACTTTTAAAATTGTACATTCCAAAATAGTAAAATGCCAAATTTGTACCGTGCTTCACATTCCCACATAATTTAAAAATTGAATCCAATATTTGGAGTTAATCAGGGAAACATTAGGAATTATTCTCCCCATTTTATAACTGAGAAAAGTGAGGTTCACAGAGGGTGAGATTTTTCAAGATCACACTGCTTGAATTGTCATAGTTGAAATGAAAACCTACACTTTCAGGACTAATGCAATGTTCTTTTCAGCATCCCCCACTGCCTCCTTAAAAATCTAAATCTCTTGTCCTTGTGTCCAAATTGGGGTGTCAGTGGGAGTCTGAACTCCTAGTCATTTTATAGTCTCTGGTGTGCAGAATAAGGCAGGAGTTGATATGAAGAAAATCAAGGAAATTAATGGCCAATTTTCTCAGGATGGCATACTGCAAACAACTTCTTAAAGTAGATTAATGTATATAATTTATACTTATACTGAAAACTTTGAGAAAGAAAGAAAATAACAAGCTTTTACAGCCTTAGCAATTTTTATTCCTTTCTACTTCTCTTCCTCATATGTCATCTTACCTTGGAAATCAATAAAAAGGATTCTCTTTTAAATCCATTTATGTTCAGATTCAACTCTGAATTCAACAAGTGCTTCAAAAAGACAAACTAACCTAGTTTTCTAGACCCCATGAATTTGCTCTGCTGGATATAGATGCCATTTTAGATTCTTGTATGTCCCAAAGCTTATTTCTGAACATAGTTTCTCTTTTTAATACAATCTCCATCTTTCTTCTCTTATCCTTGCTGACATTTCATTTCAATCAGGGTTGAGACCTCGTCTTCAATCTTTGTGAATCAACTTTTGATGGATACAGGTGGTTTGTTAACAGCAGCAGCACCTGTTAGGAGCAGTGGTGTCTGTCAGTCTTTGATTTTCCCCCTACAGGTCATTGTTTATCTTGTTCCTATCCACTTTAGAGACTTCAGTGAATTTTAAAAAATATATTTAAAAGCCAATTTACCATTTTGAAAAGTGATAGTTTTCTTTCATTGTTGTTGTTTTTGTTATATTCAAGGACACAGTGTTATATTTTGATGGAAGTTGTTCTGCTTTATTATCTGCTGAAATCATCAGAGAAATGAAAAAGAATGTTCCCAGTGTGTAAGCTATACCCTGGAAGTGTGGTAACATTTTTGGAAGTTACATTATCCTTTACATTCAATAATGAAGCTTCTGATAAATAAGTGCTTTTAAAATCACTTTTTTTTAAGGAAAGAATTATATTAAAAATGACAGGATTCAATATGTTGTATTGTTTCTCACATTATGACTAGATAATTAATGAATTGTGACCTTTCCTTAATTAAGAAATTTATTAGCTAAAGCCCTCACTTAATAACAGATGTGAATTTTTTATTTCTAGGGGATGTAAGGAAATCACAAATCTCAAGGATTTAAGAACAAATTCCAGGGTCATTTGCTATGGAAAATTAGTGCACAAGAACAAGATATAATCTCATAATAAAGGTTGTACTAGTTAAACACGAAGAATAAATCCTAGAATGAAAGGCCATGAACTACGAACAACATAGTCTGGGGCTTATAAGTCTTTGCTTGAAAATTATAATTTAAAACAGAAAAGGAAGACTAAAAAGGCAAAAGCTTAGAGAATTTTTTGTTGATAGCAGTGGAGGTATATATTTTTGTGGGTGGTAAAATGACAAGACTGACTGGATGAGAGCAGATGGTATCTCCTGAGTCATAATTTGAAAGAATACTCAGAGGTTAGTGGAATCTCATTAACGTGAAAGATAAGCAGTACAACTGGCTCACTTGCCAATGTAGAATCTGAGTTTTTATTATTGTTTTTCATATACTCAGTGAACATTGAAATCCAGTTAAATGCTCTAGCATCCAGCATAGGAAAATGAAGGAGTTTGAAATGAAAGAAAGTAAATAATCAGCATTAGAGTTTTCTTGTTATAGAAGTTTTGTTTCAGAATTGTTTCCTACCTACCTTCCTTGTCGTAGACTATTATTTGAGAAGCAATAGTCACGGTTCTGAAATAACATACTAAGATAATTTAAAAATATGAACTTAATAAATAAGGAAATAATGAAATAACAGATAATATGAAGAAAACTATATTTTCATATACAAGATGATTTCAAAGAACTTAAGTAACACTCACCTTGAAAAAAGTAGCATATGTTAAAAAATTGATCTACTGGTACTGATTTACGCTGAGCTAAATAAATGAAATGATAAATATGTAAGAAATACTATTAAGGTAACGAAGAGGAATTTGGAACATACAAAGGCATATGCACATAAACTTATCATATGAGGCGTTATACATGTATCAAAGTAGATAGGTAAAATGAAAGAATTAAAAACAGACCCCAGAATGTGTATCTACACATCAGTTTTAGAAAAATAATGATAGGAATGATGTTACAGGTTAGTGGTTAAAGATGAATTATTGAACAGGAATTCTGAATAAATGTATCTATGTGAAATATAATCAAATAATATCATTATTTTACAACAGCAGCTAGAATTAAATTTAGATGGACTAAAGAGAAACACGTAACATAGGGATTCACACAAAAACTAGAAAACCTAGGTCAATCAGATATCCTTTTCTAAACATAACAGCAAGGAGAAAAAAGCACAAAAGAGTTCACGGAGAAGTTTGCTTCATAAATCATGTAATTACATATACCAGAAAGTGCCACAAATAAAATAATATTAATAAAAAATTTTAAGTGCATAATATATATGAGGGGTTATTGTCACAATATATAACAATATACAAATATCCTAAGAAAATGATACAAATTTTAAAATTAGTATTTTTAAATTTTTAAATTTTTAAAATTTTTAAAAATTAGAAATAGTTATATCAAAGTCAGGAATACTAGCAATATATAAAGATTTAAACTTAACATAAGTAGACTTTGGATATTAGTAAGTACACAAAATATAAATTGAAATAGTGGCAAATGCCAATTTTCTATCAAAATGACAAAGAATAAAATCAATTCTATCTTTTGATGTTAGTTCAGTAAAACTCACTCTTTTGGTGTTAGCTGGTGATAACTTGGTCCACAATCCTTCTAGAAATGAATTTGACAGCATGTAACAAAGCTTCTAAAATATTCATACACTTTGAGTAGCATTTCCATTTATAATTTTAAAGGAAATAATAATAGGTTTGTAAATATTCTTTATGAACAGGATGTTCACTCCAGCAGTATGTATTATGATAACAAATGAGAAACAAGCCATTTGCTCAGTAATGGAAGACTACTTAAACTATTATAAATTCCTGATTTTTTTAAAGTTTATTTATTTACTTTTGAGAGACAGAGAGCATGACCAAGGGAGGGGCAGAGAGAGAAGGAGAGCAAGAATCCCAAGCAATCTCCATGCTGTGAGTGCAGAGCCCCAGTGACTTGGGGCTCTATCTTAAGAATTGTGAGATTGTGACCTGAGCCGAAATCAAGAGTCAGAGGCTTAACCAGCTGAGCCACCCAAGCACCCCATAAATTCCTAATTTTCAATATTGTTTGAACTGTGTAAAATTATGTAGATAATTATTTAAATAGTTGGAAAATGTTTATGGAACATTTGTCTTAGTCTGTTTGGACTTTTATAATAAAATACTATAGATCTGGTGGTTTGTCAATGATAGAAATGTATTTCTCACAATTCTGGAGGCTAAAAGTCTGATTTCAGGGTACCAGTATGATAGGACAAGATAGGATTCAGTAGGCAGAGAGGGAAAGATTAGGGCCTGAGTCCCTGGGGGGGGAAAAACACCTATTTTGGAACAATGCTGGGAGTGTCTGACCACAGCAAACCCCCTCAGGCGTAAGGTTCCTCTTAAAAATGTGACAGAAGGTACCTACTCCCCTTCAGTTTCTCCTCAGGAATTTGACAAAAGACCTAAGTATGGCCATAGACCAACCCTCATAAATGGAAATGAGTCCATCAGGAATGGACAACCCAGTACCTAGAGCTATCAAGCCAATAAGGGTAGAACCTGAGAAGGAACAAGGGAGAAGGGAAGGGGGAGGGCTGACCAGAACCTTATAAAACAAGGACCCTCCCCTATAGTCCTCAGGCATTCACTTTCGAATGTCTCTTCTCTGTAAAGAGAGCTTTCCTACTATTCTTCCTTTCTAACCTTATATTCTAATAAACTTTTGCCTACTGCTCATTTTGTGTCCACCTCTTCATTCTTCAAAGCTGCAACAATGAATCCCAGGTCTTGTGGTAAAAAATCCTGCAACACCAACACGGTCCGATGAGGATCCGCCTCCAAGTCTCACTCAGGCTCATTGTATTAAAACATGATCAAAAGAGCTAGGAAGCTCTAATCCCATTCATGAGGGCTCCACTCTCAGACCTACATGTAAGCATAAAGAGTTAGAGGTAAAAGTCATTGTAGGCCCCACCTATTTTCTGTGATCCTATGCCTTACCAGCTGTACTTGCCCTAGCACACTTCTTGCAGCACTTAAATGCAAAAGGACTTTAAGGGGAAAAAAGGGAATGCAAAAATTAACAGTTAATACCAGGCCAGGAAATAACCCTTATCAGAGATGATGAATCAGCCTAAAAACTCCCAGCACAGTTTCAAAGGCAAGCAAGGCTCAACATTCCTTACCCAAGATAAGGAGCCCGAGACCTTATCCAGTTAAATTTTATTTTATTTTATTTTATTTTATTTTATTTTATTTTATTTTATTTTATTTTATTTTATTTTAACAAATTTTATTTATTTTGAGAGAGACAGATACAGCATGAGTTGGGGTGGGTCAGAGAGAGAAGGAAAGGAAGAGAATCCTAAGCGGGCTCTGTACTGCCAGCCTGGAGCCTAATATGGGCTCAAACTCCTGAAACTGTGAGGTCATGACCTGAGCCAAAACCAAGAGTCTGGATGCTTAACCTACAGAGTCACCCAGGGGCCCTGACCCCATCTAGTTTATACTGGCTCTTGAAGCTGCCCTTAGTTGTCCCACAGTTACCTCTTCTTGTCCCACGGTACTTCTGCTTCATTGTAATGTTAAAGTCTCCACCTTAGGAGGAGTAAAAGCTTCATTAACATAACATCAGATGCTCCTATAATACCTGTGCAACCTTATGCCTCCCTTTACTTGTGATCACAAAGTTCGCCTTTCTGAATATTCATCCTAACCAAAAATAAAAGAGACTAACTCATCCCCACTGGGGAAGTCTGGTTTTGAATTAATTCTCCATGATCTCCTTATTTGCTGTAAATAGTTTCCTTTGTGTGACAACTCCACTTGATGTAGTCTCTATCTGTAACTCACCAAGGAGCAAACTCATGTTAGTTGAGTTACATAGCCATCTCCCAAAGACTCTACCTCCTAATACCCATCATATTGTGCATTAAGATTTGAACACGTCAATTTCGAGGGCACACAAACATTCAGACCATAGCAACATTGTTAAGCTAAAAAAAGTTTACAAACTATAATGCACATTATGATATCAAAATGTAAGTTTTCTAATTTTTGGTTGAACTGTTTCATCAAATACAGCTAAATATATTTTTATATAGTTTTTCATAAATTCTAATTTTATCACTTTTAAGAGTCAATGATTCTGTGATTTATTTAGTCATTTATCCTTTTACTCAATCTGCCACTGTTACGGAAACTGGTCTGGATCACCCGGCAGAAGAACGAAGCAGCACTCGGAGATGATGGAAGGCAGGAGGTTTATTTTATACGGGTGGGCTCAGAGGAGATCATTCTCCAGAGGTCTGAGACCAGAGCATCAACAGAGGGGACAATTTATAGTCTGTTACTTCCACATCCCTCATTTGTAGTAATTTGACCCCTGAGGCAAGCAGGGTGGGAACAAGAACCGGGAAGGGAAGTCTCCAGGCAGGGATTGAAATTCTCTTATCCTGTTGGCCATCATAAAACAGATTTTTCCCTAACACCATGTTTTATTGTTTCTTAAGTGTCAGGCATTATGGTAGATGCTGGGGATCAAGTGAAGAGCAAAACAGGAAACAGTCTTTACTCCCAGAGAGCTTAATTTTTGTGCAGTGATTTTATAAATAATTAAGATACCATGGTTAAGAGAATGTAACTACTCTCAAAAAGATGGTAATCACATTTTTCACACTTAATCGGATATTAATAGAGCTTTAACTTTTGCTTGAGTTTTGGAAAACATTTCCCAAGCGGATTTGGCACAATTCTATTTTAAAATATTCTAATAAGGATCATGGAAAGAAAGAAAGAAAGAAAGAAAGAAAGAAAGAAAGAAAGAAAGAGGGAGGGAGGGAGGAGGGAAGAAAAAAGGGAGGGAGGAAGAAAAGGAGAAAGGGAAGAAAGGGAGAAAGGAAGATGGGAAAGGTTGAAAAGATAAAGAAAAGAAGAAAAATCAGTGCTTACATAAGTTTGATAAGTAAGAAGTGAGAAGTGATTACTTTCTTGTAAGAATTACCAAACTTTTAATATGCTAGTTGATGTGACCAGACTTAGAAGAGATATGTTTTGTGGAATTTACCAACATTCCAGAGCCCTGGAACTCCATTTTGATAAAAATCTTCCATATCTAGTGTTCTGTGTCCCACATTGTAGAAAACATTCACTTAGAAATTATTTGTTTAAATGGAAAGCCTACCATTTACTCTGAAGAGTTTTGTTTAATACGTCTAAATTAAACAAATACAAGAATATCAATTAAAAAGACATTACTGTTCAAATTTGTTACTAATATAGCAGTTGGAGAAAAAAACAATCCTTCCCTAAGGCAGAAAATGGTGAATACCAAAAATATTTCCATTTACAAAACTGAAAATAAACTTATGTTTAAACACTTTGTTGTTTATAATTCAATTCTAATGATAGTGAAAAGGGTTTTTAAGAGAATTTGAATGCTGAATTTGAAATACTATTTGGCTTCTTGTATTTCTGCAATAATGTAATAAAAAATAGAAATTATAAGACAATAACCTATTCATAATAGGAATCTATAGGAAGAACAATGAGAGGAGAAATGACTTCCCTTTATCAATATACACATTCAGAAACACTGGTAGTGTTCCACTGGAACACTGGAAGTGGAAGTATAGTGGGACCGAGGTTCACACAGAGCTGTGACATCAAGGCTTTTTTTTTCCAGGTAGTAACTTTAGTTGTGCCAGCATGGACTCAGTGGTTCATACCTGAAAAACTGAGCCCCAAGTGCAGCAGGGTATAGCCTCTTGAATAATTTCTACTTCTTTGTCTCCCAAACATGGTAACATACAGACATACAGTCTGATTGGGTGATTTAAGCTACAGAGTCCTGAGGAATGTCATGAATGCACGCCTAGCCTGGTTGCCCTCCTTTGTCTTGAGGTTTTCACCACATTCCTTAGGGAGGGCCTCTACTACATTCCCTCCTTTGTTGCTCAGACCCTCCTCTTTTGGGTCCAAGAGCATCATCTTGGTTTTGAGGTTTATATTTCCATAACATCATCACATCCATGGCTGTTTTTCTTTCGACCATTGCCTCAGTGAGCCTGGAGACAGATGGTATAACCAGGGGAGATAGGCAAGATAGGATTAAACAAGCTCCTAAAATCAAGAGGATAATTCCCATGAAGGTTTTGAATCCCTCCAGAAATAACCACCCTTGAAAACCATCCTCCGAATAACTCCCTGGGGTCCCAACCTTTCCAGGTCTGGCCTGGGACAGGAGCAACCTTCTCATTTGATCTGTGATCTCCTCTATGACTCTTCCTTCATCATCTATCTGTAGGCAGCAGTTGCTCAGGTTAAACATTCCACAAACTCCTGCCTCAGAAGTAAGTAATCTAAGGCCAAGTGATTTTGATAGACAGCATTGCACATTTTGGTTTGCTGCTTGGCTAGTAAGTTAAGAGTTCTGGCAGTTTCATTGGTTATAATTTCTACAACTGCTTGCAGTCTGATTATGTGGTTTAGCATGTAAGTGGGAGTGCGGTAGCCCCAGGACCCATCCTCTTCCCAGGTAGCAGGGACATATTATTGGATTGTATGCTCAGGAGGCCATTCATCATCTTTCCAATTGCCAATTTGTAGGGCATGCCATTTCCTCTGAGTCTCCCTGTCCCTTTACACTTGGACTCTCAAATGTTCCCCTCTGGCAAGTGGGAGCAGGAGGAAAGATGGATGAATAGTTCCTAGCACACATTACCCCAACCAGCCCTGAGGGAAGTACTGTATAGGCTGTTCTTCCACATATCCAGTATATCCTGGGGCTGGCCATTCGATGACTGCACTGACATTTTCCCAGGTCTCTCAGAGATGAGAGAAGTTAGACAAGGGGTGGGGGATCTGGCTCAAGGTGATCTGGGGACCCCCCACCATTGGGTTTCCTGGGCGGTTGAGTTATAAAATCTTTGCCCTAGGCGCATTAAGGTTCTAACAGAGACAGTGAACTTTACTTCCCACTGAACAAGGCAGTTTTGCTAATAATTGAGGCTCTGAGGAGCCATATCCTGGTAGTAGGACTGGGGTATTCTGTTCCATTACAAGATTCATGAGAATCTGATTCTCTAGCCTCCTATGGCCATTGATCCCCCATGTTGGTTCCCCTGCACACATAGCAAGAAGAGATCTTTAGGGTCTGGGCTATACTTTCTGCTAAGGTAAGGAACAGGTTTCTTGTGGTGGAGATGGGGGGAGGGCTACTTTCTATTTCCTAATATATATACCAATTCTGAGGACATTTTCCCATTTGGGGTCTCCTAGATTAAAGACAGTGAAATTAATGAGGTTACAGGCTCCTAATTTACAGCTGGAGGTTGCAGCCCCCTTTTGGAGGAGTGCCATCTTATCTTTACCTTTCCAAGTGGCCCACGAGACACAGCTCCAACGGGGCCATAAGCCAAGCAATCACCATTATATGTGGATGGGGATGGGGCCTGTTCACACATATACTTGTCATTGAGCCTATAATCTCATTCCCATGGTAGACCTCCTCAATTGTGAACCAACAAAGGGTTTTTGTTAATGGCTGCACACATGTCAAAAAGTACCAGTACTGGCAGGTGGGGATTAGTAACCTGGGTTTAGCTGATTAATTCCACCCCTCCTGGGAGTGTCAGACTTCCAACTATTCCTCAGTTGGGGAGTACTGTGGGTCAAAACAAGTGCATTGACTCTCCTGTTGGCAGATAGAATAGGTGGTCTTATTGTGCCTGCAGGTCCCCAGGACTTTTCCCTGGCATAGGAAGTGGGTATGGCATAGTAAGGTCCAAGTGACTCCCTGGCCTGACCTGGTTATGTGAATACATGGGTCACATGATGAGAAATCTTGGTCTACAGAAGGGGTCCAGATTAGAAGCAAACAATACCACAAAGAAGCATCCTATCCAGAGGTTTCTGCTAACAGAAACCTCTCACCCCACTTCTAGCCAGCCGGGGTGGCCTCAGCCAGTTCTGTGGCAAAGAGTAGAGCAAGAATCACAATAATAGTGAGAAACAAGGGGTGACAGTGCATCACAATAAGGAAACAGATATAGAAAATAAGGACAGTCTATTTGTTCCACCAGACTGTTGATTCCTCAAGCTTCTGCTGTGCATATCAGCTTCTGGAGTGACTAAAGAAGGGCTGCAGTCTCCCAGAGCCTCTGGACTTGCAGATTGCTTCTTCCATATGGTCAACTTGCATGGCCTTGATAGATCAGGAATGCACTCCCCGTTTCAAGATGCCAGCTTCACTCTGCTGTAGTGAACCCAGGGACCCAACTCGGCCACCTTTACTGCAGTAGGGATGGACAAAATGACAGTGAACAGGCCCCTCCAGAGGGGTTTTAGGAGTTGGACATTCCATTCCTTCACCCATACAGCATCTCCTGGTTTAAAGGGGTGAGCATCTGTGGTCAGACTCACAGGTAATTGCTCCCTAACCCAGTGGTATAAGGTAGTTAGTGTAGAATCAAGGGCCCGCATCTGTTGCCTTAGGGTTAGACTGCCTATCTCATTTAGGTCCCCCTTATGCCCTTGATGATCGGGGGAAGGCACCCATAAAGGATTTCATAAGGGACGAACCCTGTCTGCTTAGTGGGGCTACACTTGAATTTTAACAAGGCAATTGGCAACACCTCAGTGTAGATGGGTTTCATGACATAGTTAACTTACTCTCAGCTTCAGGGTTCAATTCATTTGTTCCACCACCCCGGAGCTCTGGGGTCAGTATGCCTTGTGTAACTTCCAGGTGATCTTTAAGCCCTTTGCCACCAGCTGTACCACCTCAGCCATGAACACTGGCCTGTTATCTGATCCCATAGTGATAGGGATCCCAAATCGAGGAATGATTTCTTTTAGAAGAAGTCAGGCCACTTCTTGTGCCTTTTCTGGGAGAGCAGGGAAAGCTTCTGCCCAGCCTGAGAAAGTGAACTCAAAGACCAACAGATATTTACAGCCTTGGACCCAGGGTAGCTCAGTGAAGTCCACCATCATATTTTCAAATGGGGCTCCCCTGACACTCTGCACCCAAGGGGTGGCCTTGGGTCTCTGACGTGGGTTATTCCAGGCACACATTTCACATTGCTCACATACTGCTTGGGTTATGCCAGAGAGTCAAGGGATATAGAAATGTCAGCTCGATGTAGTCTCGAGAGCTGTCCGGCCAATGGGGATTTCCTGATGGAACTGTTTGATGAAAGCTGGAGCCAGGGCCTCAGGAATTGCCAATCAGCTGTCTTTATTTCCACCATCCACCTGGGAGCCATTTTTCAGTCTTAAACCAGGTGCTCTCACGTTGTGGGTGATTAGGGTCCCATTCTGCCAGTGGACTAGGGAACCATGTGGAGGCTAAAGCCGCTGATTCCACTGTCCCTTTGGAGGCTACAAGCTTTGCCTCTTGGTCTGCCTTACAGTTTCCCGGTGCAGTCGTGGTGTCTCCCCTTTGATGTCCCCAACAATGCATGACTGCCACTCTTTTAGAGGCCCACACAGCATCTAAGAGTTCAAGGATTTCCTTACCATACCTTATGTCTTTTCCTCCTGAGTTTATTTATTAGACCCCTTCTCTTTGTATAAAGCCCCATGTACATGGAGGATGGTGAAGGCATACTTAGTCTGTGTATATATTAACACGTATCCCTGCCGCCAGTTGGAGGGCTCAGGTTAGCGCCATGATCCCCCCTCCCTTTTTTATAAAACTGCTACTGTCAGTGAAATACTCAGCATAGGTGTCCTTGAGGGCCTGGTCCCTCAAGTCTGGTCGGCTGGAGAACACCTCATCCATGACTTTGATGCAGTCATGATCTGGTTGACTGGCCCGACAGGCAGTAGGATTGCAGGGTTTAGAGTCTGCACTACTTCTAGGTGAATGCATGGTTCTCACATAGCATTCCCCGATACCTGACAATCCTGGCATTGGTTAGTCAGTATTGTCCCTTGTTTTCTATTAATTTCAATACTGAATGTAGCACTCAGACTGTCAATGCTTGTCCCACAGTTAACCTGCCAGCCTCAGACACTAAGAGGGCTGTGGCTGCAAATGCCCATAGGCAAGGTGGTCAGCCTTGGGCAACAAAGTCAAGCTGCTTGGAGAGATATGCCACTGGTTGATGCCATGGCCCCAACATCTGGGTTAGGACTCCCACTGCAATGCCAGTGCGCTCATGGACATACAGAAAGAAAGGCTTGGTCACGTCTGGGAGCCCCAAACCAGGCGCATTAGTGAGGGCTTGCTTTATTTCCTCAAAGGCCTTTTGCTGTACTGATTCCCATATCAGGGGTTCCCTCTCTCCCCCACCCTTTGTAGCCTCATTGAGGGGTTTTCCCAGGACTGAAAAGTCATGTATCCAGATTCTACAGAAACCTGCGGCCAGGAGAAATCTGGTGTCGGGTTGACAGGACCAGGATCGAACAAACAGCCTGCTTCTTCTCTGGGCCGAGTTGGCTCTGCCCCTTGGGACAAGTGGAAGCCAAGATATTTGCCTTTCTCTTGACAGATTTGGGCCTTTTTCCTTGAGACTTTGTATCCGGTTTCCCAGAGGAGGGTAAGGAGCTGCTGAGTCCCTTCCCTGCCATCCTCCCAGGACCTCCCAGCTGGCACCAAGTCATCCACATACTGAAGCAGGACACAGCCATACTGATCTGCTGGGAAGGCTTTTTAGTCACAGGCTAATGCAGTGCCGAAAATGTTGGGGAGTATTTGAACCCCTGAGGCAATCTGGTTCAAGTCAACTGGCCATTGTTACCATTTGCAGGATTCTCCCACTGGAAAGAGAAGATTGGTTGACACTGGGAGGCCAGGTGGATGCAGAAGAAGACCTTTTTGAGGTCCAAGCAGGTGAAGAAGGTGGCTTTGGCAAGGATGAGCCCCAAAAGTACACAGGGGTTCGGGACCACTGGGTGTATGGTGATGGTGGCCTGGTTTACTGCTTGCAGTTCCTGAACCAGCCAATAGTCGTCTGTGTTGGGCTTTTGGACAGGTAAGAGGGGCATGTTCCAAGGTGACTGACATGGCCAGAGGATCCCACACTTTAAGAGCCTCTCTAGGTGCTTCTGGATACTGATATGTACCTTGCAGGGGATGAAGTATTGTCTCTGACAGGTGAGCTCTGCCCCTGGCTTTAGTTCTATGATCACTGGAGGTATGTTCCAGGCTAGTCCTGGTGGGTTGTCCTTAGCCCACACCCCTGGTACTCTGAAGTGCAGCTCAGGTCCCTGTTGTGGCTACTGCATGAGACTGTAGAAATGCCATTCTTCCCCTTAGGGAATCGTGAGAGTCATAATCTTTGCTTCTGGCTTTCATAGCCTGAGCAACTTGTCCATGGGAGTTGAAAGTTATCTGGGCCTGCAGCTTTCCTAATAGGTCATGGCCCATTAAAGCCACAGGGCAGTCAGGGAGCTACTGCTTGGATGACTTCATGGCCTCCTAAACTGCATTGCTGAGGCAGCAGAAGGGGATGACATGTCCGATTTCCTGTGGCCCCCACATGGTGGCTTGTCTCTAAGGGGGCCCACGGGTTGGGTCACCACCGAGTATTTTGCCCCAGTATCTACCATGAAGTCAATGGGTCAACCTCCACATTCGTTTGGACCATAGGCTCTTGGGGGTCTAAAAAAAGAGAGTCCAGTCTGTCCTAGTCCTCCTCATAGTCCTCCATGGCAGCTAGCCCCACAAAATAATCTTCGGTGGCCCCATGAGGCCGTGATGCTGGTTGGTACCGGCCCTGGACCACATGGGCTCATTATTTCTGCTTGGGGCCCTGCTAAGAATTACCCAGCTGCAGGAGGCTTTTTCTAGTGGCTTTCCTGACAACAGTGACCATGCTAACTCTGTCCCAACTTTGGTCCTGGGCAGGGTGATCCTCCCCACCATTCCCCCTTTTGGCCCCGGCCCCACCCTGTGGGGCCCTCCACAAAGGCAGCAGCTAATACGTCTGCCCTTTTCCGCATCATCTGGCATTCTTCCCTCTGTGCCGCCTGGTTATGGTTGGCTGACACCTAAGTTGCTACTTCCAGCAACTGACTAGCATTCATGACAGTGAAACCCTCTAGCATTTGCAGCTTGAGCTGGGTGTTCCCTTCAGCCTGACCTGCAAAAGCCTCATTGACCATCCACTGGTTACTGAGTGTTTCTGTATCAAAGGGGGTGTAGAGACAAAATGCCCACATAGTCTCTCATAGAACTGGCTCGGGCTCTCTTCAGGTCCTTGCCATTTAGAAGGGCTTCTTGATACTGTTCAGTCCTTGTGAGCCCTCCATCTACACTTGGGTCATCTGGGTCCCATTTGGGGTACTCCCCAGGGAAGTGAGCCCAAGCATAAGCCTGGGTGTCTAGTGGCCCAGCTGGGGCATATTCCTCTAGCCATTTTAGAGCTGCCTGAGTAATTTGGCAATGCTCCTCCATGTTGAAGAGGGTCAGGAGGAGTTGGCGGCAGTCTGTCCAGGTAGGTTTATGGATTTGAATTATGGACTGCATTAGTTCAATCATAGCCTGGGGGCTTCTCCATTTAGGAGGGAGTAAGTGCTTCCAATTTATGAGGTCCGTAGTGGTAAAGGGTTTTGACACAAAAACATGCTGGCCTCCTCAGATCTGGCCTTCCTGATCATAATAGACAGGTCTCCTAGTTTCCCTCAGTGGCATCTATAGGGCTCCCTGGTGTTGCTGTAGAGGGACTGTCTCCACTGGCCTGATCTTCTAGTTTCCTTCTGGGAGGGGTGTTATGGGGTTAGGACCCGTGGTCCGGGTGAGCCCGTCACATCTGGAGAAGCCAGTGGTTCTAGAGGTGGTGAGGCCTCAGGACTAGGGAAAAGCTCTGGTGGGGTTTCAGAAGCCAGGGTGGCTGGAGATGCATGTGGCAGGCAGTGAGGGGTACGTTGGGGCGTATGGTGGTGGGATCCCCTCAGGCTCTCCTGATAGCACAGGTTTTTCACTTTTTAGTTGGCATTTGGAGGAAACTGAGGCCTGAACCATCATAACTTTACAGTTCTCTTCCATACAGAGTTTTAGCCAAGGCAGTTGGGATAGTATCAGGTCTGGCCAACGGTCAATGTAAGGAAATTGGTCAGGGTGGAACCCCCACAATGACCCTGAACACTCAGCCAACTAGTTCCTTATCAAGTGAGCTCTCAGAGGGCCAGCCCATCCCTACTGATCAATTTCATAGACTGTCCGGAGCTTTCCGGAAGTTAATTTCACACTATAGTCTCTTAAATATCCCTTTTTGAAATTCCTCAACATACACTCTAGTGGAATCAGTTTACTCTGCTTTCCACCCATGTCCTCCCCCTAACAGACAACTTTTATGAACAAAAGAGGAAAAAGGGGGAAGGGAGGGACTAATCTGGAGAGGAAAACACTCGCTTCATCTGTTTCTGGGCACTCTCCTCTCAGAGACATTTCAGGCATCTCTTAGTATTGGCAGGATTAGTATTACTCCCTGACCCCAATCAGACTCCTGAGGAAGTCTGACGCCACCTTAAGCCGAATGAGGTGGCCACGGAACCGCAGATCGGGACTCGCTTTGGTCCCTGGCTAGGTCGAAACCTCTCTGCTGTCTGTTTCACACACAGTCACACGGCAACTCCAACCTGCTGCCCAGTGTCTTAGAGTTGCGGTTTCATTCCTTATTCTTTACAGAACTACTCAGGCAACTCTGGGAGGTTATCAGGCCCCCTTCTTCCTCCTAGGGGCAGGTCTACCAAAACGAACGCAGGTTTTTACCAGTCTGATGGGGGGCGCTCCCCGAAGTGGTTTCTGGGCCTCACGGGGTTCCTTTGTGCATCCAGGGCCCTTGCCTTGGGGCACCGCTGGGAGGTCCTAGTCTCCTGTGGATTAAGCCGTCCACTGGCACCAGGCAAGGTCACTTCTCCTGGTGCCCTGAGGTTTGTACCCACAAACACCGTCTCCCCCTGCTGGATTCGAGCCCCCCAAAAATGTAACAGGACTGAGGTTCGCACAGAGAATCATGACACAGAGGCTTTTTCTTTCCAGGAGGCAACTTCACTGGTGCGGGCATGGGCTCAGTGGGTTCATACCCAAAAAACCGAGCCCCGGGAACAGTGGGGTGTAGCCTTTTATACAATTTCTACTTCTTTGTCTCCCAAACATGGTGATATACAGACATACAGTCTGATTGGGTGGTTTATGTTACAGAGTCATGAGGAATGTCACCTATGCACACATAGCCAGATTGCCTTCCCTTGTGGTGAGGTCTTCACCACATTCCTTAAGGAGGGACTCTACTACAGAAGCAGCAAATTAATTAATGGAGGAGAGAGTCCAGATATTGTTCTGTGCATTAATAGAAAATTTTATATACTAAATTGTGGCATTTCAAATCAGAAGGAAAAGAATTGATTATTTTACTATTATATTGGTTTAATTGGCTAGCTAGTGGAATTTCATACTAAAAAATATCAACCCTTCTCATACTATATGAATAAACAAATTCCAGATAATTTAAAATTCTAAATTTTAAACTTGAAACAACCAAAAATATCAAATAAAATATTTATACACTATTGGGGTAGAGAAGACATTCCTTACCAAACTAGATCTAGAAAGAAATATACTAATATTATTTGGCCTTTTTGTGTGTTATATATTAATGATTTGAAACTTTTAACGTGAATAATGTTAAAAGTAACAACCATCAGATTTATAATAAATACAGTATTTATAACATGCATAAAAAGGTGAGTATGTATAATGCATAAAATACTTCTATGAATTAATATAATAATTATTATTATTCTAAAATTACAATAAACATGGACAAAAGATCTGAGAAGGCAATTCACTGAAGAAATAAAAATAGTCCAGCTATGATAATACATCTAACCTTAAAACTATCAGTGAAAAGGTAAATTAATAACAACAGTAAAATATTAAAACATTTCACTATATATATGGAAATGTTTAACAAAGGATATATTGAAAGAGTGCTGATAGATGTATAAATTATTATAGATTTCCAAAGGGCAATTTATTAATATCTCTTAGTATTTAAATTGACATATTTTGATTTCTACTTCCACCTTTAATATCATGTTATATAAAAATAGCATATAATCAAAGGTATATGCACATATTATGTTATAACTGTATATATAGTTATAAGTATTATTTATACTATTTAATGTTTGTCAAGGAGCCAAATATTCACCACTATGTAGACAGTTAAATAAATAATGAAACATGTTAATGTGAAATTATATATGTGCATTGTTAAATTGGAAAACCAACACAATATTTTATTGAATATCAAAACAAGTCACAAAAGAAGTTTTCAGTACGATTCCTTATTTATATATAGGTTCTTAATTACAGAAGAGAATGAGAAAATACATGCATAGCTGTACTGTCTGCTTTTGCCTCTGATGACAGGAGTGTTTATGATATATATACAGTAAAACCTTGGATTGCAAGTAACTTGTTCTGCGAGTGTTCCATATATATATATATATATGTATATATACATGCTGAAGCAAGATTTCAAATGTTATTCTTGTGACACTTTTTAATTAAAATTGTAAAGGCATGCTTTGTAATTTAAAAATTATTTGTTTCATATCCTGGATTGTTGACATTAGCATATTTCAGAAACTTCAATCATATAGGAGAACATAGAGACATTTTTCAACCAAATTCTCAATTTCAGCATTATATCTTTTGTTTATATGAATCTATTTTTGTTTTAATTCCCCAAATCTCTAAATCTGATTTTAAATTGTCAATAGATGTTTCCACTAAGAATTGTAAAATAGATTTTTTTTTTATTTTTTTTCAACGTTTTTTATTATTTTTGGGACAGAGAGAGACAGAGCATGAACGGGGGAGGGGCAGGGTGAGAGGGAGACACAGAATCGGAAACAGGCTCCAGGCTCCGAGCCATCAGCCCAGAGCCTGACGCGGGGCTCGAACTCACGGACCGCGAGATTGTGACCTGGCTGAAGTCGGACGCTTTACCGACTGCGCCACCCAGGCGCCCCTGTAAAATAGATTTAAATAAGCTATTTAAACCCTGCCAAAGTGGAACACGGAAATAAATTATCATTTTACTACATTGCTCTGATCTATCAAGTAATTTCAGGAAGTGGGTATCCAGTTAATCAAATTGAACTTTCTTGTTCTGGTCAATCATATACTGTCCAAACACATTCTTCATATATATACATGTACATATACATATATATACATATGTATGTATATATATGTATATATGTGTGTGTGTGTATATATATATATATATATATTTATTATTTTTTCTTTAATCAGGACTATGGCAAATCAAAAAAGGAGCATAGTGTTCCATCAGTGAAGGACTTCATGTTCTCTCCCACTCTCAACAACAAAATGGTAGTTTATTAAAACGCAGGCTAGAAGGATTACTGAAGAGAGGAGAGGTAGAGAACTTCCAGAGAAAAAATCATTTGTGTCCCAATCACATTTTGTCCTAGAGCAAAATTATGTCTTTACTTGTTTTTGGCAGATAATCAACATTATCCACTAACTTTTGTTGCTATCAGTGCAGCAGGTGAGCAGATGGAAAGCGGGAATGATTTGATGGATGTGGAGTTCAGGAAGAACAGGCAGCTGCTCTGAGCCATACTCACACCAGGTGAGGACTTGAGGGGAGATAACAATGACTGCACAGGGTTTTCTTTCTTGGCAAAAACCGTTATTTGGCATGGAAGAAGCAATTTCAATATGCTGGTTGATGACTCTACAATGGAGACACATACTTATTACAGAGGCAAGCTTTATCCAATAGACTTCCAGGAGTCTTGATATAGATTTCTCAATAGACACATGTGTGCAGGAAATTTTTACGTCTTATGTTTGCATGAGAAATCCTCAGTTATCTTCCTTGGAATCACTGTGACAATTTTAGGATGTAGATGATTAAAAAAAATTATTTTAGCTGATAAGATTTTAGTTTCTCTGAATTTTCTATTTGTGGTGCTAAGTTTCAACATATGAGAATCAAGCTAAGTTTTACCATTGCTTTCTTGTGATCAAGGCTGAATTATGACTGCTCTTCAGTATTATTTTTATTATACATTGTAAACAACTTTAGGAAAGCTATATTTAAGAATAATAGGGGCGCCTGGGTGGCGCAGTCGGTTAAGCGTCCGACTTCAGCCAGGTCACAATCTCGCGGTCCGTGAGTTCGAGCCCCGCGTCAGGCTCTGGGCTGATGGCTCAGAGCCTGAAGCCTGTTTCCGATTCTGTGTCTCCCTCTCTCTCTGCCCCTCCCCCGTTCATGCTCTGTCTCTCTCTGTCCCAAAAATAAATAAACGTTGAAAAAAAAAAAAAAAGAATAATAAATGGTTTCTGTTTTGTGGAATATTTAAAAAGGTAAAGGTATATGAAAAAATGTAAACAAAAGCTTTCTTCACAGATAAGGCAGTCCAAGTCAGAGTCGTACATTATAGTCTCAGAATCTCAAAGGACTACCCAACAAAAGTAAGGAATTTGTGAGTAAGCATGAAATTTTAAAATGTTTAAGAAAAATAAAAATAAATATATCATATATGAAATGATGACAGTATTCTGATTTTTATAATTTAAAATATTACATTATTTTTTAAAGTTTATTTATTTTCAGAGTGACAGAAAGAGTGTGAGCAGGGGAGGGGCAGAGAGAGAGAAAGAATCCCAGTCAGGATCTGCATCACCAGCACAGTACCCAACATGGGACTTGAACCACAAAACTGTGAGATCATGACCTGAGCCAAAATCAAGAGTCAGGCTCAGACCTGACTGAGCCACCCAGGTGCCTGTAAAATATTATATTCTTAAATAAAATATTAAACTGATTCAATTTTCCATCTCACCCACTCCAATAAAATCATTCCTTCCAAATCACTAAAGCTTCAGCTTCCCAATTGCATTGATCTACTACTCAGTCCTCTTAACTTCTTCCCCAAGGAATTGAGAGACTGCACCCCTCCTCTCTGAAGAGTTAACAAAAAGGTAGGTGGATTTCACAGGTGGAGAGAATGTGAAAACATGGAGAAACAAGGGGCACCTAGGTAGCTCAGTTGGTTAAGCATCTGACTTCGGCTCAGGTCCTGATCTCATGGTTTGTGGGTTCAAGCCCCACATCGGACTCAATGCTGACAGCTCACAGCCTGGAGCCTGCTTCAAATTCTGTGTCTCCCTTACTCCCTCTCTACCTCTCTCCTGCTTGCGGTCTTACTCTCTCTCAAAAATAAGTAAACATTAAAATTTTTTAAAAAAAACATGGAGTAACAATATACAAGGTGATTAGTTTCCTTTGTTTTTGCTTCCCTGGGTTCCTCTCACAACTTTGGCCTGAGGGCCTTGTGTTGGAGCTGCATGGCAGAACAATGGTGTGGGTAGCTAAATTTTGAAAAGAATATGATCTTCCTTGACAGACGTATTAGTAAATATGTGCCTTGTGGACCAGACAGTATGGGGTAAATTTCAGGGAAGAGAGATCTGAAGAAGGAGATACTCTGGTTTTGTGTATGCTCCCCCAGAAAACCTTAGACTCACCTCTGAGCTGTGTATGTGAGGGATAGACCCTAAGAGGCATAGAAAAAAGGATTCAGAACTGAAATAAGACTTAAACCATGATCCAAGTCTTTGACAAATTTCTGAGTGGAGAATGTGTTGAACAGAGCCAAAATAGTTCAGCAAAGCCTTGACAGCAACCACTTCTTACAGAAGGCAAGACAGAATTTATAATCTGAAGGTAAATTGGTTGATTATCTGCTAAAACTGGTGAAGAAACCAAAACAAAACAAAATCAACATTTTTTACAAGATTGCAATAGGACCCAGATTGCAAGCAACCTAATATTTGAAATGTCAGGATACAATTCAAAATATCTCGACATACAAAAAACCAGGAAAATGTGACCAATTCTGAAAGCAAAAAACAATCAATAGATGTCAATCTTCAGATGACTAAAAATCTGGAATTACCTCAAAAATATTTAAAGAAGCTATTATAACTATGCTACATGAATTAAAGGTAAATACAAATGAAATTAATGAAAAGATATATGTTATCAGCAGAAATATAAAAGCTATAAAGAAAAAGTACAGGGAGGTTCTCAATAAATTAAAAATAGAATTACCATACTATTCAGCAATCCCATTTCTAGGTATATGTCCAAAAGCATTGACTGACATCAGGAACTCAAAGAAATATTTCTCAATGTTCATTATAGCATTATTCACAATAGCCAAGATTGGAAACAAACCAAATGTCCATCGACAAATGAATGGATAAAGAAAATATGGTATATACTTACAATATAATATTATTCAGCCTTTTAAAAAAGTTTATTCTACAATATGCAACAACAAAGATATACCTGGAAGGCATTATGCTAAGTGAAACAAGCCAGTTACAGAAAAATAAATATGGTATGATTCTACTCATACAAGGTATCTAAAATAGTCAAACTCATGGAAGCACAGAATAAAATGGTAGCTAGGGCCTGGGGTTGGGGGGGGGTGGAGAAAATGGGAAGTTTTTGTTCAACAGATAAGAGGTATCAGTTATACAAGATGAATAAGTTCTAGAGATCTGCTGTATAATGTAGTGCCAATGGTTAGCAATACTGTATATGGGCTTTATTTGTTAAGAGGTAGAATTCATGTTGGGTATTCTTACCATATTTTTTTTAAAAATAACTAAATGGAAGTATTAGATAAAAATTATAATAGCTAAAATACAAATTTCACTAGATGATGAATGGAGATTACAAAGGAAAGAAGGACTGATCTTTCAGTAAGATTAACAGAACACATCCAATCAAATGAACAAAGAACAAAAAGATTGAAAAAATGCATAGAACCTAGGAACCTATGGGATAATCTAAAAAGGTTTAAAGTTTATGTCATTGGAGTTCTAGGAAGAGAGGAGAGAGTGGGGCAGAAAGATATATTTGTAGAAATAATGATGGAAGACTTACCAAGTGTGGTGAGAGACAGCAGCTTGAAGACTTAAGAAGTCCAGTTCAAGATACAAATGTCAAAAAGGACAAATTTAAAGAAAATTATGCTTAGACACATCATAATCAAGCCTCTGAAAACCACAAATAAAGAAAAATGTTTGAAGGCACCTAGAGTAAAATAGATTATGCGTAGGGGAATAAGGATTTGAATAACTCTGGATTTCTCATCAGAAACCAAGAGACCAGGAAACAGTTGAATGACATATTTAAATTGCTAAAGAAAAAAAATATGCCAAGCTAGAATTCTGTATCCATATCCATGTCTATGTCTATATGTGCATCTATCTATATCTAAAGGTCTAAAAACATAGACTTCTAATAAAGGTCTAAAAACATAGATCTTTCAGCATCCATATTTTTACCTACCTATATATATCATCTACATCTCTTTCCGTCCTTCAGGAATTAAGTGAAACAACTCCACTATTAAAAAAAATGAAATAATTTGTTAGAAGAACTGCTCTAAAAGAAATATTAAAGGAAATCTTTCATGTAAGTTCTTCAAGTAAGATAGCAGAACACAAGGTTAATGTAAGCAATAAATTATATTTTTGGTTATTTGGATATGTGGAGATTCCGTATTTGGAATTTGCAATGTATAATTTATAACAGTAACAAAATACATTAAATACTTAGGTATAAATCTAAGAAAATACATGTAGAACTTATGTGCTATAGAATACAAATCACTAATAAGAAACATTAAAGAAGACTTAAGTACTTGAAATATATATCATCTTTGTGGATTGGAAGATTATGTATTGTTAGAATATTGATTTTACCACATGAATCTTAACATTCAATCCTAACCAATCAAAATCCAAACCAATTGAAATCCTATTAAGACTTTTTGTTGAGTTTTATATGCTATTTTAAAAATTTATATGGGTGCTCAATGGAACTAGAATATCCCAAACAGTTAAATAGTAAGGCCAAGAATTCATACTACCTAATCAGGATGTATTATAAAGTTATGCTTATCAAGACTGTGTATGAAAGACTCTTAAATAAAAGCTACAGAATACAGTTCCAGGAATACACCTGAAGATATATGGCTAGTTGATTTTCAACAAAGGTGTTTATGCAATCCAATGATATAGAATAATCTGTTTAACAAATGATGTTGTAATAATTAGATATCCATAAATGGTTTGTTTTGTGGGGAAAAAGCAGATGTGAAATAATCCTCAAAATATGCAACATGATGCTTTTTGTTAATGCAGCATAAAGATAATTATGAAAAATATTTTTAAAGACCTACTTATTTCTTGGAATCTTATAAAAATTGATATTTACTTTATTTAGAAGTAAAAATCCACTAAACTAAAATTACATTTCAGCATATGCTAATACCAACTCAACACAAATATAGGGATCAAAAATATATTTTGATTACCATAATATAGACTACATTAGGAATTCATTGGCTATTGAACTCTATTTTATATGTGGTTTGCTTGTATCAAAAGCTCACCCAGTCTCACCCAGTTTTTAAATTTTTTTTAATGTTTATTTATTTTTGGGATAGAAAGAAAGAGCATGGGGGGGCGCCTGGGTGGCGCAGTCGTTAAGCGTCCGAATTCAGCCAGGTCACGATCTCGCGGTCCGTGAGTTCGAGCCCCGCGTCAGGCTCTGGGCTGATGGCTCAGAGCCTGGAGCCTGTTTCCGATTCTGTGTCTCCCTCTCTCTCTGCCCCTCCCCCGTTCATGCTCTGTCTCTCTCTGTCCCAAAAATAAATAAACGTTGAAAAAAAAAATTAAAAAAAAAAAAAAAAAAAAAGAAAGAAAGAGCATGACTAGGGGAGGGAAGAGAGAGAGGGAGACACAGAATCCGAAGCAGGTTCCAGGTTCCCAGCTGTCAGCACAGAGCCCCACTAGGGGGTTGAACACACAAACTGCAAGATCATGACGCCGAAGTCAGATGCTCAACCAACTAAGCCACCAGCGTGCCCCAAACATTAATTCTTTAAAGTGTAATATGGCCTAAAATTTTTTTAAGAAGCTTAATGTAATTCAGTGTTTAAGAAGACAGCCTTTATCAGTGAGGCTTTTGCTCCAGTATTTGCCTCTGCTTTTTCTAGTCAAATGACTCTCCATTATGCTTTCCCTCCCCAAAACAACCACTGATCCTCTTGGAAAATTCCGAAACTCTGAACTTTTCTACATAGGAGGCGGCTAACTCAGATCTTGGGAACCACATGAGATTTTTGGTTTGGTTTTATAACCTTCCCAAATCTTGCCCAATCTGATTGCATCATGTTTTCATTTCTTCCCAATGTTCAGAGCCCCACCAAAAAGATCCTGTCATTCCAATCACTTTGACCCTTGTTATCTGTTATGGACTGAATGTTTGTGTCCCCCTGAAATTTAAAATTAGTATATCAAAAACCTTAATTCTAATTGTTTTATAAAATGTGGGTAATAAAGTACCTTTCTGTGAAGAAAACTTTTCAAATTATTGATTCTTTTCCTTGGTTTTAATCTTAAATGGAGAATTACTAGGCTTTCGGGTATGACGTTTATTATATATTACTAAATTTGTATTCAGAAAATTTCTACCAATTTGTACACATAAAACATTGAGATTGACATTTAAAAATCTTTGTTAATTTGCTATTTGAAACAACTATTTCGCTATTTTTTAAATTTTAGTTTTCTGTAATTACATGTGATAAATGCTAATAAACATTTATTTTTCAGCATATTTTCTAAATGTACTTTACACTAGTCTCTCCATGTCTTTCCACAAAAAAACTTTCATAAAATTTAATTGTAATTACATTAAACTTACAAATGGGCTTAGAAATGACTGATAAATTTATTATAATATCCATTTATTCAAGTTCTCATTGAGCAGTTTATATTTGTATGCCTAAACGAGTCTGCATATTTCTGTGTTTGCTCATGTGTGTGCATTGTATTTTTTTATTCATGATGCCATTCCACCCCAGTTTTATAAATCATTTAAGATATTTTACACAGTTTCAAAAAAGATGAAAAAAATATTTTAAAGTAGAACTTATCGAAGTTACAAGTTCCAGTCTAAAGAACCATGTGTACAATGTGTCACCTGTCTTTATGACACTCAATATTTCTTAATACGATGCAGTTCTTAAGAAGAACCACAGGTCTAAAATGGAATCACTTAGGTTAAGATTCCCAAGTCAATAAACCAAGATTAAAACCTAACCTAACTGCAATTTCAACCCCACAGGAATGTAATCTTTAACCAGTCAACATGGAAATTTCTTGGTCAGCCCTAGAAAATTTCCTGATAGACCCCTACCATTCCCCTTAGGAGGGTGACCTTGCCTAAAACAATGGATTCTTTGTTAATAATTTCCTTTTTTCCATGACCTCTCTACCTTTAAAAATCTTTTCTTTCCTGTAGCCATTTGGAGCGCTCCTCTATTTACTAGAAGGGATATGCCCAATTCATGAATTAATAAAGTCAACTTTACTCATTTGTTGTTGTTGAACACAGTACAGTAGAGTCAGTGAAGATTCATGCCTTAGATTATTCAGGAGAATTTTAAACCCACCCCTGCTGTGCATTGTTCTGTAATTTTTAGACAAATATTTGAATTCTCTAAGGCTTTTCCTCAATTATAACACGGGAATAATAAAAGTCATAAAACTGTTATTAAGGTATTATAAATCTTGCATGAAGATTAAATGAAATCAATAATGTAAAATGTTAGAGAAGGAACAATCAATAGAATTTAGCTATTAATATTATTATTGGTCTATTTCTCTAAATGTATCCCTTGTCTCTACATTTTTCTATTAGAACATGAACCTCCATCTCTGACTTTCAGATGCCACCACTTAATCCTACTTAATAATTACAAAGCTTTTTACCCCTCAGAGTGAAGTGAAGCTTTTATTTCTTGGCTCAGTCAAGGGGCTATCCTTTGGATAAAACGAGTGTAATGAATTTTGGACATTTGCTGAAGACAGATTATAATTTATACTTTATACCTGAATGTGCATAGAGGAAGTTATAAGGAACATGATTTATAATGTTCAGAAGATTAAAATATTTCAGTTTTCAGAGAAAACCGAAGTATTGTTAGGGTGGAAGCCAGACACTTTTTTTGGGGGGGGAGGGGAGGTGTCATAATGTGAAGACAGCATGTTATTTGACAAACAATATCCTCAACAACATCTGTTCATTCTGCAGCACAGCAACAGGTTTCTTAAAACTGCTTCCTAGAAATTCCATCCCTGTAGACCGATATGATGACAAAGGGAAAATCAATAAAAGTAATTCTAAAAGAACCACAAAACATGTGGTTCAAAAAAGTACTTAGTTCCTTGCTGATATGACTTAATTCAGAGTAGTCCTGTCTTCTTTTCCTTGTGGTTTCCAAAATTTTCTGTTGAAGTTGTATCTACATTATTATTATATGTGTATTTTTTAAGTGCCAGTAAAACTAGAATGCATAAAGGGGATGTCCTTGCCCTTGAGAAATTCACAATCTGGTAGGGAAGTTGGATCTGTGAAGAGGTGATCCTGACACAATGCCTTAAAAGCTGTCAGTTATTAACACCATACGAGGCTCACAAAGGAGGGAACAGCTTTTGCCCTGTGGTGCAAATGGATAAGATTTCACAAAGGAGGTGACTACTGAGTTTCAGTCTCCAAAGATGAGTAAGAGTTTAACAGACAGAGAAAAAAGTAGGCTTCTTCGCATATAGCGGCATTTTACTTAATCATCTGGAAAAAATTCCCATAGATTTTTCTTAGAACCTGTAAGCATTATATGAAGTTAGTGATATGACACAGATAGTAGCTATAAAATTTGACTTGCACCTAGAAAATAGAGAAGCAAAATTAAGGTGCCATATAGCTTTGGTACAGGTAATCAAAACAAATCTATGAAGATATTTCATTTGAATATAACCTTTAGATGCTCAATATTAATCAATATTAATTTTTTTTGAAATATAATATCTATATAGAAACATGCATATATCCTAATAGGACTTGACAAATTTTCACTAACTAAACACATTCGTGTAATCAGCACTCAGATTAAGACACAGAATATTATCAGCATTTCTGAAATATATCCAGAATCCTTCTCATTACACCTTAAAGTCACTATGCAATTCTTCAAGGGGACCATTATCCAGGCTTCTAGCACAGGTTGTTTTCACATTTATTATTTCATTTGACATGAAGGAAATCGAAGAAGATATATGTATTCTTGTGTGTGGCTTCTTACATTCAACATTTGGGTCTTGAAATTGATTTATATTATTAAGTAAGGTAGTGGATGGTTTATTCTCATCACTGTATTATACTTATTCTATAATTTATTCACCATTTCCACTCTCTATAGGAATTTATTAGTTTTAAATTTGGGGTTATTCTGAGTAGTGCTGTTAGAACATTTAGTACTTATTTCCTGATTAATATATGTATGTGTGTTTGTTAGAAATACAGTTAGAAACGTATTGCTGCATCATGAGGTGTGCATATAGTCACATTCATTTAACTTTTTGCTTCAGGTTTAAGTTCCATTTGTGGAACTGGAAGTAATAATAGTTTGGACAGACATGGCCAGAAGATCAGTATTGACCAACACTTCACTCTCCACCTCTGATTGTCTTACTAAATGAAGTAACTATTTCCCTATATTGGATTGCTTCCCAAGGAACTACTTAGCCTACACAAAATTAATCTTCTGACTAATTCATTTTACAAATGTGGTATACAGTATCAGATGGACCCAAACAGGATAAGCCAATTTCTCCTCTTCCAATCTGCCACTACACCAAAAACTATTCTACTTATCCATCTACAATAAATATGAATCCAGACTATATTTCGGTGTGAGTTGGGAAATAAAATGCACAATATCAAAAGTAACATGATAATAGTTTGAACTGAAACAGAAAATGGAGCACCATATTGCTTTCTTGTAAAGTATAATGAAGCATTCTTTTAAAAATGAAGTGATTCATTTGTACATAGATCACAGACGTATTTGCACAAGGACATATTTGTGTAACTGAGTCCTGGAAAAGATTCAGCTTGTGCTTTTTTTAAAAAAGAGAAAAACTAAATGTTTAAAATAACCTCTACAGTCCTATGAAGTTTTATGTAGCCACATTGGTAAATAACCAGCAAGGTGGTATAAAAGACTAAATGAAAGGGAAGGGAAGGTTAGGGCCAAATAAAGCAGAAGGTGGGAAGATGGGTAAACTGGAAAAGTGACATAGAGTCTTAGAAAAATAGTGTGTCATTAGAATAAATAATTACTGTTCACCCACTACATTTGAGATTGTGTATTGGTAGATTTTACTAACAAATAAAAGCTACATCTGCTCACAAAAACTGCAAAATCAGTTGGGGAAAAAGCCATTTCAATAAATGGCTTGGACACAAAACAACATGTGATGTGCTTTACATAAGAGGGACAAAGGGCACGTATGCACGATAGGTGATAAGTAAATGTGGGAACGTCCCGCAAAGTTGTTTACAACAACTTTGTAGGAAAATGTGTAAAACGCTGATGGAAACTATGTCATGAACAGCTGAAACTTAAAGTTGAATGGGTGAGAAGTTTATCATTAGTCCACAGGACAAGAAATCCTCCTGGTTTAGACTAAGGAGAATGTTGTGAGATTTAAAAATATTTCTAAGTGTAAATCTGAAATTCAGTCTTCAAGCTTAACCCTCCCTCCTGGGTTAAGTACACTGAAAAGGGTAGAGTATACTGAAAACCTGAGGCCTGTGGAGGAGAAACTGAGGCAAGTGTCACATTGACCATAAAATAATCAAAAGGAAATGGACAAACCGATAAATTATCCGTGGCTTTTATGTTTTTTTTTTTTAAAGTATATGAAGTCAATATTTCTAGAACAGTTATTTTCAAGGTAAATTGATTAGAGGCTGAACAGGAAGATGATGATGATATGAAAGCAGCAGGAATTATATGTCATGGTAATGAAGTAAGAAAATGATTTTTATGATCACCAATTATTACATTAATGAGGAAATTAATCAAATACGGGAAACATAATTGGAAAACTGATGAGTGAATATGATTGACTGTATTACATGGGTAATAAGTTAAGACACAGAATAGGAGGTTTTTATATGTTTAGTATTAGAATTTTATCCAAATGCCTGCCTTCAGGAAGATAAGGCAAAAAAATGACAGTTGCCATGAACTGAATGGTGATTTTCTGGATAATTTCAAGGTGGATGACTGGTGGCCTAAAATATACTGATAAATGCCACTTTCTTTTATGTTACATAAAATGTTGACTTTTTTATTGTGTTCTAATCAACTTCATCAGAATATAAGTTCTTTGAAAGAAGGGATGGTGAATTATAATGTCTAGGGTCTGGCACAATAGGATCAAAATGTGATCATCTTGCAAGAAAGATAACTCCACTGAAGATGACTTAAGTGAAACTTTGTCATAAGGCCTTGAGGGCATCTCAAAGAATCAAAGGGAAAGAACAAACATTTAGTAATATTTTGCATTTTAGTAATATGCTAGAACCAGGGTCAGGCAAAATTTGAATGTTCTTCCTGTATGTTAACACTGTGTATCTAAGTTTAATCTGAACCCTTTCCTCCTTCTTGGCAGAAGAGTTTTCTTGATCTCTCTAGTCCTTCTGGTGAAATGGACTGCTACTGAGTGCCCCTTAGTGTCCATGTTACAGGACCATTCAGTCTGGGAGAGACCAAGTACACCATTTGCAACACCAATTTGAATTTCCCGGAAGGGACAACTGTATGAATAAATTTGATACAGGTGTCCAATCCTGGACTGAGCAACTGTAGCCAAGGGTACGGCAACAGATGGTTCCAGCATGGTGCCTGCCCAAAGAACAAACATTTATAAAGGAAGGAACAATTGTTCTGAAATACCTTACAGTGGATGTTCTCATTGTGGATGTGTTAAATGAATAAAAAGAAAGTCACATTCAGTTCTCCTCTAGTGATTCATGTATTCCATCCGGCCAGACGTTTTTAGTATCCAAGATGTTTTAAGAACAACATAATTAATAAAAGAGCCAAAGTTATTTAGGTTTAAAGGAGACTACTAGAATTTTCTTTTATTCTCAAACCGTACTATTTGACTAGAAGAATTAGATCCTTATGTGTTCAAATCGCACCTCTTCCACTTGTTAATTTTGCATGTTTTAGATGCGATTTTTTTCCTTAATAAGACACATTTCCATATCTATAAAATGGGAATAATAATTAATAATAAGTATTTTACAGTGTTATTGTATATATGAAAGGAGATATTTCCTGAAAAGTGCTTCACATTGGTCTTAGCATATAGCAAACAAGCTTTCAATACTGTACTATTCTTAAAACTTTTATTCTTTTTATTAGACAATTGTATTAGTTTTCTATTAGTGCTGTAACAAATTACCACAAACTTAGTGGCTTCAAAACAACACAAATTCATTATCGTGCAGGAGGTCAGAACTCTGAAACAGGTTTCACTGAGTTCAAATGGAACTTTCAGGAAAGCCGCAGTACTTCGGGGGGGAAGAATCTGTTTCCTTAAATTTCCCAGCTTCTAGAAGCCAGTCACCTGCATTCCTTGACTCATGACCCCTTCCTCCACCAATAAGACCAGCAGTGTAGCATTCCCAACCTCCCTTCCTGACCCAGACACTCCTGCCTTCCTTTTATAAGAAACCTCTTGATTAAATTGGGTCCACCTGGATAACCCCAAGATAATCAACCATCTAAGATTCTTCTTCACTTTTCCTGGGTAAATTAGCATATTCACAAGGATTAAGATGCAGACACATTTGGGGAGCTATTATTTTGCCCACAACAACAATAATGTTCTTTTTTGATAGCAAGGGTCTATTTTATAAAACTTACTCTATGAAGATGTAAATTGGTTCTAAATAAATTTAGAAATTTATTTCCTAACTAAAGAGACTATAGTAACTGATGAAAAAATACCAATAAAGTCAGATCTATGGAATAAGAAGAATAGAATTATTGATGCTGGGATTAAATTATTATGAAAATATTTCTCATACATATATTCATGAGTATTTTTTGATATTATGTTAACATATACAAAAGAAGTTATAGGTAGGTATATACCATGTTGCTGAAAATATTATTCCAAACAAGGTACTTCTCAGTTACAAGTTGTTCTTTAAAATCTACTGATGTATGTAATTTTATTATCAATGACCTATATGCTTAAAGCAGATCAAAATATTTGATCATATATAAACAATAAAAATGTATTCTAGACATATTGTGAACACATATTTTTAATTTTATTTAATTCTGGTAATTGTCTAGAGGATGGGAACAAATCTCCAGCTTCCAGTAATGTTTTTCTTTTCTATCATTGGACATCACATGTAAAGCAATTTTGCTCTTGAGCAAAGAGAACAGAAACTCTTTGGCTGACTCTTTACAGCTGAGACAATCCTATCTAATCACTGTTAAATGCAAAGCAAAATTCAAAAACAAGGTTCTTATTTAAATTGACTAATAAAAACAAAGTACATAGTTCTAAATTGAATTGTTAGTTTGCTCTTTTTTTTTTTTTTTTCCACTGTTTGTTTTATAAGCTGATTCTAAATGTTCATTCAGACTTTGGACAAATCATTAATTATTACCCAGAGGATGCCTCCTGTTGCAACACAAGTGTCCAGAAGTTAGTCTCTATTGGGCCTCTCAGGTGAGCCAAATTCTGACTGGCTTTAAAGTTTAAGCTTCAAGCTAGTTTGATGTGATTTAATCTTGGATTATTTGAAAGATCATTGATTTTTCTGTGTGACTTTTGTTTTGTTTCCAGTTTTGACAGTGCTTTGAGATGGCTTTTCCTCCAAAAGCACTCCATAAAATAAAGTTGTGGTAAAAAAAAAAAAAAAAAAAAAAGCCTTGCTTTAAGGTTACCTGGTGATATCCCCACATGACATTTGCTTTAAAAGTATTCTGTGAGAAATAAACAGCCTTTCCAAAAGGAAAATAGCTCTTGAAAAGGGGAAAAAACCCTGCTACTGAAGATAAGCAAAAAGGATAATGAATGTTATAATCTCCAAAAATTACGGCTCCATTTATCAAACTTTATATGTCAGATGAAGGGATAGTAGATTAAAAGACCCTACTTGTTTATATGCACCAAGAGGCCAAATTAGGTCCCCACTTTCTTGTGCTAAAACCTGATTAAGCTGTTCTGAACATACTCCTTTCTGAAGGTTAGAGAGGCAAATAAATAGTGGGTGAAAGGGTTATGTCTGATGACCTGACAATTGAAATGAATGAATATACAAACACATCATTTATTAAATCAACTGATATAAAACATGAGAGCCCATTTCGATTAAGAGGCTAAAGAACAGATTTAACTAAGGATTTAATTTCTGAGTAGGCAACTTGATCATCTAATTAACAAAAGATTATAAATCATGCTTTATTAATAATTCAATTCAATCACAACTTTTGTCAGATACAGTGCTAGGCCCTGGGAATAAACTTGTAAAGGAGATGAAGGGGGTCCTTTTTCCCATGAACCATAAAATTCACTGGAGAGAATGAACAATAAACAATTAATTTCAAATATACTGAGTATGAAAGCAGTAGAAAGAGATGCTATGGGACCATATGGCAAAACAGTCTAATCCATTGTTCTTACTGCATTGCCTTGTAAATTCTTTAGTGGGATCTCCCACCATCCTGAGGGTACTAAGTAGAATGGTAAATACTTCCTTTCTCCTTCCATTTGTTTCTACATTTCTTTAATTTAACCTCCTTCTCTTACATAAATATCTATATAAAGTATGAGCTCACCTTTCTCTGCTCAGAATGGGCAATAGCAGTCAACACAAACACACACCTTGCCTTCATAGGGTTTAAAATAAACAAGGTTATACAAATATTGAAGAAACAAATAAATGAATGATTGTTAATTCTATTGATAAGTTTTTTAAATGAGAAGTACAAATTGCTGTGAGAGAGAAAACTAGTCTGGGTTGATATCTGAGAAATTGTTTTGAGGAGTTGATACTTAAATTGAGATTTTTAAGAATAGGAAAAGAACAGGAAGAAAACGGGGTGTGTGGGTGGCTCAGTCGGTTGAGCTTCTGACTCTGGTTTCAGCTCAGGTCATGATCTTACAGTTTTGTGAGTTCTAGCCCCGTGTTGGGCTCTGCACTGCCAGTGTGGAGAGACTGCTTGGAATTCTCTCTCTCTCTCTCTCTCTCTCTCTCTCTCTCTGCCCTTCTTCCACTCACGCTGTCTTTGTCTCTCTCAAAATAAATAAATAAACTAAAAAAAAAAAAAAGAATAGGGAAAAATATTTTCCAGGCAGGCAGAAGAACAGGAAATGTGAAGTCCTCACCATACGAAGGAGTTGAAGGATTAAGAAGCCTGTTGTAAAGAAGAATTTGGATCAAAAAGAGAGTAGGGAGGTGCTTCAGGGATACATGAACATTTAACAGATGAGAACACTAAGTACTAAAGAGCCAATTTAATACAGCATTTCATCATGTGGTAATAAATGATAAGGCTAGAGAGTATAGAAGCTGGAGGTGACAGGAATAATATAATGCTTCAGAAGGCTGATCTGGTGACAGGAAACAAGAAAATATTAAGGTTTTTTTTTGTGCCTGTGTACATAGCATTTACAGGCTTTTACAGGTTTCCTGAATGTAAAATAATATAAAAATGCTATATATGTTTATAGACTTCTATGTGATCCAGAGTGTTTTCAGTCTTCACATATTTTTATAGAGTCCAGTTTGTCTAGACAGTGCCTCATAGGAGCGTATAGCATTGGTGGAAATATCAAGGATCAATATCTGTTGATCCCTGATTGAAAGGTAGGGATATCGAATTGTGTTGGTTTATCACAGGCTGATAGCTGAAATAAATCATGTTACCCAAATGTAAGAAATGTGTGTGTGTGTGTGTGTGTGTGTGTGTGTGTGTGTGTATCAACTCCTCCAGAGCACCTCAAGGGAAAGAATTATGCTTCATTTATTTTTGTCACTTCTTAAAAATAACTGATATATTGGCCAATAGAACAGAATAGAAAGTCCAGAAATAAACCCAAGTATATGGAGTCGACTATTTTTTTTAAATCATAATAGGGATCTTCTCTTCTTCTTTTTTTTTAATTCTCTTTAATCTTTACTTATTTTTGAGAGAGACACAGAGTGCGAGCAAGGGAGGAGCAGAGAGAGAGAGGGAGGTACAGAATCTGAAGCAGGCTCCAGGCTCTGAGCTGTCAGCACAGAGCACGACGCAGGACTCCAACTCACGAACCGTGAGATCATGACCTGAGCCGAAGTCGGACACTCAACCGACTGAGCCACCCAGGTGCCCCAAGAGTTGACTAATCTTTGACAAGGGTGCCAAGAATTTATAATGGGGAAAGGGTAGTTTCTTCAATAAATGGTGTTGGAAAACTGGATGTCAACATACCAAAGAATGAAATTGGTCCCTGTTTTCACATCATCAATTCAAAATGGACTAAAGACTTAAATGTAAGACCTACAGCCACAAAAATCCTAAAAGAAAGCACAGGGAAAAATTTTATTGATACTCATCTTTGCAATGATGTATTGGATATACACCGGAAGCACAGGCAACAAAAGCAAAAATAACAAAGGGGATCACATCAAACTAAAAAGCTTCTTCACAGCAAAGGAAACAAACAACAAAATGAAAAGGCAACCTTGGGAGAAAAAATTGTAAGGTATATATTTGATAATGCATTAGTACTCAAGATATTCACCGAACTCCTACATGTCAGTAGCAAAATCAAATATGAAAGTGGAAGTGAATTTTTTGCTTTGACAAGCATTTTTAAATGTTACAGAATAATAGTAATTTTCTCCATTGATTATTAAGATTACTTTGCATAGTTTCAACTTGCGTGACAATTTTTAGGGTCCTGGACTACTATGCAAAGCAAAACAACATGCCCATATATACAATCAATCCATTGTTTTCCATTTTTATTTTAGCACCCTAATCTAAGCCATCATCATCTCTCATGTGGACAAATAGTGATCTCTCCACATTTTCTTTTCCTCTCTAGGTCCCAACCAATCCTCCCTGGGTAGTCAGATGGACCTGTGACAAAAATAAAACAGTTTATACCAAATTTATAAAACTATCCCTCTCCCCTTAAAAATTCCCTTCATTTAACAGGGTCAATAGCCTCCCCACAGACTTGGCATAACACAAACTTCTTCCCACATTCCTCATCACCACCAACAGTGGTCAAAGGGTACATACACACTAGGGCAAGACCACTTCTCCTAGCATCTGCTTCCAAAAACAATCCCAAATACTGAGACTAAAACTATGCATCCTCAGGATTTCCCCTCCATTGACATAAACCAAGAGAGACTCCCAGACTTTCAGTGTAATCTAACACTTAATGGCCTTGCCACATTTATCTGCCTTGATTTCACTAGGACTTAATTTGTAATCAGTCCACAACTTCCAAGGCTCTTACATTCTCATCCTTTCCTTTCACTCCTTCACTATCACTCTTGAAAACCTTCCTTTATGTTCTCTGGAGACAAATCTTCTAGATCCTTAGTCTTTTCTCAGAAGCCTTCATCTTCTTGCTCTCCTAGAAGACTACCTGCAGCCTTCTCAATTGATGGTGGTTTTTTTGGTTTGTTTTGTTTGCTTGTTTGTTTGTTTGTTTCCTAAGCTCCTCACAGCCTCATTCTCCTTACTCCTTGATTCCATTTCCAGACTATTATCCCATCACTTCTCTCTAAAAATTAGCTTGGAATCCATGTTGTCTGCGTCTCTCAGTTGCTGTGTTTCATTCTTGTCTACTACCAATTCCTTAATGGACTCTCCATTTTTTAACCTTTTTAACCTTTGGCTGATGAGCTCTTCAACACAATTCTGGTGACCTTTGTCAGCGATCTGACACATGGACTTTCAGTTTCTCGAATTTCTCTCCTATTGATCTCATCCTTCACCCTACCTGAGTCACTCTCTGAAGTATATGCTTGGGGTGCCTGGGTGGTTCAGTCAGTTAAGCATCTTACTCTTGATTTCTACTCAGATCATGATCTCATGGTCTGTGGGATTGAGCTCCATGTCAGGCTCCAAGTTGACAGTGTGGAGCCTGCTTGGGATTCTCTCTCTCTCTCTCTCTCTCTCTCTCTCTTTCTTTATCTCTCTCTGCCCCTCCCCTGCTCCTGTGCACTCACTTTCTCTGTCTCTCTCAAAAATAGATAATAAACATTAAAAATATTCTAGTTTTTTAAAAAAAGAGGGATATACTAGAATTTGTTATTATCTAAAACATCAAGTCCTTCATTATCTTGAAGGATACTTGATGTATCCCATCCTCTGCTCATTTCATTTAATATTTTAACAATCTTTTCAACCTTACTGAAACTTTTCACTTCCTTCATTCTCTTCATGTTCTTTCTTTTCTGCTTACAGATTATGTCCCATAATCAATCATTAGAATCACTACCTTTCAGATACATTTTACATTTTTACTCCTCCCTTGTTTTTTGTACAGTCTTTGAAAAATCACAGCCAATTAAATCCATCTTTCCACTAATTCCATGTTTGTACCAATGAAGCTGAATTGTATAGATAAAAACATACGACCATTCTGACTGGTG